>NC_089271.1:57828266-58138420 GCF_963930625.1 Muntiacus reevesi
TATATTAATCAAATTAACAAAGATCAAACACAAAGAACAAATATTAAAAGCAGCAAGGGAAAAACAACAAATAACTCATAAGGGATCCCCATAAAGATAACAGCTGATCTTTCAAAACAAACTCTTCAAGTCAGAAGGGAATGGCAAGACATACTTAAAGTGATGAAAGAGAAAAACTTACAACACAGATTACTGTACCCAGCTAGGACCTCATTCAAATATGAAAGAGAAATCAAAATATTTACAGACCAGCAAAAGCTGAGAGCATTCAGCACCACCAAATCAGCTCTTCAACAGATGTGAAATGATCTATAGATAGGAAACCCAGAAAATGTTTATAAACAGGAACCCAAAACAACACAGTAAATGGCAATGGGATCATACTTATCAATAATTACCTTAAATGTAAATGGGTTGAATGCCCAAACTAAGAGACAAAGACTGTTTGAATAGATACAAAAACAACAGTCCTATATATACTGTCTACAAGAGATCCACCTCAAACCTAGGGACACATACAGACTGAAAGTGAATGACTGGAAAGAGATATTTCATGCAAATAGAGACCAAAAGAAAGCAGGAGTAGCAATATTCATATCAGATAAAATAGATTTTGAAATAAAGGCTGGGAGAAGAGACAAAGAATGACACTACATATTGATCAAAGGATCAATCCAAGAAGAAGATCTAACAATTGTATATATATATATGCCCAACATAGGAGCATTGCAATATATAAGGCAAATGCTAACAAGTATTGAAAGGGGAAATCACCATTAACACAATAATAGTGGGAGGATTTAATACCCCACTCACACCTATGGATAGATCAACTAAACAGAAACTTAGCAAGGAAACACAAACTTTAAATGATACAATGGACCAGTTAGACTTAATTGATATCTATAAGACATTTCACCCTAAAACAATGAATTTCACCTTTTTCTCAAGTGCACACGGAAACTTCTCCAGGATAGATCACATCCTGGGTCATAAATCTAGCCTTGGTAAATTTTTTTTTTAAAAAATGAAATCTTCTCAAGCACCTTTTGTGATCAAAATACAGTAAGATTAGATACCAACTATAGGAAAATAAAGTATTAAAGATACAAACATATGGACGCTAAACAACACACTTCTGAATAACCAAAATCACAGAATAAATAAAAAAAAAGAAATCAAAATATGCATAGAAATAAATAAAAATGAAAACACAGCAACCCAAAACCTATGGGATTCAGTAAAAGCAGTGCTAAGGGAAATGTTCATAGCAATAGAAGTCTACCTCAAGAAACAGGAGAGGAATCAAATAAATAACCTAACCCTACACATAAAGCAACTAGAAAAAGAAGAAATGAAGAACCCCAATGTTAGTAGAAGCACAAAAATATACATTAAAAAAAAATAGGGCAGAAATAAATGCAAAAGAAACAAAGGAGACCATAGCCAAAATCAACAAATCTAAAAGCTGGTTCCTTAAGAAGATAAATAAAATAGACAAACAATTAGCCAGACTCATCAAGAAAAACAGGGAGAAGAATCAAATCAACAAAATTAGAAATGAAAATTGAGAAATGACAGCAGAGAACACAGAAATACAAAGGGTCATAAGAGACTACTATCAGCAACTATATGCCAATAAAATGGACAACTTGGAAGAAATGGACAAATTCTTAGAAAAGTGTAATTTTCCAAAACTGAACTGGGGAGAAACAGAAAATATTAACAGATCCATCACAAGCACAGACATCGAAACTGTAATCAGAAATCTTCCAACAAATAAAAGCCTAAGACCAGATAGCTTCACAGTTGAAATCAAAGACGACACAAGTAGATGGAGAAATATACTCTGTTCATGGATCAGAAGAATCAATATAGTGAAAATGAGTATACTACCCAAAGCAATCTATAGATTCAATGCAATCCCTATCAAGCTACCAACAGTATTTTTCACAAAACTAGAACAAATAATTTCACAATTTGTATGGAAATACAAAAGACCTCGAATAGCCAAAGCTATCTTGAGAAAGAAGAATGGAACTGGAGGAATCAACCTGCCTGACTTCAGGCTATCCTACATAGCAACAGCCATCAAGACAGTATGGTATTGACACAAAGACAGAAACATAGATCAATGGAATAAAATAGAAAGCCCAGAGATAAATCCATGAACCTATGGACACCTTATCTTTGACAAAGGAGGCAAGAATATACAATGGAGAAAAGACAATTTCTTTAACAAGCAGTGCTGGGAAAACTGGTCAACAGGTTGTAAAACAATGAAACTAGAATACTTTCTAACACCATACACAAAAATAAACTCAAAATGGACTAAAGATCTTAATGTAAGACCAGAAACTATTAAATTCCTATAAGAAAACATAGGCAAACACTCTCTGATGTTAATCTTAGCAGGGTCCTCTATGACCCACCTCTCAAAGTAATGGAAATAAAAGCAAAACTAAACAAATGGGGCCTAATTAAACTTAAAAGCTTTTGCACAATGAAGGAAACTATAAGCAAGGTGAAAAGACAGCCTTCAGAATGGGAGAACATAATAGCAAATGAAGCAAATTTCAAGGAATTAATCTCAAAAATATACAAGCAACACCTGCAGCTCAGTTCCAGAAGAATAAGTGACCCAATCAAAAACTTGGCCAAATAACTAAACAGATATTTCTCCAAAGAAGACATACAGATGACTAACAAACACATGAAAAGATGCTCAACATCACTCACTATCAGAGAAATGCAAATCAAAATCACAATGAGTTACAATCTCACACTGGTCAGAATGGTTGATATCCAAAAGTCTACAAAAATACATGCTGGAGAGGGTGAGAAGAAAAGGGAACCATCTTGCACTGTTGGTGGGAATGCAAATTCGTACAGCCATTATGAAGAACAGTGTGGAGATTCCTTAAAAAACTAGAAATAGAACTGCTGTATGACCCAGCAATCCCACTGCTGGGCATATACACTGAGGAAACCAGATCTGAAAGAGATACATGCACCCCAATGTTCATCGCAGCTATCCTACATAGACATAGACAGGACATATAATTGTCTACATACAATAGACAGGACATGGAAGCAACCTAGATGCTTATCAGCAGATGAATGAATAAGAAAGTTGTGGTACATATACACAATGGAATATGACTCAGCTATTAAAAATAATGCGTTTGAATCAGTTCTAATGAGGTGGATGAAACTGGAGCCTATTTTACAGAGTGAAGTAAGTCAGAAAAACACCAATACAGTATGTTAACATGTATATATGGAATTTACAAATATGGTAATGATGACTCTATATGTGAGACAGCAAAAGAGACACAGATGTAAAGAACAAACTTTTGGATTCTGTGGGAGAAGGTGAGGATCGATGATTTGAGAGAATCGATGATTTGAGAGAATAGCACTGAAACATGTATATTATCTTATGTGAAATAGATCACCAGTCCAGGTTCGATGCATGAGACAGGGTGCTCAGGGTTCATGCACTGGGATGACCTTGAGGGATGTGATGGGGAGTGAGGCGGGAAGGAGGGTCAGGATGGGGAGCACATGTACACCCATGACTGATTCATGTAATATATGGGGAAAACCACCACAATATTGTAAAGTAATTAGCCTCCAATTAAAATTAATTAAAAATAAATAAATAAATGCCAATAGTCTAAACATAACGAATTAAAAGCAGAGACTGTCAGAGTGGATTGAAAAATAAGACCCAACTTGCTGCTACAAGAAACTCATTTTAAATTTAAAGATATAAGTATATTAAAAGCAAAAGGACATAAAAAGTAATATCATGGCAGCACTAATCAAAAAAAAAAATGCTGGAATAACTATATTAATGTAAGGAAAACCACATTTTAGTTCAAGGAAAGCTACCAGGTATAAAGAGAAGCATTACATGGTGATAAAGGGGTCGGTTCTCCAAAAGACACAAAAATCCTTAGTTTGTATATGCCTAACCACAGAGTATCAAAATAAATGAGGCAAAAACTGATAAAAAATACAAGGAGAAAAAGATGAATCCACTATTACTGCTGAAACTTCACTATCCCTCTATTTACTGGAAGACAGAAAATCAGTAATAGTTTATCTGAACAGTATTGTCAGTCAACTGAATTTAATGGACAGTTATAGAGTACTTCATCCAATGACAGCAAAATGAACATTATTCTCAGGCTCACATCGAACATTCACCAAATTACACCACATTCTAGGCCTTATAATGCACCTTAACAAATTAAAAGGAACAAAAAATCATACAAGGTATGCACAGACAACAAAGAAATTAAGCTAGATGTCAATAACAGAAAGATAGCTGGAAAATCCCACAATACTTGGAGATTAAACACCACACTTCTAATAACATATGGTCAAAGAAACCTCAAGAGATATTTTTAAATATGTTGAACTAAATAAAAATGAAAATGCAGCATATCAAAATTTGTGAGACAAGGCAAAAGCAGTGCTTAGAAGGAAGTTTATCACATTGAATGCATATATTAGAAAATGAGAAAGATATAATATGAATAATCAAAGATTCCATCTCAAGAAACTAGAAAAAGGGGAGCAAATTAAATCCAAATAAAGCAGAAATTTAATAATAAGCATTGGAACATAAACCAAATAAATTAAAAACAGGAAATTAATAGAGAAAATCAAGGAAAACAGAAACTGGTTCTTTGAAATAAGAAATAAAGTTAATAAACTGCTAGCCAGGTTAATGCTAGAAGAAAAAAAGAGAAGACACAAATTGCTAACATCAGAAATGAAAATGGAGCCACTACTACTGAGCCCATGGATATTAAATTATAATAAAGAAATAACACGTAAAATTTCACATCCATAAATTTGATAAGCTAAATGCAAAGGACTAATTTCTTTTTTAAAATTTATTTATTTTAACTGGAGGATAACAACCTTACAATATTGTTATGGTTTTTGCCATACATTGACATGAATTGGTCATAGGCATACATGTGCTCCATCCCTCCTGAAACCCTTCCCATTTCCCTCCCCACCCCATCCCTCCAGGTTGTCACATATCACTGGCTTTGGTTTCCCTGGTCATACAGCAAACTCGCACTGGCTATTTTACATACAGTAGTGAATATGTTTCAGTGCTATTCTGTCAAATCATCCCACCCTCTCTTTCTTCCACTGAGTCAAAATGTCTGCTCTGTGTCTGTGTCTCCTTTGCTGCCCTGCAAGTAGGCCCATTGGTACAGGACTGATTTCTTGAAAGACACAATCTACCAAAACTCACACAAGAAGAAATAGATGACCTTAATAGGCAAAATTCTATTTTAAAATATCAAATTAGTAATTAATAACCATCCAAAAGAGAACAAGGGAAGTTCAGATGGATTCACATGAATTCTACCAAACACTGAGGTGATAACTTTTACCAATTCTTCACAATCTCTTTGAGAAAATAAGAGAGAATATTTCCTAACCCATTCTATAAGGACATTATCCTAATACCAAAACAAAAAAAAATTGCATAAAAGTAAAACAATAGATTGGTACCACTTGTAGCATAAATACAAAAGTCCTAAGTAAAAATTTAACATATAAAACTGAATAATGTATAAAAATAATTATACACTATGGTTAGGCAGGATTTATTAGTTGTCCAATGTTTTAACATTTGATGATCAATTACTATAATCTATCATATCAACTGACTAAAGAATAAAAATCACAAGATCATAAAAATAGATACTGAAAAAGCCTTTGACAAAATCCAACACCCAATCATGGTAAAACATTTCAGTAAACTAGGAATAGAGGGACATTTCTCAACTTGATAATGAGCAATTATAAAACAAGTACAGCTGAAATTGTACTAAATGGAAAAGAGCTAGTGACATTTCTGCTAAGACCAGGAGCAAGTAAGGATGTTCTTCCCCTCTCACCACCTCTATTGCACTTCATACCTGGAAATATAACAAATCTTGTAAGATAAGAAAGGGATATAAAAGGCACGTATATTGGGAAGGAAGAAAGAAGCCTGTCTCTGTTGGCAGATGATATAATTTTATATGTAGAAAAATCCCCAAAAATCAACCAAAAACTTTTGTGATTAATACATGATTTCAGCAAAATTTCAAGATAGACTGTTAATGTTCAAACGTTTATTACTGTCTTGCATATAGGGTCATCATTACCATCTTCTAAATTCCATATGTATATGTTAATATACTGTATTAGTGTTTTTCTATATGCAAGACAGCAAGAGAGACACAGATGTAAAGAACAGACTTTTGAACTCTGTGAGAGAAGGTGAGGGTGGGATAATTTGAGCAAATAGCATTGAAACATGTATAATACTATATGTGAAATAGATCGTCAGTCCAGATTCGATGCATGAGACAGGGTGCTCAGGGTCGGTGCACTGGGACAACCCTGAGGGATGGGATGGGGAGGGATGTGGTGGCAGGGTAGGGGGGCACATGTACACCCATGGCTAATTCATGTCAATGTATGGCAAGAAACACTTCAATAAAGAATTCACTTGAATCAGTTCTAATGAGATGGATGAAACTGGAGCCCATTATACACAGTGAAGTAAGCCAGAAAGATAAACATCAATACAGTATACTAACACATATATATGGAACTTAAAAAGATGGTAACAATAACCCTATATGAAAAACAGAAAAAGAGACACAGATGTACAGAACAGACTTTTAGACTCTGTGGGAGAAGGCGAGGGTGGGATATTCTGAGAGAATAGCATTGAAACAAGTATACTATCAAGGGTGAAACAGGTCACCAACCCAGGTTGGATGCATGAGACACGTGCTCAGGGCTAGTGCACTGGGAAGGCCCAGAGGGATGGGATGGGGAGGGAGGCGGGAGTGGGGGCTTGGGATGGGGAAAACATATAAATCCGTGACTGATTCATGTCAATGTATGGCAAAAACCACTACAATATTGTAAAGGAAAGCCTCCAAATAATAAAAATTTTTAAAAAAAGAAACACTACAATATTGCAATTGGACTCCAATTAAAATAAATAAATTAATTTACAAAAAAAAAATCGTTACTATCTTCTATGCCAAGAAAGAACAATTGGAATTGGAAATTAAAAAAAAAGAAAAAGAAAAAAAAGGCAGTGTCTGAGCTCTGCCTCTCTGCTGCTGCTAAGTCACTTCAGTAGTGTCCGACTCTGTGTGACCCCATAGATGGCAGCCCACCAGGCTCCCCCTCCCTGGGATCCTCCAGACAAGAACACTGGAGTGGGTTGCCATTTCCTTACCCAAACTTTAATTATTTGGTTTTGAGTCACAGTGGTAAGACTTTGTTCTTGTTGCAGTTTCATTGTACCTTTTTAGTTTCAGGACTCTGATCCCACAGTTCTCAGCCTTGTGCTTCACCAGAACAGTTTCAGGATTTATCCCAGGCAGAATCTTACATAATCTTTCCTCCAGTGCAGGAAAATATATATCTAACATATTACTAACTATTCCAAAGAAATAAAGACCTTTATATACTTCCCAGGAAATTCTACTTAATTTTAGGCATGAGCCCTCAGAACAAATCAGTGGAAACTCTGTCTTTAACCTAGATTATAGTTTTAACTTTAGAGGCAGTTCAAGTCTTCTATAAATTCAAGAGCTTTGTACCACAATTCCATGGTTTCAGGCAGGAAGGCATTTTTTAAGTTCCTAGTAAATATCTGTTGACTAGAAAATGTTTCTCCTTTGGAGTCAGGCATACTTAGGTAAGAATTCAGACTTTGAAACGTACTAGTTTTGTGCCCTTGGACAATTTATTTAAATTATCTTACCTTAAATTTTCTTATCTGTATTGTTGTTCAGTGACTCAGTCATGTCCAACTCTTTGCGACCCCATGGACTACAGTATACCAGGCTTCCCTGTCCTTCATCACTTCCCAGAGTTTGCTCAAACTTACATTCATTCAATCATCGATGTCATGCAACAATCTCATCCTCTGTCATCCCCTTCTCCTCCTGCCTTCAATCTTTCCCAGCATAAGAGTATTTTCCAGTGAGTCAGCGCATCACATCAGGTGGTCAAATATTGGAGCTTCAGCTTCAGCATCAGTCCTTCCAATGAATACTTAGAGTTGATTTCCTTTAGGATTGACTGGTTTGATCTCCTTACTGTCCAGGGCAATCTCAAGCATCATCCCCAGCACCACAGTTAGAAAGCATCAATTTTTCAGTGCTCAGCCTTCTTTATGGTCCAACTCCTACATCTATACATAACTACTGGAAAAATCATAGCTTTGACTATATGGACCTTTGTCAGCAAAGTAATGTCTCTGCTTTTCAATACACTGTCTAGCTTTCCAATATACTGTCTAGTTATGTCATAGCTTTCCTTCCAAGGAGCAAGTGTCTTTTATTTTCACGGCTGCAATCACTGTCCACAGTAATTTTGGAGCCCAAGAAAAAAAAGCCTGTGTCCATTGTTTCCCCATCGATTTTCCATGAAGTGATGGGATTGGATACAATGATCTTAGTTTTTGAATGTTGAATTTTATCTATATAGCAGAACCAATAACTCTTACCTCACAGAGCCGAAATAATGAGTCAATGAATTAATGGAGCCAACAGATAGGAAAACGTCTATGAATTTCTATGTGCATGCATGCTCAGTCGTTTCAGTCGTTTCTGACTCTTTGCGACTCTATGTACTGTAGCCTCCATGGCTCCTCTATCAGTGGGATTCTCCAGGCCAAAATACTGGAGTGGGTTGCCATGCCCTCCTCCAGAGGATCTTCCTGACCCAGAGATTGAACCCACATCTCTTCTGTATTCAGCTTAGCAGACAGATTATTTACCCATTGAGCCACCTTGGAATCCCCATGACTTTCTAAAACACATGTTAATTTCTTTCTCATGTATTATCTTAATGATGTGTCTAGTGCTGCACTAAGAACCAGAAAAATCTATGTAATCCCAAGAACCCAGAGCACTTGGGGCCTGGCTGTTCTCTCCCCATAGTCATATTTCAAGAATGCATTACTGAGATTAAAAGAGGCTAGAACCTAGAAAAAGACTCCCTTGGAAAAATTCCACCATAGGGCTGGCCAAAGAAATTTGGCCAACAGATAAGTTACAATCCAGGAAATTAGTTGGCAATTGTGTTAATGTGAAGTAGTTTAATAAACACTCTGGGGAACAGAGGACATTGATTTGTCATGTTTACCAATTTCTATGGGTAAATACTTTCACAAGTGAACATGAAGTTGGGAAGAGATGTTCACAATTGATTCTCACAGTGTGAGGTAGTCTATGCTGTGTTTAGTCACTCAGTCATGTCAGACTCTTTAAGACCCCATGGACTGTAGCCCACCAGGCTCCTCTGTCCATGGTGATTCCCCATTCAAGAATACTGGAGTGGGTTCCCTTGCCCTCTTCCAGGGGATCTTCACAACCTAGGGGTCAGACCCAGGTTTCCCTCATTGCAGGCGGATCCTTTACCATCTGAGCCACCAGGGAAGCCCTGGTGAGGTAGTTTACCATACCATAAAATAAGGCAAGAAATTCCTCAAAGCAGAAGAGAGAGTTTGAAGAAAGGAGGCAGGGACCTGCAGCAGAGTCTAGGGCAGCAATGGCCTCACATTGACACAATAAGATACTGCTTCATGCTTAGATCAGGATTGGTGTTTGTTACTGGAGCAGAGCTGAGTCTACAGTTGGGCATCAAGGAACTGTCGTTGTGGTGGAAAGAGACACGTCAGTTAAATTTATAGTCCTCTAACAGTGGTTCTCAAGGTGTGGTCCTAAGACACAACATCAGCATCACCTGGGAAACTGTGACAAACGTAAATTTTTAAATTCACCCCAGACCTACTCAATCAGAAACTCTAGGCCTGCCAGACATTTATGATATAACAGCCTTCCAGGTGATTCTGGTGTCCACATAAGATGGAGAACCATTGGAACTACTTCAGGTACAGTTTTTCTATAACCAAGTCAGGCAAGGCCATGGCCCAGGCTCTTCTGGGAAGAATTCTTATATGCACTAATGACCAGACACATTTTGGCTAAGGGCCGTTGGCTGTAACTATGGAGAGGACAATGGACAGCTGGGGGTAGGGAGGTATAAGAATTAAGAATAACAGCTTCTTGTTATCTCCATTCCTTGCCACAGCCAACCTGCCTGCTACAACCTTGTTAACATTAATTCTCTATGTAGTATGACCATAAACAAGAACATTTCATTTTTGAGATCTGGAAACTCAAGCTTCAGTTTTCAATCTGACAGTTGAGTTTCTCAGTTTCCTATTCAATGTATCATTTTGTCACCTTATATACTCTGAAAGTGTTAGGAAAAACATATAATATTTAGGTTGAAAAATAGCCCTAAGCAGGAGAAGGCACTGGGCCTTTCTTAAATCCTCAATTAGTTTTGTCACAAAGTGAATGCATGAATATGGAGCTATGTTTCCCAAAATCTAAAGAAAATGTCTATACTTGAAATTCAAATCAGACTCCTAAATTTAAAGAGCGTGTTTCATTTTTCAAATAACTTGGTTTGTTATTGAACTTGCAGTAAAATATACATAACACAAAATTTACCATAAACCATTTTATGTTTATATTTTAATGGCAGTAAATGCATTTACATTGTTTTGCAACCATTACCAGCATTCATCTCTAAAACACTTTTCATCTTGTAAAATCGAAAGTCTGCAGCCATAAATAATAACTCCCTATCTCTCCTTCCCCTAGTGTCTAGCAACCTCTATTCTACTTTCTGCCTTTATCAATTTCATTATACTAGGTACCTCATGTAAGTGGAGTCATACAATATGTGTATTTTCTGTGACTGTCTTATTTCACTTACAATATTGTACTCAAGATTCATCCATACTGTAGCATGCCAAAATGCCCTTCCTTTTAAAAACTGAACAATGTTCCATTGTATGTATATATCACATTTGATTTTTTCATTCATTCATCCATCAATGGATACTTGTATTGCTTCCAAATTTTGGTTGTTGTGAATAATGCCACTATGAAAATTATAAACATAAGGGTGTATGAAAGCAGATATCTTTAAGTTCTGTTTTCAGTACTTTGGGATATATATCCCTAAGTAGAATTTCTGGATCATATGGTAATTTTATTTTTTATGTTGTGAAAAATTGCTATCCTGTTTTCCCTAGTGGACTGTACCATTTTACAATTCCACCAACAATGTACAAGTGTTCCAAATTCTCCACATCATTGATAACGCTTATTATTTTCTCCTTTTTTTCATAGTAGCCTTCCTAATGCATGTGAAGTGGTATCTCACTTGTTTTGATTTGTATTTTCTTAATGCTTAATGATGTTAAGCATTTTTTCATGTGTTTATTGGCCATTTGTATATCTTTGGTGAAATGTCTATTTGAATCCTTTGACTATTTTTAAGCAGTTTGTTTGTTATTGAGTTATCAGATTTAAAAATATATTCCAAATATTAATCACTGAGATATCCAAATTAATTTTAAAACACTACATTTTTGCCCCTGACACAAATACTGGAAGTGAATTAGGGAATGGTTTATAATTACTCTCAAGGTTATAAATTAGAAAAATAAGGGTTAGTGGTGAGTAGTGATGTCTCAATGTAAGAGTGAATCAAGACATATAATCAAGCCTAGGGAGCAAGGTCCAAGCCCAGGTCCATTTCCTTGGTAATCTTAGAATTCATATTTTGAAGGTTCCTTCAAGACCAGTGAATTTTAATATCTGTTTTTACACACAAAATACTGAGACCTAGAAAGCAGGAGGAATTTATATTTGGTCACATAGTGAGTCAGTTGCAGAATATGATGTATGATACAGATTTCTTAACTTCCAGTTTAGTAGCCTCTTCATTTCACCCTCTAGTAGAGAAATATTTGGCAGTTACAAAAAGCTGTATCTACTGTTTACCTCTTAATGAAGAACTAATTTTCTTCAAAGACCCAGTCTTCTGAAAATTATAATTGGGTTGAAAGAACTGCAGGGCCATCTGCATTTTTCAGGCTCTGAGATTGAGATCAGATCAAAAAGATCTGTTGCTAAGAGCTGGGGGACTTGACTTTTAGCCAGCATTAATAAGAGTGAATAAACATTTGCAGAATCCCAGTTGGTTCCTCCATAGCCACTTGAAGATCTACTTACATGCCACATTTTGCAACAAAAGACCAGGCACCCAAGGGATCTTAAAATGCCAAGAAAAAGAGATGATCCTCAAGAACTTTACTATTCTTTTAAAAATTGATTTCCACTGATGCAAAATTTTTTAACCTTTAAAGGGGTTTTGCGTATTGACTTAGATTCACAATAGTCCTATGAAGTTGCTTCATTACTAACATTTTAAAAATGAAGAAACTGAAGTTCAGAGAGATCATATTACTTGAAAATACAAAGCTAGCATAAGAAATCTGACTCTAAGGTCTATAGCTCCATTATTGTTTTTGTGAGGGCTTATGCAGTAGATTAGTGTATAGCATCAACCAACTTTCACAAAGACTAATAGGTGCCTTGAATATCCAAGTTTTTTTTTTTTTTTTTTTTTTAAATATTATTTTATTAGTTGAAATATCCAAGTTTTTAAATGTTTTATCCTAGTGGCCTGAAAGTTTGATCAATCATTAAATCAATGCTTTGTCTATAACACTGGTTCTCAAAATGTGGTCCCTGAACCAGGAGCATTACTTGAGAACTTGTTGAAAATGCAAATTTCCTACCCCTACTCCAAAACTACTGAATTAGAATCTTTGGGAATGTGACCTAGTAATCTGTGTTTAATAAGCACTCCAGGGAATTCTTATGCATTCTAGGATAAGTCCAATCAAAGTGGGAAATTCACTTGAATTTTACTGAAAATGTGCTCAATTAGCTGTCTCAATTTGTCATTACAGTTCTAGTCCAGGTGGTCTATTATTCCCCAGTCCCTTCATCTGTAAAATGGTAAATGATGAACTTCATTGAAACTTCTTGGATGTATAATGAGGAAGATCAAAGCTTGAGTACAATTGTGACAGTATAGAATAAAGAGACAGAAAGATTAGATTTGACTCTTGTTTAATCACTTAGTCATGACCAACACTTTTGCAACCACATGGACTATACCCCACTATGCTCCCCTGTTCATGGGATTTTCTGGAGAAGAATATTGGAATGGGCTGCGATTGCCTTCTCCAGAGGATCTTCCTGACCCAGGGATCAAACTTGTGCTTCCAGGTTTCCTGCACTGAAGGTGGATTCTTTACCACTGAGCCACCAGGGAAGCTAGATTTGACTCTTACCTTTAAGCTGTGAGATGCTTCCTTTCTTTAGTTTATTCACCTTTAAAGTGAAGGATTCATCCCTCTCATGGTGCTTTTGTGGAGGTTGAAGAAGGTGATGAAAGTGAATGGTGTTAAACATTGCTAGTCATCATGCAGTGAGGTCAGGAAATCAGTTCAGTTCAGTCGCTCAGTTGAGTCCGACTCTTTGCGACCTCATGAACCACAGCACGCCAGGCCTCCCTGTCCATCACCGACTCCCGGAGTCCACCCAAAACCATGTCCATTGAGTCAGCGATGTCATCCAACCATCTCATCTTCGGTTGTCCCCTTCTCCTCCTGCCCTCAATCTTTACCAGCATCAGAATCTTTTCCAATGAGTCAGCTCTCTGCATCAGGTGGCCAAAATATTGGAGTTTCAGTTTCAACATCAGTTCTTCCAATGAACACCCAGGACTAATCTCCTTTAGGATGGACTGGTTGGATCTCCTTGCAGTCCAAGGGATTCTCAAGAGTCTTCTCCAACACCACAATTCAAAAACATCAATGCTTCTGTGCTCAGGTTTCTTTATAGTCCAACTCTCACATCCATACATGATCACTGGAAAAACCATAACCTTGACTAGGTGGACCTTTGTTGGGAAAGTAATGTCTCTGCTTTTTAATATGCTATCTAGTTTGGTCATAACTTTCCTTCCAAGGAGCAAATGCTTTTAATTTCATGACTGTAATCACCATCCGCAGTGATTTTGGAGCCCCCCCAAAATAAAGTCCCTCACTGTTTCCACTGTTTCCCCATCTATTTGCTATGAAGTGATGGGACCAGATGACATGATCTTAGTTTCCTGAATGTTGAACTTTTAAGCCAACTTTTTTCACTGTCTTCTTTCACTTTCATCAAGAGGCTCTTTGGTTCTTCTTCACTTTCTGCCATAAGGGTGGTGTCATCTGCATATCTGAGGTCATTGATATTTCTACCAGAAATCTTTATTCCAGCTTGTGCTTCCTCCAACCCAACATTTCTCATGATGTACTCTGCATATAAATTAAATAAGAAGGGTGAAAATATACAGCCTTGACGTACTATTTTTCCTGTTTGGAACCAGTCTGTTGTTCAACATCCAATTCTAACTGTTACTTCCTGACCTGTATACAGGTTTCTCAAGAGGCAAGTCAGGTGGTCTGATATTACCATCTCTTTCAGATTTTTCCACAGTTTATTGTGATCCACACAGTCAAACACTTTGGCATAGTCAATAAAGCAGAAATAGATATTTTTTCTGTAATTCTCAATTGTTCAGTCACAGAGCACAATGCTGTTTCAGTCATATATTCTGCTCTCTGCTTAAAGCATATCTTCTTTTTTTTATTTTTTATTTTTTTGTCATACATTGATATGAATCAGCCATAGAGTTACACGTATTCCCCATCCCGGTCCCCCATCCCACCTCCCTCTCCACCCAATTCCTCTGGGTCTTCCCAGTGCACCAGGCCCGAGCACTTGACTCATGCATCCCACCTGGGCTGGTGGTCTGTTTCACCACAGATAATATACATGCTGTTCTATCAAAACATCCCACCCTCACCTTCTCCCACAGAGTTCAAAAGTCTGTTCTGTACTTCTGCGTCTCTTCTTCTGCCCTGCATATAGGGCCACCGCTACCATCTTTCTAATTTCCGTATATATGTGTTAGTATACTGTAATGTTCTTTATCTTTCTGGCTCACCTCACTCTGTATAATGGGCTCCAGGTTCATCCATCTCATTAGAACTGATTCAAATGAAGTCTTTTTAATGGCTGCGTAATATTCCATGGTGTATATGTACCACAGCTTCCTTATCCATTCATCTGCTGATGGACATCTAGGTTGCTTCCATGTCCTGGCTATTATAAACAGTACTGTGATGAACATTGGGGTTCACGTGTCTCTTTCAGATCTGGGTTCCTCAGTGTGTATGCCCAGAAGTGGTATTGCTGGGTCATATGGCAGTTCTATTTCCAGTTTTTTAAGAAATCTCCACACTGTTTTCCATAGTGGCTGTACTAGTTTGCATTCCCACCAACAGTGTAAGAGGGTTCCCTTTTCTCCACACCCTCTCCAGCATTTATTGCTTGTAGACTTTTGGATAGCAGCCATCCTGACTGGCGTGTAATGGTACCTCATTGTGGTTTTGATTTGCATTTCTCTGATAATGAGTGATGTTGAGCATCTTTTCATGTGTTTGTTAGCCATCTGTATGTCTTCTTTGGAGAAATGTCTGTTTAGTTCTTTGGCCCATTTTTTGATTGGGTGATGTATTTTTCTGGTATTGAGCTTCAGGAGTTGCTTGTATATTTTTGAGATTAATCCTTTGTCTGTTTCCTCATTTGCTATTATTTTCTCCCAATCTGAGGGCTGTCTTTTCACCTTACTTATAGTTTCCTTTGTTGTGCAAAAGCTCTTAATTTTCATTAGGTCCCATTTGTTTATTTTTGCTTTTATTTCCAATATTCTGGGAGGTGGGTCATAGAAGATCTTGCTGTGATTTATGTCGGAGAGTGTTTTGCCTATTTTCTCCTCTAGGAGTTTTATAGTTTCTGGTCTTACATTTAGATCTTTAATCCATTTTGAGTTTGTTTTTGTGTATGGTGTTAGAAAGTGTTCTAGTTTCATTCTTTTACAAGTGGTTGACCAGTTTTCCCAGCACCACTTGTTAAAGACATTGTCTTTTTCCATTGTATATCCTTGCCTCCTTTGTCAAAGAAAAGGTGTCCATAGGTTCGTGGATTTATCTCTGGGCTTTCTATTCTGTTCCATTGATCTATATTTCTGTCTTTGTGCCAGTACCATACTATCTTGATGACTGTGGCTTTGTAGTAGAGTCTGAAGTCAGGCAGGTTGATTCCTCCAGTTCCATTCTTCTTTCTCAAGATTACTTTGGCTATTCGAGGTTTTTTGTATTTCCATACAAATTGTGAAATTATTTGTTCTAGTTCTGTGAAAAATACCATTGGTAACTTGATAGGGATTGCATTGAATCTATAGATTGCTTTGGGTAGAATAGCCATTTTGACAATATTGATTCTTCCAATCCATGAACACGGTATGTTTCTCCATCTGTTTGTGTCCTCTTTGATTGCTTTCATCAGTGTAAAGCATATCTTCTTTTAAGATAAACTGCACCTATAACCTAGGCCGCCATGTTTTATACCGAATGACTTATGTTGGTTGAATTTGACCAAGGGACAACCAATCTTTGTGGTGTCCTGGAACTTATGGCTTGTTCAGCTTTTCACCAAAAATAATGAGCAACAAATAGCAGGAGCCAGAACTGAAATTTACTAGGTTGATTTGGAGTAGGGTAAAGTATCGTGTTCAAGTTGAAGTTATAAGAGTGTGAGTTGGTAAGAGAACTGAAAAAAGTAGAGGGTAACCAAATCATAGTGATGAAGGTCCATTTATAAACTCTCGTTGTTGAAATATCTTTAGCTTCTCAGGGTCACTTCTTCTGTGTCAGGCCTCCTATTGTTTTTCAGTCTGTCAGTGGTGTCTGACTCTTAGGGATGCATGGACAGCAAAATGCCAGGCTTCTCTGTCCTTCACCATCTCCTGGAGCTTGCCCAAACATATGTCCATTGAGTTGGTGATGCCATCCAGCCATCTTATCCTCTGTCATCACTTTTTCCTCCAGTCTTCAATCTTTCCCAGCATCAGGGTATTTTCTAATGAGGCAGCTCTTCAGATCAGGTGGTCAAAGTATTGGAACTTCACCTTCAACATCAGTCTTTCCAATGAATACTCAGGGACTTAAAATTTCCTTTAAGATTGACTGGTTTGATCTTTGCTGTCAATGGTACTCTTAAGAGTCTTCTCCAATACCACAGTTCAAAACCATCAATTCATCACCATGAACAGTATGAACAGGCCTCCTATAGCCTTGCAACAACCTCTCCTTTACTTAAAGGTCTCTGCTACTGGCTAAGATCCGTCACAAAACAGTTATTAAGATGCTCCATCTTTTACAACTTTCCCTGTTCTGAACCCATAACCCTAGGCACCATGAAGAATGAGTGACATAGATAGGATTCCATCTAGGAGCTTTCAGCATACCAAGCCAAAAAAGACAGAATACTTTTGAGTACCTACTACATGTGATGCTCCATTGCATACACCATCCCCTTTAAACCCATAATAAGATAAAGAGGTTCAGATACCTATTTTATAGATAATAAAATGAAGGTTCTGAAAAGGGAAGTAATTTGTCCCAGATGAATAGTTGAAATTGTTATATCTGGAGCCAGACATTGTACTCTTTCCACTACACCTCACTGCCTTGATCAGTCTACTAGATCACTAGTTTGCAAATGTGGTTGATTGTGAGAATGACCTAGGGATTGTTTTGTTTTATTTAAAAGAGATGTCTTGAAAACTGTAAGATATTAATGAAAGAAATCAAGTGATAAAAATAAGTAGGAAAGATGTTGTGTGTTCATAGATTTCTACAATTGATAGTTGAAATGTTCCTAATACCCAAAGCAATATACAAATTTAATGCAATTTCTATTAAGATACCCATGATAATTTTCACAGATAGAACAAATAGTTCTATAATTTGTGTGAAACCACAAAAGACCCAAAATAGTTAAAGAAATCTTTAAAAAAAAACACAAAGATTGGGATGTCAAACTCCTTGACTTCAAACTACACTGTAAAGCTAAAGTAATCAAAACAATATGGCACAAAGAGGCACAAAAGTGGATAGAGCAATGGATTAGAAAGGAAAGCCCAGAAATAAACCCACACATAAATAGTCAATTAATCTATGACAAAGGAAGTACAAATATACAATGGAGAAAACAGACCTTTCAACAAGTAGTGTTGGGAAAACAGGACAGTTAATGTAAAAGAATGAAATTAGAATATCTTTTTATACCAAATATGAAAATAAACTCAAAATGGGTTAAAGACCCATATGTAAGAACTGAAACCATAACCTTCTAAAATAATAATAATAATAAGGCAGTACACTCTTTGAGGTGGATCTCAGCAATATTTTTTTTGGATGTGTCTCCTCAGGCAAGATAGGAGAAGGGTATTAAGAAGTACAAATTACTTGGAATAAATTTAGCTACAAGGATGCAATTTGCATCACAAGGAATATAGACAATATTTTTTAAAGCTTTATAAGGATTATAATCTATGGTGGTTTAGTCACTAAGTCATGTCCTACTCTTGTGACCCCATGGACTGTAGCCTGCCAGGCTCCTCTGTCCATGGGGATTCTCCAGGCAAGATCCTTCTCCAGGTGACCTTACCAACCTGGGAATCGAACCTGGGTCTCCTGCATTGTAGGCAAATTCTTTACTGACTGAGCTATGAGGGAAGCCCCATTATAATCTGTAAAAATATCGAATCGTTATGTTGTACACCTGAAACTAATACAATATTGTATTTCATTTATGCTTCAATAAAAATAAATAAGTTAAAAATAAAATTATCAAAAAAATCAGATTTTCTGGGATTAAATATGAGATGGAATCATAGGAAGTTTGTGATCTCACTTCTTCCCATGGACACACCAAATCTAAAACTACATTTGGATCACTTCCCTTGAGAAAGATCTGTAAACTAGATGAACTGTTTTTCACAACAAAGGACAAAAAGACCACATTGAGATGGGTAAAAGAGTCAGAGAAATGATCTCACAAAACAACCTACCCTTGTTGCAGTGACATACAGTAGGGAGGGATCTCACCAGACAGGCATTTCTTCTGGAGAAGCAAGGGATTGATGTCCCACACCAGGCACTCCAAGCCCCAGCCTCTGCATCAGAGATGCAAGCCTTCAAAATGCCTGGCTTAGAAAACCAACAGGGCTGATGCAGATGTGTCCCAAAATGTTATAGAAAAATTCGACTTCCCTTCTTAAAGGGCTCAATTGTGGTCTCACCTGCCCTAAGACCCAGCAAAATACTAACTGTTGGAAAAGTGCCTAGACTATATGTGAAGGGGACACATTTACTAATCTAATGATATTAACTAGAGAGGTAGGGGACAGTTGACACTCTCCCTGGAGACAGAGGCACTGGCAGAAGACACTTGCACTCTCCACTTAACCTGATAACACAGGCAGGCAATCTTGGATATGACACCCTCCCACTGCCCTGCTAAAACAGACAGGAGCTAGTACTCATAGCATTATCCCACTGCCTTTCTGACCAGATAGTAGTGAATGATCATAGTTCATCCTTTATTTCCAACTCCTTGGATAAAGCATGTATACAATAAGAGCCCTAGATAAAGGGTCCCTAAATAAAGTCTGTAAGCATGGGTGATTATAATGTTCCCCTACATCCTGGTTGAGGCTAGAGAGTGTGAGCAGTTGGGGCATTCTCCCACTCTTAGGCTATAGATAGTGTACATCCACAGTCAGTACATTTTCCTGCTGCTTTTACGAATCCAGTAAGTATGCCCTTCCCCCATACACTCTACAACCTCCTTGCTAAAACTAGTGGAAGCAACCAATCCACACAGAGACACTTCTTGATTGCCTCACCCTGCTGGCCAGGGCTATTGGCATTCCTGAGCTCCATAGGACTGTAACAATTGGAGAGACAGTTATTGGCAGGCCATCACCCTCAAGGCACTGCATAGATAGCAAAAACACAACCACAGTCTTCCAGTGAAAGTCCTATACTTACTCTGGATTTTCAATCTTAGGGGAAGGCTCTAGGTTCCCCCCATATCTTGAGGCTAAGGAGATGCTCCTAGGATATATAAGAAGTGAGAAAACATCCTTGTGCACTCTTTTGGCCTCACTACAGCTGGACAAGACTTTTCAGAAAGGAGCTTATGCATTTACTTGGAGCCCCAATTTTTGCAACTATCACCCAGAGAAGACCTTTAGATCTCCTTGTTTGGAGGCCAGCAGGGATTACAATTACAGCCCCACAAGACTATACATATTTGCATACTTTAAAAGTTGCTACATTAGGCTCTGGCTTCCAATCAACATGAAACTATGTGATAAATGAGATTCTTCCCTTTGGGATAATGACAGGTCTTGGCACACTCTAAACAAAAATAAATCAGGCAGTTTAGATAATTACAGGGTTTCCAGAGACAACCAAGAGCTATGGCAAGGTAGGAAAAGAAAGATCAACACCTAAATATGGCCGTTCCTGTAAGACTAATGGAGGTAGCCATTTCACCTAATATGTGAAAGTCATTGTTGACTGAAAACAGTCAACAAAATGAGAAAACAGAAAAGTGTTCCAAAAAATAATAAAACAAGACAAAACCTGAGAAAAAGACTTTAATAATATAGAGATAAACAACATAACTGAGAAGGAATTCAAAATGTCATAAAGATACTCACTCTCACTGAGCTCAGGAGAAGAGTGAATGAATACACTGAGAACTTCAACGAAAAGAAAACATAAGAAAGTACTAAAGAGAAGTCACAAAGCTGAAGAATACAATAGCTCAACTGAAATATACACTAGAGAGGTTCAGCAGCCAACTGGATGAAATAGAAGAATGAATCAGTAAACATAAGATAAGGCAATGGAATTTACCCAGACAAAGCACCAAAAAGAAAAATAAAATAATAATGGTTTCTTTAGTAATAGTTAAGAAAAACTAATTATTAAAAAATGAACAAAACTTAAGAGACCTTTGGTACAATATCAACTGGAATAACATTTACATTATAGAGGTTCCAGAAGAAGATAGAAAGAAAGGCAGCAAAAAATGTATTTGAAACATAATGGTTGTAAACCTCCCTAGCCTAGAGAAGGAAGCAGATATTCAGATCCAGGAATCTCAGGGAACCCCAAGTAAGATAAATCCAAAGTGAACCACACCAAGACACATTATAATTAAATTGTCAAAAATTAATGATAAAGAGAAAATTTTAAAACAGTCAAAGGGAAAAAAAATGTTATGTAAAAGAGAAACCCCATAAGCTTATCAGTAGATTTCTCAGCAAAAACTTTGTGGGATAGTGCATGACATAGTCAAAGTGCTGAAAGGGGGAAAAAAAGTTCCCAACTGAGAACACTCTACAAGGAAAGGTTATCATTCACATTTGAGAGAGAAATAGTTTTCCAGACAATCAAATTTAAACGAGTTTATCACTACTAACGCATGCTTATAAGAAATATTAAGCACATTTCTTTAAGCTGAAAATGAACTTTTTAATAACAAAAGCATATGAAAGTAAAAAATCTCACTGGAAGAAGTAAACACATAGTAAAAGTAGTGGACTTATCACTTCAAATGTTTCTAAGACC
Source organism: Muntiacus reevesi (assembly GCF_963930625.1). NCBI lineage: Eukaryota > Metazoa > Chordata > Mammalia > Artiodactyla > Cervidae > Muntiacus > Muntiacus reevesi. The sequence continues at coordinate 57,849,802 of NC_089271.1, forward strand.
ATCAAAAGAAAAAAAATAGTAAAGTTAAAGCTATTATAAGCAGTTAAGGAATACATAAAAATAAAAAAAAAAAAGATGTAAAAAGTGATATCAGAACATTAAATGTGAGGTAGGGGTGGTAAAATGTGGACCTGGGGAGTGTGTTAAAATTTAAGTTGCTACCGACTTAAAATAGGCTGTTATATACATAGACTGATACATGATAATCTCACAGAACAACAAGCCAAAAACTTACAAAAAATACACAAAAAAGAATAAGAAATAAATCTAAACGTAAAAACAAACTTATCCAACTATAAGGGAAGAGAGAGAGAAAAAAAGAAAAGGACAGAGGAAAACTACAAAAGCAGTCAGAAAGCAATGAACAAAATGGCAATAGGCATCTTGAGGGCTGCACAAGATATGCATGTGTGCATGCATTCTAAATTGCTTCAGTCATGTCTGACTCTGTGTGATCCTATGGGCCTCCCAGGATCCTCTGTCCATGGTATTCTCCAGGCAAGAATAATGGAGTGGATTGCCATGCCCTCCTCCAGGGAATCATCCTAGCTCAAGGATCAAATCCACATCTCTTATGTCTCCTGCATTGGCATGCAGAGTCTTTACCACTAGCATCACTTCCAAAGCCCAAGATGGCTGAGTAGAAACATGCTGAGTTCAACTGTTCTCATAAACACATTCAATATCAAAACCATTTGCAAAATAGCCATTGATTTAAAAGAGCAGAACCTACCAGAAAAGATCTACCAATAAAGATATAAAGAAAGAACCAAAATGTGACAGTTAAGAGTGGTGGAGTCATAACAGATATAGTTAAATTCAATGCCCCCAGGTAGGCAATTCATAAATGGGTGAATAATTATAACTGTGGGGATTCTCCTAAAGAACTGAGAAGTCTGAGCCTGCGAATCCTTCACTAGGAAGACAAACCCTGAGAGAATTTGAAGACCAGTGGGGTTTACTTTTTGAGTCTCAGAGGGCCAGGTATAATAAAATTTCACTCTTAAAAGATGCACATAAAATCTCACATACACCAGATCCCAGAGAAGAAGCAGTAATTTGACAGGAAACTAAGATCAACTGCTGAATCTAGCGAATCTCCCAGGAAGATAGGAGGTAATTGCCACTCACCCTAAGAATATGGATACTGCCAGCAGCCATTTTTGAGAGTTCCTATCACATGGGCACTGATTATGGCAAGTATAATTTTGGAATCTTCCTTCTAGCTTATAACCCCCAGGACCAAGTCTTACCCTGATGAGACCTCTGAAAACATCAGTGCTAGGATGTTTCAGGCCAAACAACTAAGTGGGCTCAGACATAGTGGTTTATGCCTACCAGCAGACAGGCTGTCCTAAGACCTTTAGAGTCCACAGTGGCCTCTGGGCATGTCCCTGCCCACTAGAGGACTCAGGACTTATCCCCACAGACCAGTGCACAGTTGCTGGACTGGAGTCCCCCAGGCCTTTCTAACCAGAGACCATCAGGATGCAGCTTAACTCACCAGTGGGTAGGTACCAGACCCAAAATCCCCAGGCCCCCAACACCAATAAACAAGCCTGCTATAGCCTTGACCCACTTACACCCACCAGCAAGCAGATACCAGCCACAAGAAAATTTTAACCCCACAGTTTGTGGGCCATCCTATACACTAGCAGGCTAGATTATACTCTGGGACTGGTGGGAACCAGGCCCCACCCACTAGCAAGCCAATAAAAGCTTCAAGATGCCCTGGAATAAGCAACCAATGTTGTCAGAAACTAGCTCCACCCACAAGCATTCCAAAACCTGCTCTGGGACCCCTAGGCCCTGCAACCAGACCACAGGAATTGGCTCTGCCCATCAGTAGGTTGACACTAGCCTGAGGACTTGACTTCACCAACCAGTGGTAAAGCAACTGCCCTAGGGACTCCTGAATGCAGACTCTGCTTACCAATAACACAGCATTACCCCAGGGTTGCTGGGGGTTCCACAGTGAGATGCCTCATGACGCAGTCCCAACAATCAGTGACTGGCAGCCTCCATAAAAGTGGCCTGACAACCAAATGGACCCGAGGCCAACCAAACCTATCAAATTACCCATATAATCAACCTGCCACAACAGAAGTACCCACAGAGGGGGCACTTCTAGCACATATAACTCTGGTGATGAGAGGGCAGTGCACTGTTGGGACATATAGGACATTACCTAAAAAGACCACTTCTTCAATGTCAGAATATATAACCAACATATCAGATTGGCAAAAACGAAAATAGCAAGTTAGGCAAAATGAGGCAACACAGGAGCATGTTCCAAACAAAGGAACAAGATAAAACTCTGAAGAGGAACTAACTAAACGATAGGCAGTCTTCCAAAGAAAGATTTCGAGTAGTCATTGAAAAGATGATCAAGCAACTAGGGAGAAAAATGTATGTACAGAGAGAGAAGTTAGAAGTTTTTAACAAAGAGTTAGAAATTTTAAGGAACAACCAAACAGAGATGAAAAATACAATAACTGAAAATATACACTGGAAGGAATCAACAGAATAAATGACACAGAGGAATGGATCAGTGAGCAGGAAGATAGACTAGCACAAATCACTGTCGATGAATAAAAAAATTAAAAAAGGATGAAAAGAAAGGAGGATCCTTTAAGAGACTCTGGGATAACATCAAGCACACCAATAGTTACCTTTTAGGGGTCCCAGAAGAAGAGAGAGAAAAGGGCTGAGTAAGTAACAACAACATCAAATAAAACATAATAGCTATAAACTTTGGAAACAGACATCAGAGTCCAGGAAGCATTGGAAGTCACATCCAGGATTAACTCAAAAAAGAAAATATTAAGATATATTTTAAATAAAATGGAAAAAAATTAGAGATAAAGAGAGAATATTAAAAGCAGCAAAGGAAAAGCAACAGGTTATGTACAAGGTAAATCCAATAAGGCTATCAGGTGACTTCTCAGCAGAAACACTGCAGGCCATAGGGGAGTCACACCAGACATCTAAAGTGATAAAAGAACAAAACCTGAAACCAAGAATACTCTGCTTAACATTATTTTCATTCAGATTTGAGGGAGGGAAATGAAAAACCTCACAGAGAAGCAAAACCTAAAAGTGTCCTGCACCTCCAAACCAGATTTACAAGAAATGTTAAAGGAACTCAACTAAGAGGTTAAAAAAAAAGAAAGAAAGACAAACTACATAAAAAGAAATATGAAAATCACAGAAGGAAAAGAAAAAGCTCATCAATAACAACACACTATAATAAATGTAGGAAATCATCCATACCCAAACATAGCAGGAAGGATAAAAGTTAAAGTAGCAAAATCATCTATATCTACAATAAACAGTTATGGGGTTAAGGGATACAAAAAAAATTAGATGTAAACTATGATATCAAAAGCAGTAATTATGAGAGGAGAGTACAAATGTGGGGTTGTTAAATTATATTATCATTAAGAGATTAGCCACTTAAAGCAATCATTTATATATATATATATATATATATATATATATATATATATATATATATATATATATATATATAGTTGTTATAGTTATTTATACACCTCAATCCAAGAATCTGTAATAGATACACACACGAATGAAAAATGAATTCAAGTGTAACATTCAAGATAGTCATCAAATCACAGGAGAAGAGAACAAAGGGGAAAAAAAGGGGGAGACACACAAAAAACTCAAAACAATTAACAAAATGACAATACGAACATACACATCAATAATTACTTTAAAAGTAAACAGACAAAATGCTTCAATCAAAAGCTAGGGTGGCTAAATGAATACAAAAATAATACCCATATGAATGCTGCCTACAAGAGACTCACTTCAGAACTAAAGACAAATATAGACTAAAAGAGGGATGGAAAAAGATATTCCGTGAAAATTTAAATCGAATGAAAGATGGAATTTAGAAAGATGGCAACGATAACCCTATATGCAAAACAGAAAAAGAGACACAGAGGTACAGAACAGAATTTTGGACTCTGTTGGAGAAGGCGAGGGTGGGATGTTTCGAGAGAACAGCATCGAAACATGTATATTATCTAGGGTGAACCAGATCACCAGCCCAGGCTGGATGCATGAGACAAGTACTCGGGCCTGGTGCACTGGGAAGACCCAGAGGAATTGGGTGGAGAGGGAGGTGGGAGGCGGGGATCTGGATGGGGAATACATGTAAATCCATGGCTGATTCATGTCAGTGTATGACAAAAGCCACTACAATATTGTAAAGTAATTAGCCTCCAACTAATAAAAATAAATGGAAAAAAAAATTGTATAGAGAAGAGAAAAAGAAAAGAAATATGGGGTAGCAATTCTTAAATCAAAAAAATAGATTTCAAAATAGAGACTGTAATAAGAGACAAAGAATTATATTATCTAATGATAAAGGGACAAATCAAGAACAAGATAGAACTATTGCAAATATATATGCACGCAACCTAGGAGCATAGATCACCCAGAGAGAAAATCAATAAAGAAACACTGGTTTTAAATGAAATATTAGACCATTTGGACTTTAGTGTGATCACTCACCTAGAGCCAGGCATCCTGGAGTGCAAGGTCAAGTGGGCCTTCAGAAGCATCAATATGAACAAAGCTAGTGGAGGTGATGGAATTCCAGCTGAGCTATTTCAAATCCTAAAAGATGATGCTGTGAAAATGCTGCACTCTATATGCCAGCAAACTTGGAAAACTCAGCAGTGGCCACAGAACTGTAAAAGATCAGCTTTCATTCCAATCCAAAAGAAAGGCAAGGGCAAAAAAATGTTCAAACTACTGCACAATTGCAGTCATCTCACAGACTAGCAAAGCAAAGCTGAAAATTCTCCAAGCTAGACATCAACAGTAGATGAATCAAGAAATTCCAGATATCCAAGCTGGATTTAGAAAAGGCAGAGGAACAAGAAATTGAATTGCCAGCATTCGTTGGATCACAATATAATAGGAAAGACTAGAGATGTCTTCAAGAAAATTAGAGATACCAAGGGAATATTTCATGCAAAGATGGACTCAATAAAGGACAGACATGGTATGGACCTAACAGAAGCAGAAGATATTAAGAAGAGGTGGCAAGAATACAAAGAAGAATTATACAAAAATGACCTCCACAACCCAGATAATCACAGTGGTGTGATCAGTCACACTCACTTAGAGCCAGATATCCTGGCATGTGAAGTCAAGTGGGCCTTCGGAAGAATCACTATGAACAAAGCTAGTGGAGGTGATGGAATTCCAGTTGAGCTATTTCAAATCCTGATGCTGTGAAAGTGCTACTACACTCAAAATATCAGCAAACTTGGAAAACTCAGCAATGGTCACAGGACTGGAAAAGGACAGTTTTCATTCCAATCCCAAAGAAAGGCAATCCCAAAGAATGCTCAAACTACTGCACAATTGCACTCATCTCACATGCTAGTAAAGAAATGCTCAAAATTCTCCAAGCCAGGCTTCAGCGACACATGAAACATGAGCTTCCAGATGTTCAAGCTGGTTTTAAAAAAGGCAGAGGAACCAGGGATCAAATTGCCAATATCTGCTGGATCATTGAAAAAGGAAGAGAGTTCCAGAAAAACATCTATTTCTGCTTTATTGACTATGTCAAAGCCTTTGACTATGTTGGTCACAATGAACTGTGGAAAATTCTGAAAGAGATGGGAATACCAGACCACCTAACCTGCTTCTTGAGAAACCTGTATGCAAATCAGGAAGCAACAGTTAGAACTGGATATTGAACAACAGACTGGTTCCAAATAGGAAAAAGAGTATGTCAAGGCTGTATATTGTCACCCTTCTTATTTAACTTATATGCAGAGTACATCATGAGAAATGCTGGGCTGGAGGAAGCACAGGCTGGAATCAAGATTGCTGGGAGAAATATCAATAACCTCAGATATGTAGATGGCATCACCCTTATGGCAGAAAGTGAAAAAGAACTAAAGAGCTTCTTGATGAAAATGAAAGAGGAGAGTGAAAAAGTTGGCTTAAAGCTCAACATTCAGAAAACAAAGATCATGGCATCTGGCCCCATCACTTTATGACAAATAGTTGGAGAAATACTAGAAGCAGTGGCTGACTTTACCTTTTGGGGGGAGCTCCAAAATCAGTGCAAATGGTGGTTGCAGTCATGAAAATAAAGATGCTTACTCCTTGGAAGGAAAGTTATGACCAACCTAGACAACATACTAAAAATCAGAGACATTACTTTGCCAACAAAGGTCCATCTAGTCAAGGCTATGGTTTTTCTAGTAGGCTATGGTTTGTATCACATGTATGGATGTAAGGGTTGGACTATAAAGAAAGCTGAGTGCCGAAGAACTGTGATGTTGGAGAAGACTCTTGAGAGTCCCTTGGACTGCAAGGAGATCCACCCAGTCCATCCCAAGGGACATCAATCCTGGGTGTTCATTGGAAGGACTGATGGTGAAGCTGAAACTCCAATCCTTTGGCCACCTGATGGGAAGAGCTGACTCATTGGAAAAGACCCTGATGCTGGTAAAGATTGAGGGCAGGAGGAGAAGGGGATGACAGAGGATGAGATGGTTGGATGGCATCACTGACTTAATGGACATTGGTTTGGGTAGACTCTAGCAGTTGGTGATGGACAGGGAGGCCTGGCGTGCTGTGGTTCATGGGGTCACAAAGAGTTGGACACAACTGAGTGACTGAACTGAACTGATTGGATCACAGAGAAAACAAAATAATTCCAGAAAGATATTTACTTCTGTTTCATTGACTATGATAAGTCCCTTGACTGTGTGGGTTACAACAAATTGTGAATAATTCTTAAAGAGATGGGAATACCAGACCACCTCACCTGCCTCCTGAGAAATTCATGTGTAGGTCAAGAAGCAACAGTCAGAACTGGAAAAATGGACTGGTTACAAATTGGGAAAGGGTTATGCCAAGGCTGTATATTGTCACTCTGCTTATTTAACTTATATGCAGAGTACATCATGAGAAATGTCAGACTGGATGAAGCACAAACTGGGATCAAGATTGCCAGGAGAAATATCCATAACCTCAGATATGTAGATGACAACACGATTATGGCAGAAAGTGAAGACAAACTAAAGAGCCTTTTGATGAAAGCGAAAGAGGAGAGTAAAAAAATTGGCTTAAAACTCAACATTCAAAAACGAATATCTTGGCATCTGGTCCCATCACTTCATGCTAAATAGATTGGGAAACAATGGATAGAGTGACAGACTTTACTTCCATGGGCTCCAAAATCACTACACATGGTGACTACAGCCATGAAATTAAAAGATGCTTACTCCTTGGAAGGAAAGTTATGACCAACCTATACAGCATATTAAAAAGCAGAGACGTTACTTTGTCAACAATGATCCGTCTAGTCAAGGCTATGTTTTTTTTCAGTAGTCATCCATGGATGTGAGAGTTGGTCTATAAGGAAAGCTGAGTGCCAAGGAATTGCTGCTTTTGAACTGTGGTGTTGGAGAAGACTCTTGAGAGTCCCTTGGACTGCTAGGAGATCCAACCAGTCCATCCTAGAGGAAATCAGTCCTGAATACTAATTGCAAGGACCAATGCTGAAGTTGAAGCTCCAATACTTCGGCCACCTGATGCAAAGAACTTACTAATAACCCTATAAGCAAGATAGAATAAGAGACACGGATGTATAGAATAGACTTTTGGACTCTATGGGAAAAGGTTAGGGTAGAATGATCTGAGAGAATAGCATTGAAACATGTATATTATCAAGTGTGAAACAGATCGCCAGTCCAGGTTGGAGGTATGAGACAAGTGGTCAGGGCTGGTGCACTGGGATGACCCAGAGGGATGGGATGGGGAGGGAGGTGGGAGGGGGGTTCAGGATGGGGAACACATGTAAATCCATGACCAATTCATGTCAATGTATGGCAAAAACCACTACAATATTGTAAAGTAATTAGCTTCCAACTAATTAAAAGGAAAAAAAAAAAAAAAAAAAAAAGAAAAGAAAGAGAGAAAAGACCCTGATGCTGGGAAAGTTTGAAAGCATGAGAAGGGGACGACAGGAGATGAGATGGTTGGATGGCATTGCCAACTTGATGGACATGAGTTTGTGTAAGCTCAAGGAGTTGGTGATGGACTGGGAAGCCTAGTGTGTTGCAGCGCATGGGGTTGCAAAGAGTTGGACATGATTGAGCAACTGAACCGAGTTCAGTTCAATCTAAAAGCAGCAGTATAGTTATTCTTTACAAGTACACTTGGAACTTTCTCCAGGATAAATCACAGAATAGTGTGCAAAACAAATCCCAGTAAATTTAAGAAAATTGAAATTACATCATCTTTTCCAAAAATAAAGATATGAGGCTAGAAACCAGGTATTAGAAAAAAATACAAAAGCACAAACATATGAAGGCTAAACAATATGCTACTGAGCAACCAATGAATTGAATAAGTCAAATATGAAATTTAAAAATACCTGGAAATAAAGCAAAATGAATATAAAATTATCCCAAAAAAATCTATGCTGTGCTTAGTCACTCAGCCGTGTCTGACTCTTTTTGACCCCATGGACTGTAGCCCACCAGGCTCCTCTGTCCATGGGGATTCGCAAGGCAAGAATACTGGAGTGGGTGGCCGTGCCCTCGTCCAGGGGATGGTCCCAACCCAGGGATCAAACCCCAGTCTCCGAAATTGCAGCCAGATTCTTTACCATCTTAACTACCAGGGAATCCCCAAAATACTGGAGTCAGTAACCTATTGTTTCTTCAGGGGATCTTCCTAACCCAGGAATCAAACCAGGGTCTCTTGCATTTGCAGACAGATTCTTTACCAACTGAGCTACCAGGGAAGCCCTATAAATAAAAAGCCTATAGCACCTGGTATTCCCAGGGGGTCTCCCATCCAAGTACTAACCAGGCCCAATTCTGCTTAGCTTCCAAAGTCAGATGGTATCTATAAGACAGAACAAAAGCAATTACTGGATCACTGAAAAATTAAAATATATCTAGAAATGAAAAAAGAAATATGACACACCAAAATCTATGAGATGTAGCAAATGAAATTCCGAAATGGAGGTTCATTGCAATACAAACCTACCTCTAGAAACAAGAGAAATCTCAATAACTAATTCATCTTTACACTCAAGGAAAATAGAAAAAGAAGAATAAACAAAGCCTAAAATTAGTATAAAGAAGGCAACAATAAATATCAGGATACAAAGAAAATAGAGATTAAAAGACATTAGAAAATATCAACAAACCTAAGAACTGATTCTTTGAAAAGATAAAAGTTTTAAACTTTTAGCCAGACTCACCAAGAAAGACAGAGGACTCAAATGCAATAAAAAATGAAAGAGGAGAAGGTACAACTGATACCACAGAAATACAAAGGATCATAAAAGACTCTTGTGAACAACTATACACCAACAAATCAGACAACCAAGAAGAAACAGATGAATTCTTAAAAATTTATAATCTTCCAAGAAAAATTATAAGAATTAGAAAATCTGAATTGACCAAGATTGAATCAGTAATAAATAAACCTTCCAACAAGCCAAAGTCCAGGACCATACAACTTCACTGGTGAATTCTACCAAACATCACTGCCAACAGTTTATAGGCTCCAGTGCTGGAACACCTCAGGCCAAACAACCAACAGAGTGGAAACACAACCTCATCCATCAGTAGATAGGCTACTAAAAGTCTTCCTGAGCACACAATTACCCGCTAAACACTTCCTTGACATGGTCCTGCTCACCAGAGGGACAAGAACCAGCTCCACCCACCAGTGGGCCAAAACCAGACTCTCCCACCAGGAAGCCAGCACGAGTCCCTTAGACAGTTTCACCTGCCAAGGGGCAGAAAGCCAAAACAAGAAGAATTGCAAACTTGCAGGTTGCAAATTGAAAACTACAATCACAGAAAATTAGACAAAATGAGACAGCAGAGGAATATATTCAAAATAAAGGAACAAGACAAAATGACAGAACAACTGAGTGAAGTGGAGATAGGCAATCTACTCAAAGAGGAATTCATAATAATTATAGTAAAGATGCTCCAAGATCTAAGAAAAAGAATGAAGGCAGAGATCAAGAAGATACAAGAAATATTTAACAAAGAGCTGGAAGATCTAAAAGCAGAGATGAACAATACAATAACTGAAATGAAAAATACACTAGGAAAAAATCAACAGTAAAATAAATGAGTCAAAAGAATGAATAAATGAGCTGAAAGACAGATTGGTGGAAATCACTGTTGTGGAAAATAATAAAAATAAATGTATGAAAAGAAATAAAAACAGACTAAGAGGTCTCTAAGACAACATTTGATACACCAATTTTTCACATTATAGGATCCAATAAGTAGAAGAGAGAGAGAACAAGTCCAGGAAGTGCAGAGTATCCCAGGTATTGTTGGACACTACAACATTGATGAACCTCAAGACAATTATTTAGAGGGAAAGAAAACAGGCAAAAGGGGTATGCATTGTGATTACACGTATATAACAAAACTCTAGAAAGTGAAAATAAATATATGCTGTCAGAAAACAGGCAAAGGTTACCCTAAGAATAGGATTAAGATGACAGAGAGTGGCAGGAGCAAAAGATTAAAAACATGTTTATGCAAAGGAATGAAATTAGAACATTCTCTAACAACATATACAAAAATAAACTCAAACGGAACTAAAGACCTAAACATAAGACCAATTACTACAAAACTCCTATAGGAAACCATAGACAAAACACACGTCAACCTAATTTGCAGCAATATCTTTATCGATTCTTCTTCTAGAATAATGAAAATAAAAATAAATGAGACCTAGTTGAACTCAAAAGTTTTTGCACATCAAAGGAAACCAGAGATAAAAGAAAAAACAGCCCACAGAATAGGAGAAAATATTTGCAAACAATGGGGCCAACAAAGGATTAATCTCCAAAATTTAGAAGCAGCTCATAAGAAACAAACAATAAATAATTGGGCAGAAAACCAAAATAAACATTTCTCCAAAGAATGTATACAGATGACCAAGAGATACACGAAAAGATGTTTAACACTGCTAATTATTAGAGAAATGCAAATCAATACACACTACAATGAGATATCACCTCACACCCGTCAGAATGGCCATCATTAAGAAGTCTATAAACACAGCAAAAGAGACAGATGTAACGAACAGACTTTTGGACTCTGTGGGAGAAGGTGAGAGTGGGATGATTTCAGAGAATAGCACTGAAACATGTATATTAGCATATGTAAAATAGATGACCAGTACAAGTTCAATGCGTGAAGCAGGGCACTCAAAGCCAGGGCTCTGGGACAACCCAGAGGGAAGGGGGTTCAGGACGAGGGGGACACATGTACAACTGTGGCTGATTCATGTCAATGTATGGCAAAAACCACCACAGTATTGTAAAGTAATTAGCCTCCAACTAAAATAAATAAGTAAAATTTTAAAAAAGTGAATAGTATTAAGCAGTCTACAAATAATAAATGCTGGAGGTGTGAAGAAAAAGAAAGCCTCCTAACACTGATGGGAAGAGTGTAAATTGATGATGCAGCCACTATGGTGTACAGTATGAAAGTTCTTTTAAAAAAATCTCAAAATAGACTTGTCATAATATCCAGCAATTCCACTCTAGGGCATATATACAGAGAAAACCATAATTCAAAATGATATATTCACCCCAATGTTCATTGCAGCACTGTTAAAAATAGCTAAAACTTGGAAACAACCAAAATGTTCATTGACAGATGAATGGATAAAAAGATGTGGTACACATATACAGTGGAATATTGCTCAGTCACTAAACTGGATGAAATAATGCCATTTGCAGCAATATGGTTGGACCTAGAGATTATCAAAAGTTAGGGAGAAAGACAAATATCATAGGATATCACTTATATATAGAGTCTAAAATAACTATACAGATGAATTTATTTACAAAACAGAAATAGATCCACAGACATAGAAAACAAAATTATGATCACTGAAGGGGATAGTGAGAGTACAAGAGAGATAAATTAGGAGCTTGGGATTAGCATATACACACTACTATATTAAAATAAATAAAAAACAAGGAGCTACTGTATAGCACAGGGAACTCACTTCAATATTATATAATAACCTAAAAGGGAAAGATTTTGAAAAATTTGAAAATTTCCCTTTTCCCTAAAAGGGAAAAAAGAATTTGTTGTATACATGAAAGTAACACAATATTGTAAATCTACTATACACTTATATTTTTTTTTTAAGTGAGATAAATACCATATGATATCACTTATATATGGAATCTAAAATAGAACAGAAATGAACATATCTATGAAATAGAAATAGGACCACATATATAGAGAACAGATTTGGGGTTACCAAAGCAAAGTGTAGGAGGGAGGCAAGGAAGAGGAGTTTCTGATTAGCAGATGCAAGCTAAAGGTCCTGTTGTATAGTATGGTGAACTATATTCCATATCCTATTAAAATCCATAATGGAAATGAAGATGAATAAAATATATATGTGCATAACAATTACTTTGATATACAACATAAATTAACAACCATTAAACAACTATAATTAAATTATTGAAATAATAAAAAATAAATAAGGGAAATATATGTAATGTATATCATGGGAAATATAGTTAACAATATTTTATTAACTTTGTACATCACCAGATGGTAGCTAAACTTATTGTAATGAACATTTCACAATGATCACAGATATGAAATCACTGTTGTATACCTGAAACTAATATACCATTGTACGTCAATTATACTTCAGTTCAGTTCAGTCACTCAGTCGTTTCTGACTCTTTGCAACTCCATGAACCGCAGGCCTCCCTGTCCATCACCCACTCCTGGAGTCCATCCAAACTCATGTCCACTGAGTTGGTGATACCATCCAACCATCTTATCTTCTGTCGTCCCCTTCTCCTCCTGCCCTCAATCTTTACCAGCATCAGGATCTTTTCCAGTGAGTCAGTTCTTCTCATCAGGTGGCCAAAGGATTGGAGTTTCAGCTTCAACATCAGCCCTTCCAATGAACACCCAGGACTGATGTCCTTTAGGATGGACTGGTTGGATCTCCTTGCAGTCCAAGAGACTCTCAAGAGTCTTCTCCAATACCACAGTTCAAAAGCATCAATTCTTCAGCACTTAGCTTTCTTTATAGTCCAACTCTCACATCTATACATGTGAGACAAACCATAGCCTACTAGAAAAACCATAGCCTTGACTAGATGGACCTTTGTTGGCAAAGTAATGTCTCTGCTTTTTAATATGTTGTCTAGGTTGGTCATAACTTTCCTTCCAAGGAGTAAGCGTCTTTTAATTTCATGGCTGCACTCACCATCTGCAGTGATTTTGGAGCCCAGAAAAATAGTCAGCTACTGTTTCCACTGTCTCTCCATCTATTTGCCATGAAGTTATAGGACCAGATGCCATGATCTTAGTTTTTTGAATGTTGAACTTTTAGCCAACTTTTTCACTCTCCTCTTTAGTTCTTCTTCACTTTCTGTCATAAGAGTGGTAAAGATAATACCTGTATTGAGATTTTAAAAGTACATATATTCTTCCTAACTCATACTTATTCCTCTCTCTACTTCTGAATGTCAGGTCCTGGATTTTTTGAGCCACTTACTGGTCATGCTTATCAGTTAGAGTGAAAACCAGTATGTTCAAATGTGACTGTTTTGGACTATATGTATGTTTAATAGAAGCCAAAATTACTTTAACCATTTTGTACTTTTCTTTCCTACATTTATCTGATTAAAAGTATTGGTATCTACTACTGTAAGTACTTTATGCAAGTTAATGAAAAAGTCCAGGTCAGTATGATCACAAAGATTCTTTCATAATACTATTACTATCAAACAAGTTTCATAATTCCATTAAAATAATTGAACCTGATCTAACTATTGTCATTTATAAAAGAAAACCAAAGTCAGAGGGGTTAAGTGACTTGATTAGGGGCAGCCAAAACAGACAAAACCAAGATTAAAAATGTAGGTCCTGGAAGCCATCTTCTCTAATTAGTTGTTCTAAGGCTTTTTTTCCTCATCTGTAGTTACAATTATTTTTTCCCACAGTCTGGTTTCTTTTCAACCTGGCCTCATTTCTTCTCAGTTCAGAATCTATAAGCCCCAGATACTCTGTGTTATTTTGATAGCATGTATTTGTCCTATGACCTCTGTTCCAACAAAATACATGGGAGAAGATGCTGTGCAAACATGATCTAGCACATCTGGCTCAGGTTAGTGGGGGAAGGAAACATGGCATAGTGGTTCTAGCCCTTGCTGGAGCACACCAACAAAACATTATGGGACAAAGTGAACCTACATTTTGCAGTTCTCAAAAGTGTCAGAGGCCCTTTGTTCCCCTGTCCACGTGGCATTTCCATTCCAGGGAACTGCACTCTTAAGCCTACAGGGGTAGTGGTACAAGTCCTAGGTAGAATTGACCAAAACCAAAAGTAAAAAATAATACGGTCTTTTAAGAATGCTAGCCACTTTTTGGGTCTCAGTGTCCCAACTACATTAAAAGGAAAAAGATGATCTGTGCCATCTCTGAAGTCCTTTTTCAGCTTTGATATATTATTACGTTATGCAATCAACTCTTTTTTTTTTTTAGTTTTATTTTATTTTATTTTATTAGTTGGAGGCTAACTACTTCACATTTCAGTGGGTTTTGACATACATTGACATGAATCAGCCATAGAGTTACACGTATTCCCCATCCCGATCCCCCCTCCCACCTGCCTCTCCACCCGACTCCTCTGGGTCCTCCCAGTGCACCAGGCCCAAGCACTTGTCTCATGCATCTCACTTGGGCTAGTGATCTGTTTCACCATAGATAATATACATGCTGCTCTTTCAAAACATCCCACCCTCACCTTCTCCCACGGAGTTCAAAAGTCTGTTCTGTACTTCTGTGTCTCTTTTTCTGTTTTGCATATAGAAGTATCATTAACATTTTTCTAAATTCCATATATATGTGTTAGTATACTGTAATGTTCTTTATCTTTCTGGCTTACTTCACTGTGTATAATGGATTCCAGTTTCACCCATCTCATTAGAACTGATTCAAATGCATTCTTTTTAACGGCTGAGTAATATTCCATGGTGTATATGTACCACAGCTTCCTTATCCATTCCTCTGCTGATGGGCATCTAGGTTGCTTCCATGTCCAGGCTATTATAAACAGTGCTGCGATGAACATTGGGGTGCACGTGTCTCTTTCAGATCTAGTTTCCTCGGTGAGTATGCCCTGAAGTGGTATTGCTGGGTCATATGGCAGTTCTATTTCCAGTTTTTTAAGAAATCTCCACACTGATTTCCATAGTGGCTGTACTAGTTTGCATGCCCACCAACAGTGTAAGAGGGTTCCCTTTTCTCCACACCCTCTCCAGCATTTATTGCTTGTAGACTTTTGGATAGCAGCCATCCTGACTGGTGTGTAATGGTACCTCATTGTGATTTTGATTTGCATTTCTCTGATAATGAGTGATGTTGAGCATCTTTTCATGTGTTTGATAGTCATCTGTATGTCTTCTTTGGAAAAATGTCTGTTTAGTTCTTTGGCCCATTTTTTGATTGGGTCATTTATATTTCTGGAATTGAGCTTCAGGGGTTGCTTGTATATTTTTGAGATTAATCCTTTCTCTGTTTCTTCATTTGCTTTATTTTCTCCCAATCTGAGGGCTGTCTTTTCAACTTACTTATAGTTTCCTTTGTAGTGCAGAAGCTTTTAAGTTTCATTAGGTCCCATTTGTTTAGTTTTGCTTTTATTTCCAATATTCTGGGAGGTGGGTCACAGAGGATCCTGCTGAGATTTATGTTGGAGAGTGTTTTGCCTATCTTCTCCTCTAGAAGTTTTATAGTTTCTGGTCTTACATTTAGATCTTTAATCCATTTTGAGTTTATTTTTGTGTATGGAGTTAAAAAGTGTTCTAGTTTCATTCTTTTACAAGTGGTTGACCAGTTTTCCCAGCACCACTTGTTAAAGAGGCTGTCTTTTTTCCATTGTATATCCTTGCCTCCTTTGTCGAAGATAAGGTGTCCATAGGTTCGTGGATTTATCTCTGGGCTTTCTATTCTGTTCCATTGATCTATATTTCTGTCTTTGTGCCAGTACGATACTGTCTTGATGACTGTGGCTTTGTAATAGACTCTGAAGTCAGGCAGGTTGATTCCTCCAGTTCCATTCTTCTTTCTCAAGATTACTTTGGCTATTCGAGGTTTTTTGTATTTCCATACAAATTGTGAATTTATTTGTTCTAGTTCTGTGAAAAATACCGTTGATAGCTTGACAGGGATTGCATTGAATCTATAGATTACTTTGGGTAGAATAGCCATTTTGACAATATTGATTCTTGCAATCCATGAAAACGGTATGTTTCTCCATCTGTTTGTGTCCTCTTTGATTTCTTTCTTCAGTGTTTTATAGTTTTCTATGTATAGGTCTTTTGTTTCTTTAGGTAGATATACTCCTAATTATTCTATTCTTTTTGTTGCAATGGTGAATGGTATTGTTTCCTTAATTTCTCTTTCGGTTTTTTCATTGTTAGTATATAGGAATGCAAGGGATTTCTGTGTGTTAATTTTATATCCTGCAACTTTACTATATTCATTGATTAGCTCTAGTAATTTTCTGGAAGAGTCTTTAGGGTTTTCTATGTAGAGAATCATGTCATCTGCAAACAGTGAGAGTTTCACTTCTTCTTTTCCTTTCTGGATTCCTTTCACTTCTTTTGCTGCTCTGATTGCTGTGGTCAAAACTTTCAACACTATGTTGAATATTAGTGGTGAGCGTGGGCACCCTTGTCTTGTTCCTGATTTCAGGGGAAATGCTTTCAATTTTTCACCATTGAGGGTGATGCTTGCTGTGGGTTTGTCATATATAGCTTTTATTATGTTGAGGTATGTTCCTTCTATTCCTGCTTTCTGGAGAGTTTTAATCATAAATGAGTGTTGAATTTTGTCAAAGGCTTTCTCTGCATCTATTGAGATAATCATATGGTTTTTATCTTTCAATTTGTTAGTGTGGTGTATTACATTGATTGATTTGCGGATATTAAAGAATCCTTGCATTCCTGGGATAAAGCCCACTGAGTCATGGTGTATGATTTTTTTTAATATGTTGTTGGATTCTGTTTGCTAGAATTTTGTTGAGGATTTCTGCATCTATGTTCATCAGTGATATTGGCCTGTAGTTTTTTTTTTTTTTTTGTGGCATCTTTGTCTCGTTTTCGAATTAGGGTGATAGTGGCCTCACAGAATGAGTTTGGAAGTTTAACTTCATCTGCAATTTTCTGGAAGAGTTTGAGTAAGATAGGTGTTAGCTCTTCTCTAAATTTTTGGTAGAATTCAGCTGTGAAGCCATCTGGTCCTGAGCTTTTGTTTGCTGGAAGATTTTTGATTACAGTTTCGATTTCCTTGCTTGTGATGGGTCTGTTAAGATCTTCTATTTCTTCCTGGTTCAGTTTTGGAAAGTTATACTTTTCTAAGAATTTGTCCATTTCATCCAAGTTGTCCATTTTAATTGGCATAGAGCTGCTGGTAGTAGTCTCTTATGATCCTTTGTATTTCAGTGTTGTCTGTTGTGATCTCACCCTTTTCATTTCTTATTTTGTTAATTTGGTTCTTCTCTCTTTTTTTCTTAATGTGTCTTGCTAATGGTTTGTCAATTTTGTTTATTTAAAAAAAAAAACAGCTTTTAGCTTTGTTGATTTTTGCTATGGTCTCTTTAGTTTCTTTTGCATTTATTTCTGCCCTAATTTTTAAGATTTCTTTCCTTCTGCTAACCCTGGGGTTCTTCATTTCTTCCTTCTCTAATTGCTTTAGGTGTACAGTTAGGTTATTTATTTGTCTTTTTTCTTGTTTCTTGATGTGCGCCTGTAATGCTATGAACCTTCCCCTTAGCACTGCTTTTACAGTGTCCCATAGGTTTTGGGTTGTTGTGTCTTCATCTTCATTCGCTTCTATACATATTTTGATTTCTTTTTTTATTTCTTCTATGATTTTTTGGTTATTCAGAAGCGTGTTATTTATCCTCCATATGTTTGAATTTTTAACAATATTTTTCCTTTATTTGAGATCTAACCTTACTGCACTGTGGTCAGAAAAGATGACTGGATAGATTTCAATTTTTTTGAATTTTCCAAGACCAGATTTATGGCCCAGGATGTGATCTATTCTGGAGAAGGTTCCGTGTGCACTTGAGAAAAAGGTGAAGTTGATTGTTTTGGGGTGAAGTGTCCTATAGATATCAATCAGGTCTAGTTGGTCCATTGTATCATTTAAAGTTTGTGTTTCCTTGTTGATTTTCTGTTTAGTTGACCTCTCCATAGTTGTGAGTGGGGTATTAAAGTCTCCCACTATTATTGTGTTACTATTAATTTCCTCTTTCATACTCGTTAGCGTTTGCCATACATATTGCGGTGCTCCTATGTTGGGTGCATATATATTTATAATTGCTATATCTTCTTCTTGGATTGATCCTTTGATCATTATGCAGTGTCCTTCTTTGTCTCTTTTCACATCCTTTATTTGAAACTCTATTTTATCTGATATGAGTATTGCGACTCCTGCTTTCTTTTGGTCTCCATTTGCATGAAATATTTTTTTCCAGCCCTTCACTTTTAGTCTGTATGTGTCTCTTATTTTGAGGTGGTCTCTTGTAGACAGCATATATAGGGGTCTTGCTTTTGTATACATTCAGCCAGTCTTTGTCTTTTGGTTGGGGCATTCAACCCATTTACATTTAAGGTAATTATTTATAGGTGTGGTCCCGTTGCCATTTACTTTGTTGTTTTGGGTTCACGTTTATACAACCTTTCTGCATTTCCTGTCTAGAGAAGATCTTTAGCATTAGTTGAAGAGCTGATTTGGTGGTGCTGAATTCTCTCAGCTTTTGCTTGTCTGTAAAGCTTTTGAATTCTCCTTCATATCTGAATGAGATCCTTGCTGGGTACAGTAATCTAGGTTGTAGGTTATTCTCTTTCATTACTTGAAGTATGTCCTGCCATTCCCTTCTGGCCTGGAGGGTTTCTATTGATAGATCAGCTGTTATCCTTATGGGAATCCCTTTGTGTGTTAATTGTTTTTTTTCCCTTCCTGCTTTTAGTATTTGTTCTTTGTGTTTGATCTTTGTTAATTTAATTAATATGTGTCTTGGGGTGTTTCACCTTGGGTTTATCCTGTTTGGAACTCTCTGGGTTTCTTGGACTTGGGTGGCTATTTCCTTCCCCATTTTAGGGAAGTTTTCAACTATTATCTCCTCGAGTATTTTCTCATGGCCTTTCTTTTTGTCTTCTTCTTCTGAGACTCCTATGATTCGAATTTTGGGGTGTTTCACATTGTCCCAGAGGTCCCTGATGTTGTCCTCATTTCTTTTGATCCTTTTTTTCTTTTTTCCTCTCTGCTTCATTTATTTCCACTATTCTGTCTTCTACCTCACTTATCCTATCTTCTGTCTCCATTATTCTACTCTTGGTTCCCTCCAGAGTGTTTTTGATCTCATTCATTGCATTATTCACTTTTAATTGACTCTTTTTTATTTCTTCTAGGTCTTTATTAAACATTTCTTGCATCTTTTCAATCTTTGTCCCCAGGCTATTTATCTGTAGCTCCATTTTGTTTTCAAGATTTTGGATCATTTTTATTATCATTATTCTAAATTCTTTTTCAGGTAGATTCCCTATCTCCTCCTCTTTTGTTTGACTTGGTGGGCACTTGTCATGTTCCTTTACCTGTTGGGTATTTCTCTGGCTTTTCATCTTGTTTAGATTGCTGTGTCTGGAATGGGCTTTCTGTATTCTGGAGGTCTGTGGTTCCTTTTTATTGTGGAGTTTTTACCCAGTGGGTGGGGTTAGACAATTGGCTTGTCAAGGATTCCTGGTTAGGGAAGCTTGTGTCGGTGTTCTGGAGCATGGAACTGGATTTCTTCTCTTTGGAGAGCAATGGAGTGCCCTGTAATGAGTTTTGAGATGGGTCTATGTGTTAGGTGTGACTTTGGGCAGTCTGTATGTTGACGGTCAGGGCTATGTTCCTGCGTTGCTGGGGAATTTGCGTGGTATGTCTTGCTCTAAAACTTGTTGACTCTTGGGTGGTGCTTGGTTTCAGTGTAGGTATTGAGGCTTTTGGATGGTCTCTTATTACTTAAAGTTCCATGTAGTCAGGAGTTTTCTGGTGTTCTCAGGTTTTGGGCTTAAGTCTCCTGCCTCTGGATTTCAGTTTTATTCTTCCTGTAGTCTCAGGACTTCTCCAACTATACAGCACTGATAATAAAACTTCTAGGTTAATGGCAAAAAGATTCTCCCCTGTTAGGGGCTCCCAGAGAGGTTCACAGAGTTACCTCTGAGGAAGAGGAGAGAGAGGAGGGAGATAGAGATGAGCAGGAGGAGAAAAAGGGGGACTCAAGAGGAGAGAGACAGATCTATGCAGTTGTCTGTTCCTAGAGTGTTCTCCGTAGCCCAGACACCCACAAAGATTCACAAAATTGGATTGGGAAGAGAAGGGGAAAGGAGGAAGTAGAGGTGTTCTGAGGTAGAAAACAGAGAGTCAAGATTGGGAGAGAATAATCAACACACTCCTGAACAAAAATGGGAACTGAATAGTGGATTCTTAAATGTTCACAGTTTATATCATATACTGAAAAACAAAAATTAAAAATCTAGAGTAGAGGTTAGACTCTTAAAAATACTATATTAAAAACAAAAACCAAAACACCCAAAAAAAAATTTAGAAATATATATGAGGTTCGGTTTAAAAATAGGGCTTCTCTTCTTATTTTTCCTCTTTTTTTTTTTTTTTTTGGTAAGGTTATAGTGTATTGAAAATGAAAATTAAGGAGTAGTAGAGGAGTACTAGAGGACTTTAAAAGAAATAAGAGAAAAAGTAAAATAGAAAATAGGAAAGAAGAAGGGAAAAAAAAGAGAAAAAAAAATTTTTCCCTAATTATAAAAATCATAAAAATTTATGAAAATGAAAGTTAAGGAGTAATGGGGGAGTAATAGGGAATTTTAAAGGAAAATAAAAGAGAAAAAATAAAAAAGAAAAAAAAAATTTTTCTTACTTAAAAAAAAAAAAAGTAAAAATATATCTAGGAATTTCTCTGGAGCCGTTGCGGTCAGTGTGGGTTCAGCTCAGTTTCAGATAGCTCCTCATTCCAGTTTACACTTCTCAATATCTACAGGCCCCTTCTGGTGTAGTCCGTGTTTTCTACAGCGATTTTAATCTGTTGCACCAGTCCCTTCTGAAGTGGTTCCCTTTGTTTATTTGGCTTCTGTTTGCCCGTCTCTCCAGGGCCTCATTTCCGCCCTGACACATGTGGGTGGAGGTGGACTCTTATTCAGGTAGCTAGTTCCATCGCTCTGCGGGGAGGGGCTGGTGCTTCGGGGAGGGGCTGGCGCTGCTCAGGCTGCCGGATGCTCTATATGGAGTGTGCCCTGCGCTGCATGCGGTTCCAGCCCACAGGTGTTCCACAAAAGCTTGGAACATAAAGCTGTGTCTGCTCTTTGTGCCTTCCCCATCAGAGCGGTCCAGGCATCCAGGGGCTTGACGCTTGACGGGCGCACTTTCCCCTGGTGTGGCAGGCCCACTCCCTTCCACGGTCCCAGTCTCAGTTTCTGCCGGTGCCAGTCCAGTGCGTGCGCCCTCTGTCCTCCGTGTCCCCAGCCCCAGTCCCCGCCTGCACCAGTCGGGTGCCTGCGCCCTGTGTCTTGCCGCGACCCTCCTGGCGGATGTCGACCATCCAGAATCTCGGTCCCTTTGTTCTGCGAACGGCCGGCAGTGTGTTCGGGTCGGTTAATTTTCTCTTTCTCTTTTGCTCTCCCACAGTTCAAGCTGGGAACTCACAAAAGCTCCCTCCGATTGTCCTCAGGGCACTCAGGTCCAGACCCTACCCCAAGTAATGCCGCCTGCTCCTCTCCGTTCTGCCCCTACTTGCTGGTGGCGGATGCGGGTGTCTGGGGTACTTTTCTGCTGGGAGTTGCTTTTAGGCTCGTAATCTGTGTGTTTTATTTATTGTTTCTCTCCCAGTCAGGTTGCCCTCTGAGATTCAAACACTTCCCCCAGGCCCGCCAGTGTGAGGGTTTCCCAATGTCTGGGAACGTCCTCTATTAAGACTCCCTTCCCGGGACGGACCTCCGTCCTTAGCTCTTTTGTCTCACTTTTTATCTTTTATATTTTGTCCTACCTCCTTTCGAAGACAATGGGCTGCTTTTCTGGGCGCCTGATGACCTCAGCTAGCGATCAGAAGTTGTTTTGTGAAGTTTGCTCTGTGTTCAGTTATTCTTTTGATGAATTTGTAGGAGAGAAAGTGGTCTCCCCATCCTATTCCTCCGCCATCTTGGCTCCTCTGCAATCAACTCTTTACAGAATGTTTTGTATGCCTGAAAAACTTGGCTAAATAATGGAACAAACTTCAAGTTTGTGTCATTAAGCTTTGGGCAGGAAATCTGGGGAATGTGGGTAAGTCCTGAAGCAAAATTTCAGGACTTTTTTTTTTCTGATGTATTTTCCTCCTACTTGATGTTTTAGAAGGAAAAAAAAGTAAGTGGAAATTAGAGACTTTGTTTTCACCAACTGGAAATTTAGACTCTGCAAATGATCTAATTAACTATCTGAAATATTCTGAGTTGAACTCCACTATGACCAACCTAAATCTTCTTCCATCCCTATACATGAGTCCTCTCTTCTTTGACATAAATAGATGGAAAGAATTTAGCACATGAAAGGTTGAGTTATAAGTTGGGAAGTTATTTTGAGAAAAAAATTATCTTTTGTCCTTGGCAGAGACAGAGCTAAGAAATATTTATTTAAGCATTTATTTACTGAGTAAACATTTCCTGAGCACCTACTATATGTAAGAGACTATTCTATGCACTTGGGATAGAGAGCTGCATGAAAACCATAATGATTCAAAATAATGATGTGAGCTTCCTATTCTCCTGCCCTGGGTTACACTACTCAAGCTTGGCATGGCAAAAATACTGGTGTTAGTCAAGATTCTAACCTTCAAGAGAAGGACAGACAAGTGATGAAGACAAAAATTTTAGTTACTTCTTGTATGCTACCAATTGGCTGGTAAAGCTTAGAGCCCAAATAGACTAAGAACACATTAACTGTACACCATCTTCAAAATTCTATGTAATGAACCACTTCCATCTCCCTCATCCTAAAATAAATTAGTCTTAAAAACTCAAATATATCCCCATCTCTTGATGTCCATTCTACTGTCTTGATAAAGTTTCCTCACCACCATCCCCTCAATTTTCCTGATAAAAAGAAAACTATCTTTCTATAAGACAAAAACCAGAGCATCTCCCAGGTTTAAGCTGAGAAGAGCTCAGAATGAATAAATAAAAGGAAGATACCAACTCCTCAGAAAGCACTGTTGCAAATGCTGGAACTGCTCTTCCTTCCCATCTAAAGACTCCTTCCCTCCGAGTACCCTGCACAAAGGAATTTTTAGTTTCTGGTTACTCTTGGGTTGTTCTTGTGCTACTCTTGGTTACTCTTTTAATGGAGATGGGGGTTGAGAGCACTGGGGCATTTGGACTTTTAAGGCTTTTCCTACATCCTCTCCACAAAAAGGACCATGTATTTTCTGTTCTGGGATGGGGAAGTAGGATAGTCCAAGACTTCTCCAGGTAATATAAATCCTAGGCTCAAGTTTAGAAACATGACCTATTAGTACTGATCTCAATTCATGTAATAGAAGCCAATAATTAGATACTCTTCTGAGAAATGGTGGCCAATGTGATTTTTCTACAAGTGTCATGCCTAGCTGGCAAAAGAATAAGAAATTTGGGGAATTTAAAGCAAGTGAAGGCTTCCTAATTGATTGAGCTCAGTGGGATGATCATTCCTGCTCTTGATCCATCATTGCATTAAGATGTCAGAAATATTGGTTCTTCTTGTTTTGACTAAATCTTTAGTAGGTGCATAAATAAGAGTTTAGACTAAGCAGAAGGATGGCCAAGACATGAGGGGAAACTTTAATGCTACAGTTAAAAGACTAGCTGAGCTCTGTTCTTGTGTATTTATTATACAGCGGTAATTCTTGTGGAGCCACCAGATGATTCACTTTGCTCTGCATGACCATCCCAAGATACTGGGAACTTACTGAGTTCTGAGTTTAGCTTCTGGCAAAAGCCAACACACAGCTCTTAATAATGGAGATTTAGAGGCATGTCCATGGCCAAAAGCAAAGTCAAGATTCCCTAGTCCACCAAGAAGCCTCCTCCTAGGAAACAGAGGCTGGTTTGTATAAGACTGATTGTACAAGAAGAAGCATTCCCCAGTATCCCACTAGTTTTTGGCCTGGCCTGTTAGACACAGGGACAGAGGAGCCTGGTGGGCTGCCGTCTATGGGATCGCACAGAGTCGGACACGACTGAAGCAACTTAGCAGCAGCAGCAGCAGTTAGACACAGGCTCCAGTTCACTGAGTGCCAATTAGAAGGTAGGAGAAGGATGTGACTTGTTCCTGCTTTGGGGTCTTTGTCTAAAAGATGTGTAAGGGCTTCCTCTGACTCTTAATCTGCCAAAGCAACATAATTGTATGGAGGCATCATCTCAGCTCCCTCATTTTTTTCCAGGCAATTACACCTGAACCTGAAATACCAATACAATAAACTTTGGGAAAATAATACAGAGTTGGATGGAATATGAAGTTGCTGAATATATAGCTGGAGAAGCAAAGGCTGAGAAAAAGAATGAGGCTTTCCCTATGCCTTGCCAAGATCCCATCACCTATTCATAGTTTCCTCCAAAGGTGGATAATCAGTTTTAACTGCTCTAAGTTTTTATCTATTTTGTAGCCTGTATCTTATTATCTGCAGAGACATATCCCACATTTCACACTTCCTTCTTCACCCAAAACCCTTCGACTCTTCAAAAATTATAAATAAAAGGAAGCAACTTCTTTTCTGGTTTGATTCTGGTCTAAATGGCAAAGTTCAAATCTTCCTTGCTACCAAGCCTAGAGCAGATTTTTACTTTCTCTCTCTACTAAACTCCACTCTCCTATATACACATATGTACATAAAATGACCCACTTTATAGGTTAAGGGTCAAAATTAAAAGGGTATTTAGGCAGAGTCCTGTAGGAGAAACATTATTAAACTGCAGTCAGAATATCTGAGTTTAAGAGTTACTTTTGCTACTAAAATGCTCATGATCTCATGCCAGGAGCCAACACATGAGACCCTACCCATGACAAGGTCATGAGGAAGAAAACCTGACAGGCAAGGCGGATCAGGTTTTCAGGGGTTTCAAAAAGGCCAGCTCACGAGATCCCACCCATGACAAGGTCATGAGGAGGAAGCCTTACAGGCAACGCAGATCAAGTTTTCAGGGATTTCGAAAAGCTGCCCCCAGCCCTCACCTTTTTTTTTTTTTTTTTTTGAGAGTGGGTAGGTTTTATTTATTTTTTTAAAGTGTTTTTATTTTTATTTATATTTATTTTTTTATTTTATTTTATTTTATTAGTTGGAGGCCAATTACTTCACAACATTTCAGTGGGTTTTGTCATACATTAACACGAATCAGCCATAGAGTTATACCTATTCCCCATCCCGATCACCCCTCCCACCCCCCCCTCCACCCAACTCCTCTGGGTCCTCCCAGTGCACCAGGCCCGAGCACTCGTCTCATACATCTCACCTGCAGACCTCACCTTAAAGATGATGTCTGTCTTTCTGATGCCTGCCTCAATAGACTACTCCCTAATTTCTGTGACACAGGCAGAAGACCTTCCCCGATCTCTTCCCAGATAAGAATCAATTTAGAACTTTAATCAATAAGTTTCCCAGGTGGTGGTATTTTATGAGATTATCCAGGGTGAAAGGAGTGTTTTAATTTAAACTACCTTTTCTGGTAGTTTGTTAGCCAAATGCATTTATGCCCTTGGTACTAATATGCATGATTGCTTATAATATCCTAATCATAAAATAGCATAAAGTACCTGATTATATAAAAGCCTTAATAGACATAGAGCCTTTTTGAGGGGTGAGGGAGTCCTATTAGAAAACATAAGAAAAATTATTCTAAAGGTGGTCATTGGGTTGACATTTTCTTGCTGTGTTTTGCTTACTGTGTTTTTGCTTTTAATGTGTTAAGGTTGTGTTATAGAAACCATTGTTAATGTAGTTAAAGATCTAGAGAAATAAGAACTTAGCCCTAGTGTGGTAACAATGAGATGGTTGTTAATTGTCAACCAGGTGTGCTAGGCAGAAGCTGCCTCACCGAAGTCGCAGAGTCAGTGTGGGGTAAACTTCTTAAATAAACGCAACTGATAACTTCTGCAGGAGGATTAATTTTTGTATTAACAAGGTTATATTTCTACTCTGTACTATTGCCCTATGAGACTGCTACCTTTCAGTTAAGGTCACCATAGAAACGGAAAATGGGTTTACATTCACCTGACCTGCATAAAATGTTAATAAGCCCCAAGGCCAGAAGATCATGTGCTAAGAATTACTATAGAATTAGAAAGCAAAAAACATCCTGCTTTTCCTAAAAAACAAAATGATGTAATACTAATCCTGTGTAATCATGAGTAAGCATCTTGTACCTTGAAAACATTCTGAGTGAGGGTATAAAACCTGTTGTCAAAAAGTAAAACACAGACTTGGCCCTATCAAGGCTGGTCTCACGTGTTTTCTCTCTCTCTCGCTGACGCCGTTCATCCTGAGGGTATCCCCTGAATCCTGCCAAGGCCAGATCCCGGCAGTCTTAGCAAATCACTTTACTTCTATGAGCTTCTATTTTTGATTTGCAAAACAGGGGTACCTATCTCTGACAATCCTACAGCCCAGTGTTTCAAATCCAGATGGATAATGGAAATGAAGAGACTTTGTAAATAGTATAACACTTTGGAAATATGAATTATTGAGGTTTGAGGCCTAATAAGTACATTAGAAACTGCTCAGAGTTGAACAATCACAATAATTATCTAACTCAAAACTGTGAAAAACATTTCCCACCTTCAGTCATCTGGGGAATGAGTCACCAGGGAGGAACTGTGGATACATGTTGTGAGGTATCCCTCAGGATAAAAACCATAGTACCAGGATTAAACTCACGTGTTTGAGAATTGTCTCTGTGAATGTCACTACTATAACCTTGGACATAACAGCAATTAAAAATGGACACAGTGGGGGAAGGAGTGGGTGAGACAGAGAGAGTAGGATTGAAACATACACATTACTAAATGTAAAATAGCTGGTGGGAATTTGCTATAAGACACAGGGAGCTCAAACCTGGTGCTTTGTGACTATCTAGAGGGATGGGATGGGGTGGCAGGTGGGAGGGAGGTTCAAGAGGAAGGGTGCATATGTATACCTATTGCTGATTAATGTTGATGCATGGCAGAAACCAACACAATATTATAAAGTATTATCCTCCAAGTAAAAGTAAATTAACTTAAAAAACGATAGTTACCATTTACCAAGATCTTCTGATAGGGCAAGCAGGAGCTAAGCACTACTATTATGTGCATTTTACCATTTAATCTTCATAACATCCTATGAGTAGGAATATTGTTATAAATAAGGAAACCAAGGCACAAGGAGGTTACATAGTGCATAGAACAGCTGGAATTTGAACCTTGGGCATTTTAACATAAAGATCACTGTCTTAAGCCTATATAAAACCACATCTTACCTATCTGGACCAGAGAGCTTGAAAAGGTTCCTAAGCCTCTAGTTCTACTATACTGAAGTTCCATTCTTCTCTATTTAAGACCAGAGGGGGAATCAAAGTACTATAGTCACTGGAAACAGAGATAAGGTCAACTGCTCTGTGATTTCCCTTTAAAACTCATCTCCTGCATGGTAGCAATAGTAGAATGGGAAAAAGAACTTACAATATGTATTTGTTTATCAGATATTTAGTAGTATTTTTATGTGTCAAGTATCTAAACACCTAACAGATACTGAATAATGTAATCCTCATAACAACCTTCAAACTGAGGTACAGCAAGTACCCAGGGTCATACAGAAAGTGGCAGAGTCAGGACTCAAATCCAAGAAGTTTGGCTTTAGGATCTGTGCTCTTAACCACTATGCTGAGCCAACTGTCTACTTAGTAACTAAGTGCCAAGCACTCTGCTAGATGCCAGCTCTAAAACTGCTTCTTACAGGAAGTCATTAAGCCCTCCCTGACTACCCTGTGCTAGATGATTTCCATAAGTAATACTTAACAGTATTATACTTCCCACACATTGTTCATTCATAGAATATCCAAGCCTGAAAAGTTTATTCAGAAGACATGGGTTCTAGTGTTAGCTCTGTTTCAGAGCTGCTGTGTCACATTGGGCAATTCCCTTTGCCACTCTGAGCCTCAGCCAAATGGACAGACTGAATCAGACAGTCTGAGCTTTTGTAGCCTTCTTAGTATGACTGTAGAGTTTATAATCATTTGGTTTGGAAAATAGAGTTCTCATCTTCATGGGTCTCTTAGAATATCATCTTTTGGGCAAGTGTACTCTCTGATCAAAGGAGGAAGTCACAACCTGACCAGCCTTCTGAAAGTGATCATTTTTCCACTCACCAGGCCACTTGGGCCTAGTCACTAACATCTGAAGTGAACTGCATCCTCTATTACCTCAGCAACTCTGTTCTCACCATTTCTTGTAGCTTTTCCCCAAACATAAATACTAACTCATCCTTTAAGATGCAGCTCAAAAACAGCTTCCTACAGAAAGTTGTTAAGCCCTCCCTGACTATCCTGTTACCAGACTCAGCCAGAATTTGATCCTCAATTTCATATTGCCTTGTATGAGCTTCCTGAGGTACAGTATTTTTTCCATCTGTTATTTCCCCACCAAAGTGACTAGCATATTGCACGGTAGCTTGTTCAATAATGATTTGTTTAAAAAAATAAAATAAAACCTCAGAAGAGCCTTCTGAAGATCACTAAGTCCCTCATGGCCTGACAGGGTCTATCAGAGACAGACAGCATCATCCCTGCCCTCCATTTAGTGAGCTCCTCAGGTCTCCATTCATGTTTTATCTGGTCCTCTGAGATACGAGACACCTCATAACTTGCCTTACTTAGGATATTTGCATGGCCTGGGCTCAAGCAGTCAAGTTCATTCCTACCATTCCTACATAATATTGCCTTCCTTTCTATTAGGGAAATTGATGTGGTCTGAGTTTGACAAGGTTTATGCCTAGAGCATCTCCAAGTCCTTGGAGCTGGTTTGAAAGATTACTTTAGCTGGCCAAATTCCTTATGACTCTGGACTCCACATTCAGAGCAGTAAAGCTGTCTGCATAGTTTTCTACAACCAATGAACACAAGTTGTAAAGTATTTGGTACACAAATATTTAATTGATTTTATTAATACTAACACAAAGAAAGTGGGAGTATTACACAGATTATATGAATGGGGATAATGTTGAGAAAGTCTAATTCCCTATGCTGTTAGTGAAAAAAGTTATGTGGAAGAAAAAAAAGAACGCTCAAATTCTTACTCTTCTACTCTCCAGCTAAGTCCAAATATCTGACATATTTAAGCAACTCATATTAAGCACTTACTATGCAGCAGGCACTTCATTATGAACTCTGAAGAGGATGAGGCTGAATAAGTCTCAGCCTCAACCCTCAAGTAGTCTCATAGAATCCTTTTGTGTTTCCTCTCTCAAATGGTGGTGTTGGACTTGTCTGTCCCCTTCAGTCATGCTGCCTACTTACCAAGAAATTTGATGTACTGCAACCCTCCAAAATAACAAGTTAAAAGTCAAATCCATCCTGTGACCGATGTCAACCTTTCGAACCTCTCATTTTTCCTTTAACTTTGTCATCTTATTTTTTTTCCACGTAAGATTGAATGAGTTTGAGCTTCTATAAGCAATCTAGATGTGTATTCTCATTCCATGATATCTTTGTTAGTGTTTAGATAAAGACAATGTGGTATGGTGGAAAAAGCATGTGGTGTTGGAATCAGAAAATCAAGAGATGAAATTCTTAGTCTGTCACTTAACAACTGTGCAACCTTTAGTAGGTCACTTAACCACACTGAATTTTAGTCTTCGTCTCTGTAAAATAAGGATGTGGTGTCTAACTCAACATAGGTAATTCAAAGAGCTTGTGCTTGTAAAGCACCTAATTTAGCTGCTGTAACATGATAGAGGTGTTTTTTAAATTAATTAATTAGTCTTCATTGGAGGATAATTTCTTTACAATATTGTGGTGGTTATTGCCATACATCAACATGAATTGACCACAGGTATACATGTGTGCCACCCATCCTTAAGCCCCCTCCCACCTCCTTCCCCACCCTATCTCACTTAGTTGTCCCAGAGCACAAGCTTTGGGTACCCCTTCTCCTTATCTGCTTAATCTCTTTTCCTATTACACTTCTTAAACTTTAAATTTTGTGTTGGGGTATAGCTGATCAATAAGGTTATGATAGTTTCAGTCAAACAACAAATGGACTCAGCCATATATATACACATGTATCCATTTTCCCCAAAACTCCCCTCCCCTCAGGCTACCACATAACATTGAGCAGAGCTCCATGTGCCATACAGTAGGTCTTTGTTTTAGATGGGTAACAAAAATTACCTATTTTTGAGGGCGAACTTGAGGTTCAAATGGAAAGCACTTTATAAGCTCTAAGGTGCTATATACAAAAGAGTAACTACATGGACATGATTCCCTGACACAAAATTTCTTTTTTTTCCCCTGCTGCCTCTTGGACTATTACTTTTAAAGCTCATTTAGCTTTATTGCTTTCAACATTCTCCCACTCGGCACCATGATTGTGCCTGTTCCTCAAGTTTCTGTTTTTCTTTTTCTTTTTTTCTCCCTCAGTGAGCTGATTTTGTCTTTCAGACTCAACTATCACGTTCAGCAGATATAAATCAGGACTTAAACCTACCTCATGAGGGTGTTCAGAGAAGTCAAATATCCTGAATACCAAGCTCTCAGAAAATGGAAAACAACTCTAAGTGCCTTAATTGTTAACATTAGCACAAGTATAAGTGGAAAAGATGGGTGAAGTTGCCCAAATACCATGTGGAAAGAAAGGTCAGAATTTGGAGTCAGAAATCCTGAGTTCAGTTCAGTTGTCGCTCAGTCGTGTCTGACTCATTTTGACTGCATGGACTATAGCAAGTCAGGCTTCCCTGTCCATCACCAAATCCCAGAGCATGCTCAAACTCATGTCCATCGAGTCTGTGATGTCATCCAACAATTTCATCCCCTCTTGCCCCCTTCTCTCCTGCCTTCAAACTTTGCCAGTATTAGGGTCTTTTCCAATGAGTCAGTTCTTCGCATCAGGTGGCCAAAGTATTGGAACTGCAGCTTCAGAATCAGTCCTTCCAATGAATATGCAGGACTGATTTCCTCCAGGGTTGATTGGTTTGATCTCCTTGCAGTCCAAGGGACTCGCAAGAGTCTTCTCCAACACCACAATTTAAAAACACCAATTCTTCAGCACTCAGTTTTCTTTATGGTCCAACTCTCACATCCATGCATGACTACTGGAAAAATCATAGCTTTTACTAGATGGACCTTTGTTGGCAAGGTAATGTCTCTGCTTTTTAATATGCTGTCTAGGGTTGTCATTGTTTTTCTTTCTTCTCTTTTTTTTTTTTGTTGTTCTTTTTTCCATTTATTTTTATTAGTTGGAGGCTAATTACTTTACAATATTGTAGTGGTTTTTGCCATACATTGACATGAATCAGCCATGGAGTTACATGTGTTCCCCATCCCGATCCCCCCTCCCACCTCTCTCTCCATCCCATCTCTCTGGGTCATCCCAGTGCACCAGCCCTGAGAACTTGTCTCATGCATTCAACATGGGCTGGTGATCTGTTTCACCCTTGAGAGTATACTTGTTTCAATGCTATTCTCTCAGAACATCCCAACCTCGCCTTCTCCCACAGAATCCAAAAGTCTGTTCTATACACCTGTGTCTCTTTTTCTGTTTTGCATATAGGGCTATTGTTACCATCTTTCTAAATTCCATATATATGCGTTAGTATACTGTATTGGTCTTTATCTTTCTGGCTTACTTCACTCTGTATAATGGGCTCCAGTTTCATCCATCTCATTAGAACTGATTCAAATGAATTCTTTTTAATGGCTGAGTAATATTCCATGGTGTATATGTACCACAGTTTCCTTATCCATTCATCTGCTGATGGGCATCTAGGTTGCTTCCATGTCCTGGCTATTATAAACAGTGATGCAATGAACATTGGGGTACACGTGTCTCTTTATATTCTGGTTTCCTCAGTGTGTATGCCCAGGAGTGGGATTGCTGGGTCATATGGCAATTGTATTTCCAGTTTTTAAAGGAATCTCCACACTGTTCTCCATAGTGGCTGTACTAGTTTGCATTCCCACCAACAGTGTAAGAGAGTTCCCTTTTCTCCACACCCTCTCCATCATTTATTGCTTGTAGACTTTTGGATAGCAGCCATTCTGACTGGCGTGCAATGGTACCTCATTGTGGTTTTGATTTGCATTTTTCTGATGAGTGATGTTGAGCATCTTTTCATGTGTTTGTTAGCCATTTGTATGTCTTCTTTGGAGAAATGTCTGTTTAGATCTTTGGCCCATTTTTTCCAAGGAGCAAGCATCTTTTAATTTCATGACTGCAGTCACCATCTGCAGTGATTTTGAAGCCCAAGAAAAGAAAGTCTGTCACTCTTTCCATTGTTTCCCCATCTATTTGTCATGAAGTGATGGAACCGGATGCCATGATCTTAGTTTTTTGAATGCTGAGTGTTAAGCCAGCTTTTTCACTCTCCTCTTTTTCTTTCTTCAAGAGGCTCTTTAGTTCCTTTTTGCTTTCTGCCATAAGGGTGTTGTCATCTGCATATCTGAGGTTATTGTTGTTTCCCCTGACAATCTTGATTCCAGCTTATGCTTCATCCAGCCCAGCATTTTGCATGGTATATTCTGCATATAACTTAAATAAGCAAGGTGACAATATACAGCCTTGATGTACTCCTTTCCCAATTTGGAACCAGTCCATTGTTCCACCTCCTGTTCTAACACTTATTTCTTGATCTGCATTCAGATTTCTCAGGAGGCAGTTAAGGTGGTCTGATATTTCCATCTCTTGAAGAATTTTCCACAGTTTATTGTGATACACACAGTTAAAGACTTTGGCATAGTCAATGAAGCAAAAGTAAATTATTTATGGAATTATCATTCTTTCTCTATGATCCAATGTATGTTGGCAATTTGATCTCTGGCTCATCTGCGTTTTCTAAATCTAATTTGAACATTTGGAAGTTCTCGGTTTATGTACTGTTGAAGCATTGCTTGGAGAATTTTGAGCATTACTTTGTTAGCATGTGAGATGAGTACAATTTTGTGGTAATTTGAATATTTTTGGCATTGCCTTTCTCTGGAATTGGAAAGAAAACTGACCTTTTCGAGTCCTGTAGCCACTGCGGAGTTTTCAAAATTTGCTGGCATATTGAGTGTAAAATTTTAACAGCATCTCTTTAATACTAACACAAGTTATAGCCATAATAACTCAGATTTATATATGTGTCACAGCTGAAAACTGCTTTCATATGTATTCTCTCATTGAAGCTCTTAATTGTGTGTTTTTTAAATTTATTTTTATTAGTTGGAGGCTAATAACTTTACAATATTGTAGTGATTTTTGACATACATTGACATGAATCAGCCATAAATCTACATGTATTCCCCATCCTGATACCCACACCCAAATCCCTCCCCATCCCATTCCTCTGGGTCTTCCCAGTGCACCATCCCTGAGCACTTGTCTCATGCATCCAACATGGGCTGGTGATCTCATTCACCCTTGAGAGTATACTTGTTTCAATGCTATTCTCTCAGAACATTCCACCCTCGCCTTCTCCCACAGAGTCCAAAAGTCTCTTCTGTACATCTGTGTCTCCTTTTCTGTTTTGGATATAGGGTTATCATTACCATCTTTCTAAATTCCACATATATGCGTTAGTATACTGTATTGGTCTTTATCTTTCTGGCTTACTTCACTCTGTATAATGGGCTCCCATTTCACCCATCTCATTAGAACTGATTCAAATGAATTCTTTTTAATGGCTGAGTAATATTCCATTGTGTATATATACCACAGTTTCCTTATCCATTCATCTGCTGGTGGGCATCTAGGTTGCTTTCATGTCCTGGCTATTATAAACAGTGCAGCGATGAACATTGGGGTACATGTGTCTCTTTCCATTCTGGTTTCCTCAGTGTGTATGCCCAGTAGTGGGATGCTGGGTCATATGGCAGTTCTAGTTCCAGTTTTTTAAGGAATCTCCACACTGTTCTCCATAGTGGCTGTACTAGCTTGCATTCCCACCAACAGTGTAAGAGGGTTCCCTTTTCTCCACACCCTCTCCATCATTTATTGCTTGTAGACTTTTGGATAGCAGCCATCCTGACAGGCGAGTAATAGTACCTCATTATGGCTTCGATTTGCATTTTTCTGATAATGAGTGATGTTGAGCATCTTTTCATGTGTTTGTTAGCCATCTGTATGTCTTCTTTGGAGAAATGTCTGTTTAGATCTTTGGCCCATTTTTTGATTGGGTCATTTATTTTTCTGGAATTGAGCTTCAGGAGTTGCTTGTATATTTTTGAGATTAATCCTTTGTTTATTGCTTCATTTGTTATTATTTTCTCCCATTCTGAAGGCGGTCTTCTCACCTTGCATATAGTTTCCTTTGTTGTGCAAAAGCTTTTCAGTTTAATTAGGTCCCATTTGTTTATTTTTGCTTTTATTTCCAATATTCTGGGAGGTATTCCATAGAGGCTCCTGCTGTGATTTATGTTGAAGAGTGTTTTGTCTATGTTCTCCTCTAGGAGCTTTATAGTTTCTGGTCTTACATTTAGGTCTTTAATCCATTTTGCATTTATTTCTGTGTATGGAGTTAGAAAGTGTTCTAGTTTCATTATTTTACAAGTGGTTGACCAGTTTTCCCAGCTTCACTTGTTAAAGAGGTTGTCTTATTTCCATTGTATATCCTTGCCTCCTTTGTCGAAGATAAGGTGTCCATAGGTTCATGGATTTATCTCTGGGCTTTCTATTCTGTTTCATTGATCTATATTGCTGTCTTTGTGCCAGTACCATACTGTCTTGATGACTGTGGCTTTGTTGTAGAGCCTGAAGTCAGGCAGGTTGATTCCTCCAGTTCCATTCTTCTTTCTCAAGATTGCTTTGGCTATTCAAGGTTTTTTGTATTTCCATACAAATTGTGAAATTATTTGTTCTGGTTCTGTGAAAAATACCCTTGGTAGCTTGATAGGGATTGCACTGAAAATATAGATTGCTTTGGGTAGTATAGTCATTTTCACAATATTGATTCTTCCAATCCATGAACATAGTATATTTCTCCATCTGTTTGTGTCTTCTTTGATTTCTTTCTTCAGTGTTTTATAGTTTTCTGTATGTAGATCTTTTGCTTCTTTAGGTAGATTTATTACTAAGTATTTTATTCTTTTCAATGCAATGGTGAATGGAATTGTTTCCTTAATTTCTTTTTCTTTTTTCTCATTGTTAGTGTATAGGAATGAAAGGGATTTTTGTGTGTTAATTTTATATCCTGCAACATTACTGTAGTCATTGATTAGCTCTGGTAATTTTCTGGGGGAGTCTTGGGGGTTTTCTATGTAGAGGATCATGTCTTCTGCAAACAGGGAGGGTTTTATTTCTTCTTTTCCTATCTGGATCCCTTTTATTTATTTTTCTGCTTTGATTGCTGTGACCAAAACTTCCAAAGCTATGCTGGATAGTAGTGGTGAGAGTGGGCACCCTTGTCTTTTTCCTGACTTTAAGGGAAATGCTTTCAAGTTTCACCATTGAGGATAATGTTTGCTGAGGGTTTGTCATATATAGCTTTTATCATGTTGAGGTGTGTTCCTTCTATTCTTGCTTTCTGGAGAGATTTTACCATAAATGGATGTTGAATTTTGTCAAAGGCTTTTTCTGCATCTATTGAGATAATCATATGTTTTTTATATTTCAATTTGTTAATGTGGTGTATTACATTGATTGATTTGCGGATATTAAAGAATTCTTGCATTCCTGGGATAAAGTCCACTTGGTCATGATGTATGATCTTTTTAATATGTTGTTGGATTCTGTTTGCTAGAATTTTATTAAGGATTTTTGCATCTATGTTCATCAGTGATATTGGCCTGTAGTTTTATTTTTTGTGGCATATTTGTCTGGTTTTGGAATTAGGGTGATGGTGGCCTCATAGACTCAGTTTGGAATTTGGCCTTCCTCTGCAATTTTCTGGAAGAGTTTGAGTAAGATAGGTATTAGCTCTTCTCTAAATTTTTGGTAGAATTCAGCTGTGAAATCATCTGGTCCTGGGCTTTTGCTTGCTGGAAGATTTCTCATTACATTTTCGATTTCCATGTTTGTGCTGGATCTGTTAAGATCTTCTATTTCTTCCTAGTTCAGTTTTCGAAAGTTATACTTTTCTAAGAATGTGTCCATTTCTTCCAAGTTGTCCATTTTATTGACATAGAGCTGCTGGTAGTAGTCTCTTACGATCCTTTGTATTTCAGTGTTGTCTTTTGTGATCTTTCCATTTTTCTTTTCTAATTTCATTGATTTGGTTCTTCTCCCTTTGTTTCTTGATGAGTCTGGCTAACGGTTTGTCAATTTTATTTACCTTTTCAAAAAACCAGCTTTTATCTTTGTTGATTTTTGCTAGGGTCTCTTTTGTTTCTTTTGCATTTATTTCTTCCCTAATTTTTAAGATTCATTTCCTTCTACTAACCCTGAGGTTCTTCATTTCTTCCTTCTCTAGTTACTTTAGGTGTAGAATTAGGTTATTTATTTGACTTTTTATCTAGTTTCTTGAAGTAAGCCTGTATTGCTATGAACCTTTCCCTTATCACTGTTCTTATAGTGTCCCATAGGTTTTCAGTTGCTGTGTTTTCATTTTCATTTGTTTCTAGGCATATTTTGATTTCCTTTTTGATTTCTTCTATGATTTGTTGGTTATTCAGAAGCGTGTTATTTAGCCTCCATATGTTTGAATTTTTAATAGTTTTTTTTTTTTTTTTTCTTTCCTGCAATTGAGATCTAGTCTTCCTGCATTGTGGTCACAAAGGATGACTGGAATGATTTTTTTTTTTTTTTTTTTTAACTTACCAAGGCTAGATTTATGGAGAAGGTTCCATGTGCATATGAGAAAAAGTTGAAATTGGTTGTTTTGGGGTGAAATGTCCTATAGATATCAATTAGGTCTAGCTGGACCATTGTGTCATTTAAAGTTTGTGTTTTCTTGTGAATTTTCTGTTTAGTTGATCTATCCATAGTTGTGATTTGGGTTTTAAAGTCTCCCACTATTATTGTGGTATTGTTAATTTCCCCTTTCATTCTTGTTAGCATTTGCCTTACATATTGCAGTGGTCCTATGTTGGGTGCATATGCATTTATAATTGTTATATCTTCTTCTTAGATTGATCCTTTGATCATTATAGAGTCCTTCCTTGTCTCTTTTAACACCCTTTATTTTCAAGGCTATTTTATCAGATATGAGTATTGTGGTCCCTGCTTTCTTTTGGTCTCCATTTGCATGAAACATTTTTTTCCATCCCTTCATTTTCAGTCTGTATGTGTCTCTAGGTTTGAGGTGGGTCTCTTGTAGACAGACCCCTATAGGGGTCTTGCTTTTGTATACATTCAGCCAGTATTTGTCTTTTGGTTGGGACACTCAACCCATTTACATTTAAGGAAATTATTGATAAGAATGGTCTCGTTGCCATTTGCTTTGTTGTTTTGGGTTTGCGTTCATACAAACTTTCTCTGTTTCCTGTGTAAGGAAGATCCTTTAGCATTTGTTGAAGAGCTGGTTTGGTGGTGCTGAATTCTCTCAGCTTTTGCTTGTCTGTAAAGCTTCTGAGTTATCCTTCATATCTGAGTGAGATCCTTGCTGGGTACAATAATCTGGGCTGAAGGTTATTCTCTTTCATTACTTGAAGTATGTCCTGCCATTCCCTTCTGGCCTGAAGAGTTTCTATTGAAAGATCAGCTGTTATCCTTATGGGAATCCCCTTGTGTGTTCTTCTTTGTTTCTCCCTTGCTACTTTTAATATTTGTTCTTTGTGTTTGATCTTTGTTAATTTGATTAATATGTGTCTTGGGGTGTTTCACCTTGGGTTTATCTTGTTTGGAACTCTCTGGGTTTCTTGGACTTGTGTCACTATTTCCTTCCCCATTTTGGGGAAGTTTTCAGCTATTATCTCCTCAAGTATTTTCTCATGGACTTTCTTTTTGTCTTCTTCTTCTGGGACTCCTATGATTTGAATGTTGGTGCGTTTTACATTGTCCCAGAGGTCCCTGACATTGTCCTCATTTCTTTTAATTTTTTTTTTCTTTTTCCTCTCTGCTTCATTTATTTCCACCATTTTATCTTCTACCTCACTTATCCTATCTTCTGCCTCCGTTATTCTACTGTTGGTTCCCTCCAGAGTGTTTTTTATCTCAGTTATTGCATTATTCATTTTTAATTGACTCTTCTTTATTTCTTCTAGGTCCTTATTAAACATTTCTTGCATCTTCTCTATCCTTGCCTCCAGGCTTTTTATCTGTAACTCTATTGTGTTTTCAAGATTTAGGATCATTTTTATTATCATTATTCTAAATTTTTTTTCAAGTAAATTCCCTATCTCCTCCTCTTTTGTTTGGCTTGGTGGACATTTTTCATGCTCCTTTACCTGCTGGGTATTTATCTGCCTTTTCATCTTGTTTAGATTGCTGTGTTTGGGGAGAACTTTCTGTTTTCTGGTGGTCTGTGGTTCCTTTTTACTGTGGAGGTTTCTCCCAGTGGATGGGGCTGGACGATTGTCTTGTTGAGATTTTCTGGTTAGGGAAGCTTGCGTCGGTGTTCTGGTGGGTGGAACTGGATTTCTTCTCTCTGGAGTGCAATGGAGTGTCCAGTAGTGAGTTTTGAGATGGATCTATGGGTTTGGTGTGACTTTGGGCAGCCTGTATATTGATGCTCAGGGCCATGTTCCTGCGTTGCTGGAGAATTTGCATGGTATGTCTTGCTCTGGAACTTATTGGCTCTTTGGTGGAGGTTGGTTTCAGTGTATGTATGGAGGCTCTTGGATGGCATCTCTTGTTAATTAATATTCCTTGTAGTCAGGAGTTCTCTCGTATTCTCAGATTTGGGGCTTAAGCCTCTTGTCTGTGGATTTCAGTCTTACTCTTCCAGTAGCCTCAAGACTTCTACATCCATACAGCACAGATGATAAAACTTCTATGTTAATAGTGAAAGGATTCTCCACAGTGAGGGACACTCAGAGAGGTTCACAGAGTTACATGAAGAAGAGGAGAGGGAGAAAGGAGATAGAGGTGAGCAGGAGGACAAAAAGGGGGATTCAAGAAAAGAGAGAGAGATCTAGGCAGTACTATGTTCCCTAAGTGTTCTCCGCAGCCCAGAACACCCACAGAGATTCACAGAATTGGATTGAGAAGAGAAGGGAGAGGGAGGAAATAAAGGTGATCTAGAGGAGAAAAAGGAGAGTCTAAAGGGGGAGTGAGTGATCAAAGCAGCAATCACACTACTGAGTCAAAATGTGTACTGAAGGTTCGATTCTTAATTGTTCAAAATTGATATCAAATACTGAAGAACAAAGATTAAAAATCTAGAGTAGAGGTTAGACTCTTAAAAATACAATATTAAAAAACCACAAAAATACAAAAAATTTAAGCAATATACATGAAGTTTTCTTTAAAAGTAGGGTCTTTTTTTTGGCCAGGTTTATAGTGGGTTGTAAAATGAAAATTAAGGAGTAATAGAGGACTTTAAAAAAGAGAGAGAAAAAAATTTTAATTAAAAAAAATAATGATAGTAAAAATGTATCTAGGAATTTCTCTGGAGCTGTTGTGGGCAGCGTTGGTTCTGTTCAGTTTCAGATAGCTCCTTGCTCCAGCTTACACTTCTCAATATCTATAGGCCCCTTCTAGTGTAGTCGGTGTCAACTATAGGGATTTTAATCTGTTACACCTGTCACTTCTAAAGTGGTTCCCTTTGTTTATTTGGCTTCTGTTTGCAGGTCTCTTCAGTGTCTAATTTCAGCCCTAACACAAATGAGTAGAAGTGGTCTCTTGTTTAGGTTCGCTTGTTCAGTCATGCTGTGGGGAGGGAGGGGCACTGCAGACAAATATCCCTGATGTGTGTGAGGAGTACTTGCATTGTTTGGGCCACACTGGGTTTGCCACCGTTCCCAGCATGTGTGCTTTCCCTGTCTACACTGCTCAGACTCCAGGTTGCTCTACAGGGAGCGGGCCCTGGGTTGTGTGCACTTTCCAGGCCTAAGCTGCTCAGGTTCAGGTTTTTGGGTACTCCACAAACACCCAGATTCAGTTGGGCCTGCATTTTGTGCCTTCCCCGTCCGAGCAGCTCAGGCAACCAGGAACTTGACGAGTGCACTCTCCCCAGGTGCAGTGTGCCTTTTTCCCTCCGTGGTCCCAGCCTCAGTTTCCGGTCGTGCCGGTCGGGTGTCCCTTATGTCTTTTCTGGGGAGCTGATTTCTTGCTGCAACCCGCCTGGTGGATGTCAACCATCCAGAATCTCAGGAAGTCTTTGGTTAGAGACTGGA
The DNA here is from genome assembly GCF_963930625.1 of Muntiacus reevesi. Taxonomy (NCBI): domain Eukaryota; kingdom Metazoa; phylum Chordata; class Mammalia; order Artiodactyla; family Cervidae; genus Muntiacus; species Muntiacus reevesi. Next base: position 57,890,345 of record NC_089271.1, read on the forward strand.
AGCCTGTTTGCAGCTTGGTAAGGGATGCTGTCTCTGGGGCCAAGTTTGCCCCTTTCCCCTCCCCCTGCCTCCTGCCTCTGGCGGGGGATGGGCCGGTCCACAGTCGGCTTGCTTTTCTCTTGTATTCGTTCAGTCCTTTGTTCTTGGAATGGGTGCGTAGTGCCTACATTTAGGGCTTTTCCCAGGTTAAGTCTCTCTCTCTTGAAATCCCACAATTTAAGTTCTTATCTCTCCTTAGCACCCTCAGATTGCCCTCAGGGCTTTCAGGCCCAGTCCTTACCCTAAGCTATGCCCCTGCCATGTGCCATCTCCTCTCCGTTCAGCCCCCACTTGCTGGTGGCAGATGCAAGCATCTGGGGTACTTTTCTGCTGGGAGTTGTTTTTAGGCATGTAATCTGTGGATTTTATTTACTTTTCCTCCCAGTTAGGTTGCCCTCTGAGATTCGAAAACTTCCCCCAAACCCGCCTGTGAGAGGGTTTCCTGGTGTTTGGAAACTTCCTCTATTAAGACTCCCTTCCCAGGACGTATCTCCGTCCCTAACTCTATTGTCCCTCTTTTTATCTTTTATATTTTGTCCTACCTCCTTTCAAAGACAAGGGGCTGCTTTTCTTGGTGTCTGATGTCCTCTGTTAGTGATCCGAAGTTGTTTTGTGGAGTTTGATCAGCGTTCAAATAATCTTTTGATGAATTTGTGGGGGAGAAAGTGGTCTCCCCATCCTATTTGTCTGCCATCTTAGCTCCTCCCTAATTGTGTTTTTATATTTAATGCTCCAATCCTGCCAGCCAGTTTAAGCTTCTTAGAACATAGGCCCAATCATGTCACATCCATAGTCCAAACCCTTCAAGGGCACACTACTACTCAAATAATTATGGTATATCCATATTGTATATGCATACATGTAGATACATATCCATATGGTACATCCATAATAAAAAGTATACAGCCATGAAAATGAAGGAAGCAAATGTACTGATTTAGCACAATCTTCAAGATGTGGTAAGCAGTGGAAATTTACATAAGATAGTATAGTGTATGTAGCAGTTTACATTTCTATTTTTAAAAAGAGCTGGAATTAAACATCTTATTGTTTTAGTAAGAAAGGGAAACCAGCAGAGTTGGGAGTTAAGAAATTTCTGTAGATTTTTCTTTTTACTGTTTATTACCACATGGATGTTATCTTGATAAAAGAAAAGAAAAAAATTCAGTAGATTTTCACCATCTATATTTTTAGGGTCCTAATACTTTGTTCTGACTTTTACAGACCTCCATAACCTGGTACTAAAAGACCTTTTGCAAATCTTTTTCAAATATTGTCAGGCTTTCCAGGTGGTGCTAGTGATAAAGAAACCACCTGCCAATGCAGGAGACACAAGAGATACAGGTTCAGTCCCTGGGTAGGGAAGATCCCCTGGAGGTGGGCATGGCAAACCACTTCAGTATTCTTGCCATAGACAGAGGAGGCTGGTAGACTACATTGCATAGAGTCACAAAGAGTCAGACATGACTGAAGCAACTTAGCATGCATGCACACACCCTATTCATGTTACTCTTAGCCATGGTTTCCTTAATACACCCATCAAATTCTAGCCTCTATTCCTCTGTGCTTGTGTAATAGTCCTTTATGTATTAAATAATACAGAGCATGTCTCGAGTATTCTTTTAAAGTTATTCTGTCTCTATAAACCTTTACTTATGCTTAAAATCTGAACTCGAACACCTTCACAACAACCAATTCCTCATGTAATGCTCCAGTGGGCTTTTGTTGTTGTTGTTGTTCAGTCATTAAGTCATATATGATTCTTTGTAACCCCATGTACTGTAGATTGCCAAGCTCTGCTGTCCTCCACTATCTTCTGGAGTTTGCTCAAATTCATGTCCATTGAGTCAGTGATCCTATCTAAGCATCTCATCCTCTGCTGTAGCCTTCTTTTTACCTCTCTTAAAATGAAGATTTAAGAGCTGTAACACTATATTCTATCAATGCAGTTTAATATTAATAGCATACTAGGTTTTTATTTTATGCATCTGCATGATTTTGACTTGGGCTATCTTACAATTAAACAAATCCTTCTTCCCCCAACCAAGTTGCTTTTTTTTTTCTTATGTGCTGGTTGCAATTCACATCTCTTATAGACTGTGTGGATGAGTTGTGGGACCCATGTAAGATCTTTATTTTATGTTTTTAAATTCCATGCTGTTAGAATTAATCAGTGCTCCAAACTGCTGATATCTTTGTGGTGCATTCTGGTTCTGTTATTCAATATGTCTGCTGACCCTCCCAAATTTCTGGTGTTCACATAATTCACTGTTCATGATTTTTCTTCTTTCAGTTCAGTTCCATCACTCAGCTGTGTCTGACTCTTTGCGATCCCATGGGTTGCAGCACACCAGGCTTCCCTGTCCATCACCAATTCCCTAGGCACATAAAAACACATATCAAATTAGGAGAGCAAAAATTAGTAAAATTTCACTGCATTGTGTTTGAAGGTTAGCTTTTGTTAATCTCTCAAGTAGGGGTCAAGGGAAAATTTAAAGGCAAGTTTAGTAAAACTCATCATGCTGTGCTAGAATTTTACATCAAATACAAAAAAAAAATGTATGAGATGAATTCATTGAATCATCCACCTTTGAAAAATATACATGCTTATTTTAGCATAACAAGATAATGTGTAGTCATAGTCAAATATATGGTAAATATACCAACTCTAAATAAATGGTATGCAGTCGAGATTGAATAAATGCTTGGAAGAACTGGTATATATATGCTTCCATAGTCTGTAACAGAAAAATACCATCAAACAATATTAATCAGTATTTTAGTTACTCTGTTGGGCCTTGTGCAAAAAATAAACAAAATCCCAATAATTAGCTATGATCCAACTTCTGAGACACATACTCACCAATAAACAAACAAACAAACAAAAAACAACAAAGCACAAGACATCAGAGAACAAAAGCATCAATCAATATATGAGTGGACAGCAAATGGTTGTTTAGTATCGTCTATAGGTTACAGGAAGTTTGCAATTTTACCTCTTGCCCTTAAGATCTGGATAGAATGGGTTGAATTACTGTTTAATGTTCTATACACAATCCAAGGCAGTTATTAAGATTTCTGTGTCTTGGTGGGGAATTTAAATTCTCATGGTCATTTCTGTCCTGAATTCATGCCTCTAATGAATTCCAGTTTACTCCTCTACATGTTTCAGCATTTTCTTGTCTTCCTCAGGGCACTTGGCTTTCTTCTTGATTTCCAGAAAGGAAAAACAAACTAAATTCTTAGTGTGTGATTCATTTTAATGGAGGACTGAAAAAATGATAGAGATTCATATCATAATCAGACAATTTCAACTGAATATTAGTCATCCTTCTTCTTAAAAAGTCCCTAGACTATTTCAGCTAACTCAAGTGTTGCCTCAATCCATTTCATTTCTCTCTTCCTTTTCTTGTTCTCCTTGCCCTCTCACCATACCCATCAATTCAGTTTAAAACAATTCTTTGAGCCAGTTTTGTCCAAACAATGGAGAGTTTCTTACATGATCTCCCAACCTATGTTTAGATATTCTTTGTATATATAAAGATTCATTCAAGCAATCTGCTTAACAGTGGGTTATCTACACAAAACTTATCATTTTTTCTACCCCATGAAGGGCTACAAATTTAAATGTTGATCAACATGATTATATTAACAAAGCCTCGAACCCAATCACATCTCTCTTTATATTAGTTATCCACTGCTGCAGAAAAAAGTTACTCCAAATACAGCAGTTTAAAACAACACACATTTATTATCTCAGAGTTTCTACAGGTCAGGAATCCGTTAGCACTTAAATTTCTAGCTCAGAATCTCTCATGAAGTTGTAATCAAAATGCCAAAAGGGAGGGATTTCAAGATGGCTGAGGAATAATATGGGGAGATCACTTGCTCCTTCACAAATAAATAAAATTCATCTGCATGCAGAACATCTCCTTCAGAATAACTTTGAACACTGGCAAAAGATCCTGGACTTTGAAAAGGGCAAGTCAGTTTCCTCAGAATGCGTGTGTGATTCTTTGGGTGTTCTTAGGTGTTGAGTGTTGCTTTTACTGTTAGTCTTGGGGTGTTGTCTTCTGTGTTGTATACCCTGTGAAGCCTGAGTGCTACAGTAAGGGCTTGGGCCTGCACCCATGAGGTGGAGATCTGAGTTCAGGACTTTGGACTACCAGAGAACTCCCATCCCCATTGGAACATTAATCAATGAGAAATCTCCCAAAGGCCTCCATCTCAATACTAAAGCCAAGTCTCACCCAAAAGCCAGAAACTTTAGTGCCAGACACCTCACAACAAATCATCAGCAAAACAGGAATACAATGTTGTCCGTTAGCAGACAAGGTGCCCAAAGCCATATCAAGTTCATAGACACCTCAAAACATGCTACTGGATATGGCACTGCCTTTCAGAGAGACAAGATCTAACTCCATCCACCAGAACACAGGCACAAGTCCCCTCAACCAGGAAATCTTCACAAGACATTGATCCAACTACATTCATAGGGGGTAAATCCCACACTTAAAAGGAAAAACACCTCTCAGCCTACAGAAATGTGACACTCCTAAACAGTAAATTAAATTAAATGAAAAGACAAAGAAACACACAGCAGATGAAGTAATATGGTAAAACCCCACAAGACCAGACAAATGAAGAAAAAATAGGCAGTCTACTGGAAAAACAATTCAGAGTAATGATAGTAAAGATGATCCAAAATTTTGGAAATAAATGGAGGCACAGATAAAAAGACTGGAGGCATGGATTGAGAAAATACAAGAAATGTTAAAGAAGAAACTAGAAATAAAGAACAGGGAATTGTCAAAGAACAATGCAATAATTGAGATTAAAAATACACTAGAGAGAACCGATGGCAGAATAACTAAGAAGTGAGCGGAATGGTGGAAGTAACTGAAGCAGAGCAGATTAAAGAAAAAAAGAATAAAACGAAATGAGTACAACCTCAGTGACCTCTGGAACAACATTAAGCACATGAAAAATTGAATTATAGAGATCCCAGAAGAAGAGAAAAAGAAAGGATATGATAAAATATTTGAGGGGTTTATAGTCAAAAAATTTCCTAACATGGGAAAGGAAATAGGCACCCAAGTCCAGAAAGCCCAGAGAATCCCATAAAGGATAAACCCAAGGAGAAACACACCAAGACACATATTAATCAAAGTAATGAAAATTAAACACACACAAAAAATATTAAAAGCAGCAAGGGAAAAGAAGCAAATAACATACACTGGGATGCCCATAAGGCTGGCAGGTGATATTTCAACAAAAACTATGCAGGTCAGAAGCGAGTGGCAGGATATACTTAAAATGATGAAAGGAAAAAAAAAGCTACATCCAAGATAACTCTATTCAGCAAGGATATAATTCAGATTTGAAGGAGAAATCAATAGCTTTACAGACAAGCAAAAGTTAAGAGAATTCAGCACCACCAAATCAACATTACAACAAATGCTAAGGAAACTTCTCTAGACAGGAAACACAAGAGAAAGAAAAGGCTTACATAAACAAACCCAGAATAATAAAGCAAATAGAAATAGGACCATAAATATCAATAATTGCCTTAAATGTAAATGAATGAAATGATTTAACCAAAAGACACAGATTGGCTGAATGGGTACAAAAACAAGACCTCAATATATGCTGTCTACAAGAGACCCACCTCATACCTAAGGACACACAGACTGAAAGTGAGGGGATGCCAAAAGATATTCCATATTCCACGCAAATGGAAATGAAAAGAAAGTGGGAGTAACAATATTCATATCAGATAAAATAAACATTAAAAGAATACCATTACAGGAGACAAGGAAGGGCATTACATAATGATCAAGGGATCAATTCAAGAAGTTATACCAATTATACATATATATGTACCCAAAATAGGAGCACCTCAATACATAAGGCAAATGGTAACAACTATTAAAGGGGAAATTGACAGTAACGCAATAATGGTGGGGAAATGTAACATTCCACTCACAATAATGGGTATAGCATCCACACACAAAAAATTAATAAGAAACAAAAGCTATAGATGATACACAGGGCCAGTTGAATCTAAATAATATCTAAAGGACATTTCATTCAAAAACAGTAGATTTCACCTTTTTCTTAAGTCCACATGGAATATTCTCCAAGATGGATCACATCTTGTGTAATAAAAAAAGACTTGGAAGGTTTTAAAATTTGAAATAATTTGAAGTACCCTTTCTGATCACAATGTTACAAGATTTGATTATTGAGTACAGAAAAAAACTATAAAAATAAAAAAACATTGAAACTAGCAATATACTTCTGAATAAACTAGAGTCACTGAAGAAATAAATGAGGAAATCAAAAAATACTTAGAAGTAATTGAAGAAATTAATGAGGAAATTAAAGAAATATTTAAAAGTAATTGACAATGAAAACATGGCAACTCAAAACCTATGGGATGCAGCAAAAGCAGTGCTAAGAAGAAAGTGCATGCAATATAAGCCTACTTCAAGAAGCAAGAAAAACATTGAATAAACAAATACACCTAGAGCAATTAGAAAATGAAGAACAAAACCTCCCAAAGTTAGTAGAAGAAAAGAAATCATAAAGATCAAAGCAGAAATAAATATAAAAGAAATAAAGGAAGCATTACCAAAGATCAATAAATCTAAATGCTGGCTCTTTGAGAAGATTAAAAAAAATTAAAAAAAAAAAAACCACATTAGCCAGTCTCATCAGGAAAAAAGAAAAAGAAGACTCAAATCAACAAAATTAAAAATGAAAGAGAGGTTGCAATAGACAACACAGAAATATAGAGCATCGTCAGGGACTCTGTTCAGTTCAGTTCAGTTGCTCAGTCGTGTCTGACTCTGCCAACCTGAATGCAGCACACTAGGGCTCCCTATCCATCACCAACTTCCAGAGTTTACTCAAACTCCTGTCCATTGAGTCAGTGATGCCATCCAACCATCTCATCCTCTGTCGTCCCCTTCTTTTCCTCCCTTCAATCTTTCCCAGCATCAGGGTCTTTTCAAATGAGTCAGCTCTTCACATCAGGTGGCTAATATATTGGAGTTTCAGCTTCAACATCAGTACTTCCAATGAATATTCAGGACTGATTTCCTTTAGGATGGACTGGGTGGATCTCCTTGCAGTCCAAGGGACTCTCAAGAGTATTCTCCAACACCATCATTCAAAACATCAATTCGTTGGCGCTCAGCTTTCTTTATAGTCCAACTTTCACATCCATACATGACCACTGGAAAACCATAGCCTTGACTAGATGGACCTTTGTTGGCAAAGTAATGTCTCTGCTTTTTAATATGCTGTCTAGGTTTGTCATAACTTTCCTTCCAAGGAGTAAGCGTCTTTTAATTTCATGACTGCAGTCACCATCTGCAGTGATTTTGGAGCTCAAAAAATACAGTCTGGCACAGTTTCCACTGTTTCCCCATCTCTTTCCCATGAAGTGGTGGGACCCGATGCCATGATCTTAGTTTTCTGAATGTTGAGATTTAAGCGAACATTTTCACTCTCCTCTTTCACTTTCATCAAGAGGCTTTTTAGTTCCTCTTCACTTTCTGCCATAAGGATGGTGTCATCTGTGTATCTGAGGTTATTGAGATTTCTCCTGGCAATCTTAATTCCAGCTTGTGCTTCTTCCAGACCAGGGTTTCTCATGATGTACTCTACATATAAGTTAAATAAACAGCATGACAATATACAGCCTTGACGTACTCCTTTTCGTATTTGGAACCAGTCTGTTGTTCCATGTCCAGTTCTAACTGTTGCTTGCTGACCTGCATACAGGTTTCTCAAGAGGCAGGTCAGGTGGTTTGATATTTCCATCTCTTTCAGAATTTTCCACAGTTTATCATGATTCACACAGTCAAAGGCTTAGGCATAGTCAATAAAGCAAAAATAGAGGTTTTTCTAGAACTCTATTGCTTTTTTGATGATCCAAAAGATGCTGCCAATTTGATCTCTGGTTCCTCTGTCTTTTCTAAACCCAGCTTGAGCATCTGAAAGTTCATGGCTCACATATTGTTGAAGCTTGGCTTGGAGAATTTTGAGCATTACTTTACTAGAGTGTGAGATGAGTGCAATTGTGTGGTAGTTTGAGCACTCTTTGGGATTGCCTTTCTTTGGGATTGGAATGAAAACTGACATTTTCCAGTCCTGTGACCACTGCTGAGTTTTCCAAGTTTGCTGGCATATTGTGTGCAACACTTTCACAGCATCATCTTTTAGGATTTGAAATATCTCAGCTGGAATTCTATCACTTCCACTAGCTTTGTTCTTAGGCACAAAGGGACTACTATGAGAAAATATATTCCAAAAAATGGACAGCCTCGAAGAAATAGACAAATACTTAGAAATATAGCCTTCCAAAACTGAACCAGGAAGAACAGAAAGAATGAACATACCAATCAAAAACACAGAAATGTAAACTGTAATAAAAAATCTTCCAGGGAGTTTGGGTCAAGATGGTGGAGTAGAAGGACGTGAGAGAAACAAAATCACAACTAACGTTTGAACAGTCACCGACAGGAGGAAGCTGGAACCCACCAAAAAAAGATACTCCACATTCAAATACAAAGGCAAAGCCTCAATGAGACAGTAGGAGGTGTGCAATCATGATATAATCAAATCCGATACATGCTGAGTGGATTACCCAACAACTGGAGAAAAATAATACTATAGAAGTTCTACAACTGTTGTGAAGGCTCTGAGCCCCACATCTGGCTTTGCAGCCTGGGGATGCAGCAAAGGGAATGGGACTGCCCAGGAAATCTGACTTTGAAGGCCAAGGGGATTTTATCACAGGACTTCCACAGAACTGGGGGAAACAAATTCCACTCTTGGAGGGCACAAACAAAATCTTGCACATACCAAGACCCAGGGGGAAAGAGCAGTGACCCCACAGGACACTGAACCAGAACTACCTGCTAATGTTGGAGGGTCTCCTTTGCAGTCATGTGTCAGCAAAGGCTCACTTTGGGAATGAGGGCCCTGGTAGTAGCAATCCTGGAAGTTGTCCCTTTGGCATAAGTCTATTTGGAGATTGCCATTAACCATACCACAGATCCCATACACCCTGAGGCTGTGTCATCTCAGACCAAACAACTAACATAGAGGGAGCCCAATGCCACCCATCAGTAGATAATTAGATTAAACTTTTATTGAGCATGGCCATGCCCACCAGAGCAAGACCCAAATTTTCCCACTGTCAGTACCTCTCATCAGGAAGATTACACAAGCCTCTTAGCCTCATATACCAGAGAAGTGAGACAATAAAGAAGAAGAGCCACAATCCCACAGGAGCAGCTAAAACAAAAACCACATCACAGGAAATTAATCAGAATGAAAAAGTAGAGGGTTATAGCCCAGATGAAGGGACAAGGTAGAACCTAGAAAAAACAACTAAATGAAGTGGAGATAGACAAACTTCCAGAAAAAGAATTCAAAATAGTGATGGTGAAGATGATCCAGGATCTCAGAAAAAGAATGGATAAGATGCAAGGAATATTTATTAAAAACCTTAAAGAACTAAACAAACATCATAGATGAATAATGCAGTAGAAGGTATCAACAGCAGAATAACTGAGGCAGAAGAACAGATAAGTGACCTGTAACACACAATGGTGGAAATCACTGCCACAGGCAAGAAAATAGAAAAATGAGTGAAAAATTTGACAGTCTAGAGACCTCTGGGACATCATTAAACACATCAACATTTGCATTATAGGGGTGCCAGAAGGAGAAGAGATGTAGAAAGGACTTGAACATATATTTAAGGAGTTAATAGCTGAAAAGTCCACTAACATGGGAAAGGGTGCACATGCCAGCCATGTCTAGGAAGAACAGAGAGTCTCAGGCAGGATAAACCCAAGGAGGAACACACCAAGACACATAGTAATCAAACTGACAAAAACTAAAGACAGAGATAAAATATCAAAAGCAACAAAGGAAAAATGACAAATAATATACAAGGGAAATCCCATCAGACCGTCAGTTGACTTCTCAACAGAAAATCTACAAGCCAGAAGAGAACAGAACAATATACTTAAAGTGATGTAAGGGAAGAACCTACAACCAAGAATAATCTACCCAGCAAGACTCATCTTCAGATCTGAAAGAGGAACCAAAACTTTTCAGACACACATTAGTTAAGATAATTCAGCACCACCAAACCAGCTTTACAACAAATACTAAAGGAACTTCTCTAGGCAAGAAATATAAAAGAAAGAAAAGACCTACACGAAATAAACACAAAACAATTAAGAAAATGGCTTAAAAAAAGGATCATACATATTGATAATTACCTTAACTGTAAATGGAATAAATGCACCAACCTAAAGACATAGACTGGCTGGGTGGATGAAACATGTGCATGCATGCATTTCCACTTACCATAATACTGTAATTAACCTCTCAAATTGTATGTAATAATTTTATGTTGTTAGGTTAATCTTGTTTACAAAATGGCTTACAATTGTAATTATCTTTTAATTTTTCCCTGACTATTGATTTTGAAAACTGATGAACATCTTTTGCTATTGCGAGTATGTAACCATTATTAAATTAATACCATTGTATTATGACTGGTCAACAGAAAACAATGGAATTGTGCATCATTAAAACTACCATTTAATAGGAGAACCTGTAATCACTTTCTAAAATCCAGATGCATTTCACAAAAAGCTTGGAATTTTTGGAAAAATAAAAATGCCCAAGTATTGTTGTTTTTTTTTTTTTTTTTTTGCCTCCAAAGTTCAAGATATGTTTCCTGTAAGTATCTGTGTTTAAAAGAAATGAACTATATAATGATATTTCTACTTTTATCTAACTTGTTTCACTTTTTCTATTTTGTATTCAGTAATCCCATTTCATTTAGTTTATGTATACAATTTTGCATTCCAGTACCCTATAATAAAAAGGACCTTCTAGAAAAAACACCCAAAAAGATGTCCTTTTCATTATAAGGGACTGGAACACAAAAGTGAGAAGTCAATAAACACCTGAAGTAACGGGCAAATTTTGCCTTGGAGTAAAGAATGAAGTAGGGCAAAGGCTAATAGAGTTTTGCCAAGAGAATGCACCAGTCATAGCAAACACCCTCTTCCAACAACACAAGAGAGGACTCTACACATGGACATAGCCAAATGGTCAACACTGAAACCAAATTGATTATATTCTTTGCAGCCAAAGATGGAGAAGCTCTATAGGGTCAGCAAAAACAAGACTGGGAGCTGACTGTGGCTCAGATCATGAACTCCTCATTACCAAATTCAGGTTTAATTTGAATAAAGTAGGGAAAACCACTAGATGATTCAGGTATGACCTAAATCAAATCCCTTACGATTATACAGTGGAAGTGATAAATAGATTCAAGGAATTAGATCTGATAGACACAGTGCCTGAAGAACTATGGATGGAGGTTTGTGATATTGTACAGAAGACAGGGATTAAAACCATCCCCAAGAAAAAGAAATGAAAAAAGTAAAAATGGCTGTCTGAGGAGGCCTTACAAATTGCTGTGAATAAAAGAGAAGCAAAAGGCAAAGGAGAAAAGGAAATGTGTACCTATTTGAATGCAGAGTTCCAAAGAATAGCAAGGAGAGATAAGAAAGCCTTCCTCAGTGATGAGTGCAAAGAAATAGAGGAAAACAGTAGAATGAGAAAGTCTAGAGATCTCTTCAAGAAAATTAGAGATACAAAGGGAACATCTCATGCAAAGATGGGCACAATGAAGGATAGAAATGTTATAGACCTAACAGAAGCAGAAGATATTAGGAAGAGGTGGCAAGAATACATAGAAGAACTATACAAAAAAGGTCTTCACAATCCAGATAATCACAATGAGATGATCATTAACCTAGAGTCAGTCATCCTGGAATGCAAAGTCAAGTGGGCCTTAGGAAGCATCACTATGAACAAAGGTACTGGCAGTGATGGAATTCCAGCTGAGCTATTTCAAATCCTAAAAGATGATGCTGTGAAAGTGTTGCATACAATATGCCAGCAAATTTTGAAAACTCAGCAGTGGCCACAGGGCTGGAAAAGGTCAGTTTTCATTCCCACCCCAAAGAAAGGCCATGCCAAAGAATCCTCAAACTACCACACAGTCACACTCATCTCACACTCTAGTAAAGTAATACTCAAAATTCTCCAAGACAGTCTTCAACAATACGCAAACCATGAACTTCCAGAGGCTCAAGCTGGATTTAGAAAACACAGAGGAACCAGAGATCAAATTGCCAACATCCATTGGATCATCAAAAAAGCAAGAGAGTTTGAGAAAAACCTATATTTCTGCTTTATTAACCATGCCAAAGCCTTTAACTGTGTGGACCACAACAAACTGTAGAAAATTCTGAAAGAGATGGAAATACCAGACCATGTGACCTGCCTCTTGAGAAACCTATATGCAGGTCAGGCAGCAACAGGTAGAACTGGACATGAAGCAACAGATTAGTTCCAAATAGGGAAAGGAATATGCCAAGGCTATATATTGTCATGCTGCTTACTTAGCTTATATGCAGAGTGCATCATGAGAAATGTTGGGCTGGATGAACACAGACTGGAATTAAGATTGCTGGGAGAATTAACAATAATATCAGATATGCAGATGATACCACCCTTATGGCAGAAAGCAAAGAAGAACTAAAAAGCCTCTTGATGAAAGTTAAAGAGGAGAGTGAAAAAGTTGGCCTAAAACTCAACATTCAGAAAACTAAGATCAAGGCACCCAGTCACATCACTTCATGGCAAATAGCTGGGCTTTTTAAAGTGAGAGGCTTTATTTTCCTGGGCTCCAGAATCACTGCAGATAGTGACTGCAACCATGAAATTAAAAGATGCTTACTCCTTGGGAGAAAAGTTATGACCAATCTAGAAAGCAACCTAAAAAGCAGAGACATTACTTCACCAACGAATATCCATGTAGTCAAAGCTATGTTTTTTTCAGTAGTCAGGTATGGATGTGAGAGTTGGACTATAAAGAAAGCCAAACACAGAATTTATGCTTTTGAACTGTGGTGTTAGAGAAGACTCTTGAGAGTCCCTTGGACTGCATGGAGATCCAACCAGTCCATCCTAAAGGAAATCAGTCCTGAATGTTCATTGGAAGGACAGATGCTGAAGATGAAACTCCAACTTTGGCCACCTGATGTGAAGAACTGACTCATTTCAAAACACCCCGACGCTGGGAAAGATTGAAGGCAGGAGGAGAAGGGGACGACAGAGGATGAGATGGCTGGATTGTATCACCGACTCAATAGAAATGAGTTTGAGTAAACTCCTGGAGTTCACAATGAACAGGGAGGTCTGGCTTGCTTCAGTCCATGGAGTCACAAAGATTCGCACACAGCTGACTGACTGAACTGAACTGAACTGCTGTATACAATTTCACCATCTTTTTTTGTTGTTCTTTTTCAACCCTTTGCCAAGCATAGTAGAAATGCTTTTGTACACCCAAGAATGTAAATAGCATGTATTATATAATATCTATATTAGAAAACTTGTACATATTTGCCTAGCTTAAAACTTTATGGTATTTTGATTCTACTTGTTTGACTTAGTATTAATAGAATGCTAGATTTCTAATTTATATTCCCTCAAAATTTGATATAGTTTCATATATCCAATATTAGTGCTAAAAGGCTAGATATTTAATTAGTAATTTAAAAAATGACTGAGGCTTGAAACTACTAATCCAATTCAGATGAGATTAAAAAATACTATGTTGCTTAAAAAAAGGAAATTGTCATGTAATACAGTATTATTTCAGCTTCCCAGGTGGCACTAGTGGTAAAGAAGCTACCTGCCAATGCAGGAGATGTCAGAGACTTGGGTTCAATTTCTAGATTGGGAAGATCCCCTGCAACAGGGTATGGTAACCCACTCCAATATTATTGCCTAGAAAATTCCATGGACAGAGGAGCCTTGTAGGCTATGGTTCATAGGGTTGCAAAGAGTCAAACATGCATCTTCTCATGCATGTGCACACAATATTATTAACTAAAATACAAATTTTGTTCAAGTTTCACAAAATTTTATGCTAGTATCCATTATTTGTTTTCATATCTTATTCAAGATTCCAAATTGTATCCTCAGCAGAATTCCAGCAAACAGAATCCACCAACACATGAAAGTGATCATACACATTGTTCAAGCAGGCTTTATCCCAAGGATTCTTCAATATATGCAAATCAGTGTGATACATCACATTAACAAACTGAAAGATAAAAACCATACAATCATCTCAATAGACACAGAGAAAAATTTCAACAAACTTCAACACCCATTCAAAGAAAGAAAACTCTCCAGGAAGTAAGCTTACAAGGAACATACTCCAATATTTTAAAAGGCCATATATAATAAAAGCCATATGTGACAAGCCTATAGCAATCATTATTCTCAATGGCGAAAAATTGAAAACATTTCCTTTCATATCAGGAATAAGACGAGGATGCCCACTCTCACCACTAATATTCAACATAGTTTTGGAAAGCCTAACTGCAGCCGTCAGGGAAGAAAAAGAAATAAGAGAAATTCAGATTGGAAAAAAAAAGAATGAACTAAAACTCACTGTTTGCAGATGCTGCTGCTGCTATTGCTAAGTCACTTTAGTCATATCTGGCTTTGTGGAACCCCATAGACAGCTGCCCACCAGACTCCTCTATCCATGGGATTCTCTAGGCAAGAATACTGCAGTGGTTTGCCATTTCCTTCTCCACTGTTTGCAGATAACATGATACTATACCTAGAAAACCATAAAGATGCCACCAGAAAATTACTAGAGACAATCGATTAATGATGTCACAGGATATAAAATTAACACACAGCAATCCCCTGCATTCTAATACAAAACAATGAAAAATCAGAAAGAGAAATTAAAGAAATAATCCCATTCACCATTGCAATAAAAAGAATAAAATACATAGGAAAAGACCTACCTAAAGGGACAAAAGGACTGTATACAGAAAACAAAAAGACATTTATGAAAGACATCAAAGATGACACAGATGGACAGAAATACCATGTTCTTGGATGTGAAGAATCAGTATTGTTAAAACGGCTCTATTACCCAAAGCAATCCAAAGATTCAATGCAATCCTTGTCAAACTACCAAAGTCATTATTTGCAGAAGTAGGACAAACACTTCACAAGTTGTGTGGAAACACAAAAGATCCCAAATGGCCAAAGCAATCTTGAGGATGAAAAATGGAGCTTGAGAAAACAACTTTAAATGACTCCAGATTATACCTCAAAGCTACAGTCATTAAGACAGTATGGTACTGGCACAATAGGATAAATATGGACTAATCAACCAAGATAGAAAGCCCAGATAGAAACCTATGTACCTATGGGAAACTTATCTTTTAAAAAAGAGGCAATAATAAACAATGGAGAGAAAATAACCCCTTCAATAAGTAGTTCTGTGAAAACTGGACAGTTACATGTAAAACAATGAAACTAGAACACTTATTAATATCAAGTTCAGTCTCTCAATCATTTCTGACTCTTTGCGACCCCATGGACTGCAGCACGTTAGGCTTCCCTGCTAATCACCAACTCCTGGAGCTTGCTCAAACTCATGTTCATTGGGTCAGTGATGACATCCAACCATCTCATCCTCTGTTGTCCCCTTCTCCTCCTACCTTCAATCTTTCCCAGCATCAGGGTCTTTTCCAGTGAGTCAGTTATTTTCATAAGGTGGTCAAAGTACTGGAGTTTCATCTTCAGCATCAGTCCTTCCAGTGAATATTCAGGACTGATTTCCTTTAGGATGGACTGGTTGGATCTCCTTGCAGTCCAGGGGACTCACAAGAGTCTTCACCAACACCACAGTTCAAAAACAACAATGCTTCACCTCTAAGCTTTCTTTATGGTCGAAGTTTCACATCCATACATGACTACTGGAAAAGCCATACATTTGACTAGATGGACTTTGTTGGCAAAGTAATGTCTCTGTTTTTTTAATATGCTGTCTAGGTTGGTCATAGCTTTTCTTCCAAGGAGCAAGCATATTGTAATTTCATGGCTGCAGTAATCATCTGCAGTGATTTTGGAGCCCAAAAAATAAAGTATCTCACTGTTTCCATTGTCTCCTCATCTAGTTGCCATGAAGTGATGGGACCAGATGTCATGATTTTAGTTTTCTGAATGTTGAGCTTTAAACCAACTTTTTCATGCTCTTCTTTCACTTTCATCAAGAGGCTCTTTAGTTCTTCATTGCTTTCTGCCATAAGGGTGGTGTCATCTGCATACCTGAGGTTATTGCTATTTATCCTGGAAATCTTGATTCTAGCTTGTGCTTCATCCAGTCTGGCATTTTGCATGATGTACTCTGCATATAAGTTAAATAAGCAGGGTGACAATATACAGCCTTGACATACTCCTTTCCCGATTTGGAACCAGTCTGTTGTTGCATGTTCAGTTCTAACTGTTGCCTCTTGACCTGCATACTCATTTCTCAGGAGGCAGGTAAGGTAGTCTTGTATTCCCAACTCTTTAAGAGTTGTTCACAGTTTATTGTGATCCACACAGTCAAAGGCATTGGCATAGTCAAGAAAGCAGAAGTAGATATTTTTTTCTGGAACTCTCTTGTTTTTTGATGATCCAGCAGATATTGGCAATTTGATCTCTGGTTCTTCTGCCTTTTCTAAATCCACCTTGAACATCCTGAAGTTCTTGTTCCACATACCTTTGAAGCCTAGCTTGGAGGGTTTTGAGCATTATGTTGCTAGCGTGTGAGATGAGTGCAACTGTGCAATAGTTTACGCATTCTTTGGCATTGCCTTTCTTTGGGGTTGGAGTGAAAACTGACCTTTTCCAGTCCGGTGGCCACTGTTGAACTTTCCAAATTTGCTGGCATATTGAGTACAGCACTATTCACAGCATCATCTTTTAGGATTTGAAATAGCTCAACTAGAATTCCATCATCTTCAGTACCTTTGTTTGTAATGATGCTTCCTGAGGCCCACTTGACTTCACATTCCAGGATGTCTGGATCTAGGTGAGTGATCACACCATCGTGGTTATCTGGGTCATGAAGATCTTTCCTATATAATTCTTCTATGTATTTTGCCACCTTTACTTAATACCCATGCAAAAGAATGAAACTAGAACACCTCTTAACATCATATGCAAAAATAAAGTCAAAATGTATTAAAGACCTAAATATAAGTCAAGAAAACATAGAACTTTTGAAGAAAAACATACGAAGTGCACTCTTTGACATACACCACAGCAAATCTTCTTTGACCCACCTCCTAGAGTAATGGAAATAAAAACAAAATAAAGAAATGGAACCTAATTAAGGTTAGAAGCTTTTGCACAGCAAAGGAAACCTCAAAGAAGGTGAAAATAGAACCCTCACATTGGGTGAAAATAATAGTAAATGAAACAACTGTCAAGGGATTAATCCCCAAAATATATAAGAAGCTGTGGTACATATACACAATGGAATATTACTCAGCCATTAAAAATAATACATTTGAATCAGTTCTAATGAGATGGATAAAACGAGTCCATTATACAGGGTGAAGTAAGCCAGAAAAATAAACACCAATACAGTATACTAATGCATATATATGGAATTTAGAAAAATGGTAATGATAACCCTATATGTGAGACAGAAAAGGAGACACAGATGTATAGAACAGACTTTTGGACTCTGTGGGAGAAGGCAAGTGTGGGATGGTCTGAGAGAATAGCATCAAGACATGTATATTATCAAGTGTGAAACAGATTGTCAGTCCAGGTTGGATGCATGAGACAAGTGCTCAGGGCTGGTGCACTGGGAAGACCCAGAGGGATGGGATGGGAAGGGAGGTGGGAGGGAGGTTCAGGATGGGGAATACACGTAAGTCCATGGCTGATTTGTGTCAATGTATGGCAAAAACCACTACAATATTTAAAGTAATTAGCCTGCAACTAATAAAAATAAATGGAAAAAAATAAAGTTTCATGAGATAAACACTAAAAAATATACATAAGAATCTCATGTAGCTCAATAACAGAAAAACAAATAACCTAATGGAAAAGTGGACAGAAGACATAAGCAGATATTACTCCAAAGAAGACATACAGGTGGTTAATATACAAATGAAAATTGCTCAACATCACTCATTGCTAGAGAAATGCAGATCGAAACTACAATGAGATATCATCTCACACTGGTCAGAATGGCCATCATCAAAGTATCTACAAACAATAAATGTTGGAGAGAGTGTGGAGAAAAGGGAACCCTCTTTCACTGTTGGTGGGAATGTAAATTAATGCAGGCACTACAGTGAGCATTATGAATATTCCTTTAAAAAATTAGGAATAAAGCTACCATATGACCCAGCAATCCCACTATTGGGCATATACCTTGAGGAAATCAGAACTGAAAAAGATATATGTATCCCACTGTTCATTGCAGCACTATTTAAAATAGTTAGTACATGGAAGCAACATAGATGCCCATCGACAGATGAATGGATAAGGATGTTGTAGTACATATACACAATGGAATAATCCTCAGCTGTAAAAAGGAACACATATGAATCAGTTTTAATGAGGTAGTTTGGCCTAGAGCTTATTACACAGGGTGAAGTAAGTCAGAAAGAAGAAGACAAATATTGTCTATTAATGTATAGGGTTTCCCTGGTGGCTCAGATGGTAAAGAATCTGCTTGCAATGCAGGAGACCTGGGTTCAGTTCCTTGATTGGGAAGATCTCCTGGAAAAGGGAATGGCTCCCCACTTATGTATTCTGGCCTGGAGAATTCCATGGACTGTATAGTCCATGGAGTTGTAAAGAGTTGCACACATCTGAATGACTTTCACGTTCCCAGTGGTGAAGAGTGTATAGTCTGGAATAAGATAGATTGAGTTTGAATCTTGGCCCTACAATTTATTTTATAGGCTGTCTCTGTAGCTCAAATAGTAAAGAATCTGCCTGCAACACAGGAGACCAGTGTTCAATCCCTGTGTCTGGAAGATCCTCTGGAGAAAGGAACGGCAATCCTCTCCAGTATTCTTGCCTGGAGAATCCCACCGACAGAGAAATTCGGCGGACTATAGTCTGTAGGGTCACAAAGAGTTGGACATGACTGAGTGACTAAAGAATACATAAAGAATCTAGAAATATAATACTGGCAATCCTATTTGCAGGGTAGCAAAGGAAACACAGACATTTTGGACACAATTGGAGAAGGAGTGGGTGGGGTGATATGAGAGAATAGTACTGAAACATACACATTACCGTATGTAAAATAGATAGTCAGTGGGAGTTCAATATATGATGCAGGGAAAGCAAAACCATGAGGTTAAAAACACAGTATTAGAGTTCTAATTCTGGACAGTATGGAATAGAAATATTTCTTCCTATTCCTTCTGCAAATTAAAGCTAAAGCTCTGGGCATTACATATCATATTAGAAAAAGAAAACTCTGAATGTTGGAAAGAAAAATTTGATTGTCTAGATACCTTGGATCTCAATGAATGAAATAGTGGTCAATTCTCTGGATTTTCATTAGCCTCATACATATCCCAAGCTGAATGCTAGAGAAACCTACAACCTGGAAACAACAACAGGCATAGACAAACTTCCTAGGAAGAGTCTGCTCTCTAGTCAAATAATATGGAAAGCAGTAGCCTGGAAAATGAAACTTTTTTGATAATATTTACTCTACTCCAAAGATGCATCATGGAAAAAAACTTCACAACTTTCCCTCATCTAACTTCAGTGAGGCATAGTGGGGGACCTTGACATCCACCACTGCTTGGTGGTTGCAAGGCATTCACCACTCTCTCTTTTTGAACTTCCATCACAACTCAGTGGTAATTAGGTGGCTCCTTCATTCCATTCCTCTCCTGGCACAGTATAGGTCTGCTAAAATAGAATTTTAAGTAAGGTCCAGAGTCTCATAACACAACACAAAAAATGTCTATGATATACTTGAATATCACTCATCTTGAAAAAAAAAAAAAAAACAGAAAAATCTCAAATTGAATGAGGAAAAAACAATTAACAGGCACCATAGCTGGAATGAAACAGATTTTGGAATTATTTAACAAATATTTTTAAAGCAGCCATCATAAAAAATGCTTCAATAATAAATTTTGAAATGGTTGAAACAAATGGAAAAATAGAAAGTGTCAGAAAAGAAATATAACATATAAATACTAATTTTGAACTCAAAAATAAAATCACCAAATAAAACTTCACTGAGTAGACTCAATATAAAATTTAAATAGCAGAGAAATGAGTCAGTGAACATTAAGATAGATTGATAGAAGCCAAGCTGAACAATAGAGAGACTACAGATAAAAAATAAATAAATAAAATGGATAGTGTCTCAGGAACCTGTGGACAATAACAAATAATATAGCATTTATATAACTAGAGCCCCAGAAGAAGACAATGAATGAGTTGTATGAAAAAATATCTGAAAACATAATAAATGAAAATTTCTCAAATATGAGAAAAATTGTAAACCCACATATTTAAAAGCCTGAAATGCAATACTTGGGTGAAGTCTCAAAAATGAGAGAGTAATCTCCATTTGTTTTCAAGGTAGACTTTTCAATATCACAGTAGTTCAAGTCTATTTCCTAATCGCTAATGCTGAATAAGTTGAATTTGGTTGATTCTATGAAGACCTACAAGACCTTCTCGAACTAACACCAAAAAAAGGTGTCCCTTTTCATTATAGGGGATGGAAATACAAGAGTAGGAAGTCAAGAGACACCTGGAGTAACAGGGAAGTTTGGCCTTTGAGTACAAAATGAATCTTGCAAGTCTATGGATTGTAGCCCACCAGTCTCCTCTGTCCATGGAATTCTCCAGGCAAGAATGCCGGAATGGGTTGCCATTACCTTCTCCACGGAGAAGTTCTATACAGTCAGCCAAAATAATACCTGGAGTTGGCCATAGCTCAGATCATGAACTCCTTACTACAAAATTTAGGTTTAAATGGAAGAAAGTAGGGAAAATCACTAGGTCACTCAGATTTTACCTAAAATAGTCCCATATGATTATACAGTGTAAGTGACAAATAAATTCAAGGGGTTAGATCTCATACAGTGCCTGAAGAACTATGGATGGAAGTTCATAATATTGTACAGGAAGCCATGATCAAAACCATCCCCAAGCAAAAGAAATGCAAGAAGGCAAAGTGGTTGTCTGAAGAGGTTTCACATATATCTGAAGAAAGAAGAGATGCTAAAGGAAATGGAGAAAGGGAGAGATATACCCAAATAACTGCAGAGTTCCAAAGAATAGCAAAGAGATAAGAGGGCCTTCTTAAATGAACAACACAACGAAACAGAGGAAAACAGTAGAATTGGAAAGACTAGAGATCTCTTCCCCCCAAAAAATTGGAAATATCAAGGGAACACTTCATGCAAGGATGGGCACTATAAAAGACCGAAATTGTAAGGATATGAAAAAAGTAGAAGAGATTAAGAAGAGGTGGCAAGAATACACAGAAGATTTATACCAAAAAAGGTCTTAATGACCCAGATAACCATAAGGGTATGATCTCTCACCTAAAGCCAGATGTCCTGGAGTATGAAGTCAAGTGGGCCTTAGGAAGTATTACTAAGAACAAAGCTAGAGGAAGTGATGAAATTCCACCTGAACTATTTAAAATCCTAAAAGATGTTGCTGTTAAAGTACTGCACTCAATAGTTCAACAAATTTGGAAAACTCAGCAGTCACCACAGGACTGGAAAATGTCAGTTTTCATTCCAATCTCAAAGAAGGTCAATAAAAAAGAATGTTTAAACTGCCATACAATTGTACTCATTTCACATTCTAGTAAGTTTATGCTCAAAATCCTTCAAATTAGGCTTCAGCAGTATGTGAACTGAGAACTTCCAGATATACAAGCTGAGTATAGAAGAATCAGAGGAACAAGTGAACAGATTGTCAACATTCATTTAATTGTAGAGAAAGCAAAGGAATTCCATAAAAACATCTGCTTCATTAACTACACTAAAACTTTTGACTCTGTGGATCACAACACTCTGTGGAAAATCCTTAAATAGATGGGAATAACAGACTACCTTACCTGTCTCATGGGGAACTTGTACGCAGGTCAAGAAGCAGCAATAAAGCTGGACATGGAAAAATGGGCTGGTTCAAAATTGAGAAATATGTATGACATGCATACTTTGGGAATTGGGAAGAAGTATGACAAAGCTGTATACTGTCACCCTGCTTATTTAACTTCTATGGAGAGTATATCATGCGAAATGCCAGTCTGGATGAAACACAAACCGGAAGCAAATTTCCAGGAAAAATATCAACAATCTCAGACATGCAGATATCACTCTACTGGTACAACATGAAGAGAGACTAAAGAGCCTCTGGATGAAGGCGAAAAACAAGAGTGAAAAAGCTGGCTTAAAACTCAACATTCAAAAAACTAAGAGTGTGGCATCTGGTCCCATCACTTCATGGCAAATAGATGGGGAAAAAGTGAAAGCAGTAACAAATTTTATTTTCTTGGACTCTAAAATCACTGCAGATGGCGACTGCAGCCATGAAATTCTTTGGATGGAAAGCTATATGAAACTTAGCATATTAAAAAGCTAAGATAGCACTTTGCTGACAAAAGTCCATATAGTCAAAGCTAATGTTTTTTCAGTAGTCATGTATGGATGTGAGAGTTGGACCATAAAGAAGGCTGAGCACTGAGGTATTGATGCTTTTGAATCGTGGTGCTGGATAAAACTCTTGAGAGTTCCTTGGACAGCAAGGAGATCAAACCAGTCAATCCTAAAGGAAATCAAGTCTGATTATTCATTGGAAGGACTGTTGCTAAAGCTGAAGCTCCAATACTTTGGCCACCTGATACCAAGCGCTGGCACATTGGAAAAGTAGGAAAGATTGAAAGCAAAAGGAGAATAGCACGGAAGAGGATGAGGTGTTTAGATAGCATCACCGACTCAATTGACATGAATTTGAGATAAGAAAAATTAAGAGAAAGAGAGAGACATAACTAGACTGTGGACTTCTTCAAGATCAAGTACTCTGGTACAAGATCATGTACTATTTTTCTCTGTATTCACTCATGATGCTTAATAAAGTGCTTTGTTCAAAATAGACACTTATGAAAATTTTACAGAGAGTAAACGTATGTTGGTATTTTGTATGATGCCATCTTGCCACTACTACCTATCTGGTAGCCCTATTTTGCAGAATTTGGGCTTGTGGTTGTTATTCAGTCACTCAGTCATGTACCACTCTTTGCAACCACATGGACTGTGGCATGCCAGGCTTTCCTGTTCTTCACTATCTCCGGGAGTTCATTTAAGCTCATGTTCATTGAATTGATGATCCCAACTAATCATTTCATCATCTGTCATCCCCTTCTCCTACTGCCCTCAATCTTTTCCAGCATCGGGGTCTTTTCCAATGAATCAACTCTTTACATCGGGTGGCCAAAGTATTGGAGCTTCAGCTTCAGCAGCATTCCTTATGGTGAATATTCAGGGTTGATTTCATTTAGGATTGAAAGGTTTGAACTCCTTGCAGTCCAAGGGATTCTCAAGAGTCTTTTCCAACACCACAGTTGAAAAGCATCAGTTCTTTGGTGGTCAGTCCTCTTTATGATCCAACTCTCACATCCATACATGCCTATTGGAAAAACCATAGCTTTGACTGTATGGACATTTTTTGGCAGAGTGATTGATGTTTGCTTTTTAATACACTGTCTAGGTTTCTCACAGCTTTTCTTCCAAGAAGCAAACGTCTTTTAATTTCATGGCTGCAGTCACCATCTGCAGTGATTTTGGAGCCCAAGAAAATAAAATCTGTCACTGTTTCCATTGTTTCCCCATCTATCTGCCATGAAGTAATGGGACTGGATGCCGTGTTCTTCCTTTTTTGAATGCTGAGTTTTAAGCCAGCTTTTTCACTCGCTTCTTTCACTTTCACCAAGAGGCTCTTTAGTTCCTCTTTACAGTCTGCCATTAGGGTGGTGTCACCACATATCTGAGGTTGTTGATATTTCTCTCACCAATCTTGATTCAAACTTGAGCTTCATGTAGCCCAGCACTTCACCTGATGTACTCTGCATGGAAGTTAAATAAGCACGGTGACAATATACAGCCTTAATATACCCCTTTCCCAATTTTGAACCAGTTCATTGTTCCATGTCCTGTTTTAACTGTTGCTTCTTGACCAGCATACAGGTTTCTCAGGAGACAGGTAAGGTGGTCTGGTATTCCCATATCTTTAAGAATTTTTTTCATTTTTTTTTAATGATCCACATAGTCAAAGCCTTCAGTGTAATCAGTGAAACCAAATTAGACATTTTTCAAGACGTGTTCCACTGGAGAAGGGAATGCAAACCACTTCAGCATTCTTGCCTTGAGAACCCCATGAACAGCATGAGAAAGCAGAATTTGGGCTGTGGGGCTCCAACTAACAGTGCACTTATTAGAGAATTTCACACAAGTTAGGTATATAACAACCACTTGAGAACTTGATTTTGGCTGTAAGGGTTTTTAATCTTCGTGTCCTCTTTGCTGCACTATGCCAATCTTCAATAACAGGCCTTTTATGTCAAGCAACCAATAAAGGCCTTAAGAATGTAAACTGTTCAGCAATGGAGGATGTATCATTGAAAGAAGGTGTTAGGACTCTTCACACTTGGCAGCCTCACACACTGCAGGAAGTCATTGCTGAACTGAGTGTATTGGAGTGACACATATTAAAACTTAGAAGACAACACAAGATCAACTTGGGAGTTCGTAGTCCAATGAAGACGCAAAAATATCTGTCCATAAAAACAGCTCAGTAGAAAGGAGAGCATACAGCAATGAACAACCACTGGGCATAGGATCAGGAGACAAATTGTTTTCAGGAGTTGCCATTGTCTGGCTGTATGACCATGGCCCAATCTCTTTCTCTCTCCAACTTCACATTAGATCTATGATGTGTTGTTGTTACAGTAGATGGTCTCCAACTATCCTTCCAGTTCAGTTCTTCCATTCTGTATCATCCAACCTGACAAGTTGATTGATAGCAAATCAAAAACAGAGAATCGTACTTTTAGACTTGGGATGGCCCTTTGAAGTCACTAACTACAATTTCTCTGGTGACTATTAAAAATGAGGTTACAGGTAGAAAGAAGTGAAAGAATTAATTACCCATAGTCATCTAGTTGGCAGTTCAGAGTGAGAACTAGAACACATGTAGCCGGGATCTATATTCAGAACTCCTTCTACTGTAGCCGCTACTTTCTATAAAAATACTTCTTAACTAGGCCATCAGCCTGAACTCGATTTGATCTCCTAGCCAAGGCTCTTGTCATGTTTCTCATTACAGCTGGTTGTGAAATAATGAGAATTTGGCTAAAATGGTCTTCATTTTCTGATTTAGTGACAAAGAGTGGTTTAAATATTTGGTTCCTATGTGAACATTGTTTTTGGGCATTTCCTCTTTGTGCTCACTCATAACAGAGGCTTTGCATCTCAGTTCTCTCTGGCATAAGGTTAAAAGGATTATTCTCTCCATAAAAATAAGAAATATATGGGGCATGGAAGAAATAAAGTACATTCAGGGCTCAAAGGACAAATTATCTATGTGATGGTTATACATTGTACCAACTTTGATTCATCAGTCATCACTATTTTTCAAACAAATGTGATTTATTGCATAGTCATAAAATCCTGCTTTTCTCTATCTTCAGCATTGTCTCTAAGGTTATCCACCCTGAACAGAGGCTTGGTAGAATAACAAACCCTATCCTATGGGAGTCCCAGTGAATCCCTGGATAGTTGTAGTGATATTGGGAAAAGCGGGCAGGGAAACTAAGATGTATTAAACATCTCCTATTGTTTGATAATTTTCCAGTCACATTACATTATAATTTATATTTACAGAAAATGCTATTTTTTTAGTGCTTATAGTATGAAATGCACTTTACAATGTTCATTATCTCATTTAATTCTCACAGAAACTGTACAGTAGTAATTATTCTTATAATGCCCAATTTATAGGTGAAAAAAATGAAGTTCGAAATAGAGAAATTGTCTGGTTTTGAGATCACTTGACCAATAATGGGCATAATTTGACTTTAATCCTAGGTTTGTTTAATTTTTGTTAACTCGTGTATTTTCCCCTGTAAACTGGATCTTTGGTCATAACAAACTTCCAAGAGTGCTTTTCAGACCAACACCTGTTGACAGAGGAATTAGAATTGAGTTTTATTGACTTTAGTTAATACTGATGTCATGAAAGGGAAAAGGTCACATAGGTAGTGTATTCCCATTGCACAGAAAGGAAAGAAAGACATAATTTGAAGATCCTGTGATTACAAAGGACTCCAAGAGGGAAACAACGCCCAATGAGACTAAACTCTGTAAGTCAAATGCACTTTCCATTTGACTGAATCACTGTTCTTCTTGTTGCCTCTGTAAATGACCCAAACTATTCTTTCTGTATGTGATGCAGCTCCTTCAAATGCCTCCTGGGACAATATATGATCTGTATCTCCACCTTACATAAGTAAAATTTTTTGAAATAGTGGATAATGTATATAGAGAATACTGAGAATAATTCAACTCATAGAATCTTAAGGTGTATTTTTCTTTGTGAATTGTTAAAATTTATGTAACAAAAAGTACGATTTACAATGGTAACATTAAGTACATTCACAAAGATGTGCAAGCACTCAGGTCAGCTCAGTGGTGTCCAACTCTTTGCAACCCCATGGACTCCAGCAAGCCAGACTTTCCTGTCCATCTCCAACTTCTGAGTTTACTCAAACTCATGTCCATTGAGTCAGTGATGCCATAGAAACATCTCATCCTCTGTCGTCCCCTAATCCTCCCACCTTCAATCTTTCCCAGCATCAGGGTCTTTTCCAGTGAGTCAGTTCTTCATATCATGTGTACAAAGTATTAGAGCTTCAGCTTCAGCATCAGTCCTTCCAATGATTATTCAGGACTGATTTCCTTTAGGATGAACTGTTTGGATCTCCATGCAGTTCAAGAGACTCTCAAGAGGCTTCTCCAACACTACAGTTCAAAAGCGTCAATTCTTCGGTGCGCAGCTTTCTTTATAGTCCAACTCTCACATCCATACATGACTACTGGAAAAACCATAGCTTTGACTAGATGGAGCTTGTTGGCAAAGTAATGTCTCTGCTTTTTAATATGCTGTCTAGCTTGGACATAACTTTTCTTTCCAGGAGCAAGTGTATTTTAATTTCATGGTTGCAGTCACCATCTTCAGTGATTTTGGAGCTCCCCCAAAAATAAAGTCTGTCACTGTTTCCACTGGTTCCCCATCTATTTGCCATGAAATGATGGGACCAGATGCCATGATCATAGTTTTCTGAATGTTGAGTTTTAAACCAACTTTTTCACTGTCCTCTTTCAATTTCATCAAGAGGCTCCGTAGCTCTTCTTCACTTTCTGCCATAAAGATGGTGTCATCTGCATATCTGAGGTTATTGATATTTC
This sequence comes from Muntiacus reevesi, assembly GCF_963930625.1. Classification (NCBI taxonomy): domain Eukaryota; kingdom Metazoa; phylum Chordata; class Mammalia; order Artiodactyla; family Cervidae; genus Muntiacus; species Muntiacus reevesi. The sequence continues at coordinate 57,917,842 of NC_089271.1, forward strand.
TCCCAGCAATCCTGATTCCAGCTTGTGCTTCATCCAGTCAAGCGTTTCTCATGATGTACTCTGCATATAAGTTAAATAAGCAGGGTGACAATATACAGCCTTGACATACTCCTTTCCCTCTTTGGAACCAATCTGTTGTTTCATGTCCAGTTCTTAACTGTTGCTTCCTAAGCTGCATACAGATTTCTCAAGAGGCAGGTCAGGTCATCTGTCATTCCCAACTCCTGAAGAATTTTCCACAGTTTGTTGTGGTTCACACAGTCAAATCCTTTGGCATAGTCAATAAAGCAGAAGTAGATGTTTTTCTGGAACGCTCTGGCTTTTTGGATGATCCAACGGATGTTGGCAATTTGATCTCTGGTTCCTTTAACTTTTCTAAAAGAATCTTGAACATGTGGAATTTCACAGTTCACATGCTGTTGAATCCTGGCTTGGAGAATTTTGAGCATTACTTTACTAGAGTGTGAGATGTGTGCAACTGTGTGGTAGTTTGAGCATTCTTTGGCATTGCCTTTCTTTGGGATCGGAATGAAAAGTGACCTTTTCCAGTCCTGTGGCCACTGCTAAATTTTCCAAATTTTCTGGCATATTGAGTGCAGCATTTTCCACAGCATCATCTTTCAGGATTTGAAATAGCTCAACTGGGATTCCATCATGTCCATTAGCTTTGTCCATAGTGACGCTTCCTAAGGCAGATTTGACTTCGCTTTCCAAGATGTCTGACTCTAGATGAGTGATTATCTGAGTTGTGAAAATCTTTTTTGTATAGTTCTTCTGTGTAACTTCATCTTAATATCTTTTGCTACTCTGTTAGATCCACACCATTTCTCTCCTTTATTGTACCCATCTTTGCATGAAATGTTCCCTTGATATCTCTAATTTTCTTGAAGAGGTCTCTAGTTTTTCCCATTCTATTGATTTCCTCTATTTCTTTGAGATGATCACTGAGGAAGACTTTCTTATCTCTCCTTGCTATTATTTGAAACTCTGCATTCAAAAGAGTGCATCTTTCTTTTTCTCCTTTGATTTTTGCTTCTCTTCTTTTCACAGCTATTTGGAAGACCTCCTCAGACAGCCACTTTGCTTTTTTGTATTTCTATTTCTTGGGGATGGTCTTGATCCCTGTCTCCTGTACAATGTCATGAAGCTCCGTCCATAGTTCTTCAAGCACTTTGTCTATGAGATCTAATCACCTGAATCTATTTCTCACTTCTACTGTATAATCATAAGGGATTTGATTTAGGTCATACTTGAAAGGTCTAGTGGTTTTCCATACTTTCTTCAATTTAAGTCTGAATTTGGCAGTAAGGAGTTCATGATCTGAGCCATAGTCAGCTCCCAGTCTTGTTTTTGCTGACTGTATAGAGCTTCTCCATCTTTGGCTGCAAAGAATAGAATCAGTCTGATTTCAGTATTGAGCATCTGGTGATGTCCATGTGTAGAATATTCTCTTGTGTGTTGGAAGAGGGTCTTTGCTATGACCAGTGCATTCTCTCGGCAAAACAGGCCTTTGCCCTGCTTCATTCTTATTCCAAGGACAAATTTGCCTGTTACTCCAGGTGTTTCTTGGCTTCCTACCTTTACATTCCAGTCCCCTATAATGAAAAGGATGTCTTTTTTGTGTGTTAGTTCTAGAAGGTCTTGTAGACCCATAGAACCGTTCAACTTTAGCTTCTTCTGGATTACTGGTTGAGGCATAGACTTGGATTATTGTACTATTGAATGATTTGCCTTGGAAACAAACAGAGATCATTCTGTCTTTTTTGAGATTGCACCCAGGTACTGCATTTTGGATTCTATTGTTGACTAGAATGGCTGCTCCATTTCTTCTAATGAATTCTTGCCCACAATAGTAGATATAATGATCATCTGAGTTAAATTCATCCGTTCCATTCCATTTTAGTTCGCTGATTCCTAAAATGTCTATGTTCACTCTTGTCATCTCCTGTTTGACCACTTCCAATTTGCCTTGGTTCATGGGCCTAACATTCCAGTTTCCTGTGCAATATTGCTCTTTACAGCATTGGACTTTGCTTCTATTGCCAGTCACATCCACAAATGGGTGTTGCTTTTGCTTTGGCTCCATCTCTTCATTCTTTCTGGAGTTATTTCTCCACTAAATGCCAGTCGCAATTTGGGCACCTACCAACCTGGGGAGTTTGTCTTTCAGTGTCCTATATTTTTGCCTTTTCATACTGTTCATGGGGTTCTCAAGGCAAGAATACTGATGTGGTTTACCATTCCCTTCTCCAGTGGACCACGTTTTGTCAGAACTCTCCACCATGACCCGTCCATCTTGGGTGGTCCTACACGGCATGGCTCAGAGTTTCATTGAATTAGACAAGGCTGTGGTCCATGCAATCAGATTGGTCAGTTTTCTGTGATTGTGGTTTTCAGTCTATCTGCCCTCTGATGGATAAGGATAAGAGGCTTATGGAAGCTTCCTGATGGGAGAGACTGACTGAGCAGGGAACTGCAAGCATTACTTCCATTTCCAGAAGCTTTTCATCATCTCAAATAAATTTTTTATGCATAAAATAATAATCCCTTGCTCCTCCATTCCCAAGCCCTGGTAACCTATTTTCTATTTTTAGTCCCTATTAATTTTCATACACTAGGTACCTCATATAAGTGGAATTGTACACTATTTGTTATTTTGTGTATGCCTTATTTCACTATGGATTGTGTTTACAAGTGTCATCCATGCTGCCCATGTATCTGAATTTGCTTCCTTTTTAAGGTTGAATAACGTTCCATTTTATGTATATATGAATAGCACATTTTATTTATCAACTCATGTGTTGATAGAAATTTGCATTGTTCATACTTTTTGGCTATTGTGAATATTGTTACTAAGAACATCTTTGTACAAGTATCTGTGTCCCTGATTTCAATTCTTTTGGGTATACACCCAAAGAAGCTTCATAGGATCATATGATAATTTTATGTTTGAATTCTTGAGGAACTGCCATACTGTTGTACATAGTAGTTGCCCCATTTTAGATTCCTAACAGCAAAACCCAAGTGTTCTAATTTTTTTCAAACCCTGACCAGAATTCTTCTTTTCTTTTTCTAAAAAATAATAGCCATCCTATTGTGTGTGAAATGGTATCTGCTTATAGTTTTGAATAGCATCCCCTAACAGAGAAGGAAATGGCAACACACTCCAGTATTCTTGCCTAGAGAATCCCAGGGACAGAGGAACCTGGCGGGCTGCCATCTATGGGGTCGCACAGAGTTGGACACGACTGAGGCAACTTAGCAGCTGCAGCAGCAGCAACAATTAATGAAATTGAGCAGCTTTTCATGAATTTACTGTATGCTGATATTCTTCTTAGGAGAACTATCTATTCCAGTCATTTGCTTATTTATAAATTAAGTTGTTTGCATTTTATTTTGAATTTTAGGAGTCATTTATATTTTGAATGTTAGCCCCTTCTAAGATATATGATTTGCAAATGTTTTTGCTCTATCTGCAAGTTGTCACTGTGTTGATAGATGCTTTCATTTGGTGTGATAGAAGTTTTAAATTTGATGAAGTCCAATTTTTCCATTTTTTCTTTTGTTGCTTGTGTGTTTCATGTCATAGCCTAGAAATTGTTTGTCAAATCTAATGTCATAAAATTTGACCCTATTTTTCTGCTCAGAATTTTAGTTTTAGTTTTTATGTTTAGCTATTTCTATTTCATGCATTTTGAGTTAATGCTTGTACATGGGTTAATGTAAGGGTCCAGTTTCATAATTTTTTCTTGTGGATAACAACTTTTTGTTTTTCCATACAGGGTTCTAACTGTTGCTTCTTGACCACATGCAGGTTTCCCAGTATATCAACTTTCCAAGCACCATTTGTAGGAAAGACTCTTCTTTCCCCATTGAATAGTCTTAGATCACTTGTCTAAAATCACTTAGCTATATATGCGTGTAAATATGTTGGGGCTCTCTACTCTATTCCAGTAGTCTATATGTCTATTCTTATGCCATAACCACACTGTTCTGATTATGTTAAATTTACAGTAAGATTTGAAATCAGGAATTTTGAGTTCTCCAACTTTGGTTTTATTTTTCAAGAGTTTTTGTGGTGTCTTGAGATTACATATGAAATTTTGTATGAATTTTTCTACTTCAAAAAGTCATTGGGATTTTTATAAGGATTGCATTATACCTATAGATCACTTTGGTTAATTCTGTCATTTAACAAAATTGTCATTTAACAATATTAAGTCTTCCAATCCATTCCTATGTGTTTCCATTTATTTATGTCTTCTTTAATCTCTTTCAAAAATGTTTTGTAGTTTTTAGTGTACAAGTCTTTTGTATCTTTGGTTAAAATTATTCCTAAGTATTTTATCCATTTTGATGCTATTCTAAGTGGATTTTTTTACCTTAATTCCTTTTAAGATTTTTGATTGTTAGCAAGTATAAATTTAACTTACTTTTTAATTGGAATACTATATTCACAATATTATATTCATTTCAGGTATACAGCACAATGATTCAGTATTTTTACAGATTATAAACCATTAAAAAGATATTTTGTGTTCATTTTTTTTTTTTTTTAATCCTGGAACTTGCTGAATTCATTATTGGTGCTGTTATTTTGTGTGTGAGTATGTAGGATTTCTATATATAAGATAGCACCATCTTATAACAAGTTGGCTTATTTTGTTTATATTCCTTGCCTAAGTGCTCTGGCTAGAATTTCTAGTAATATGCTGAATAGAAGTGGCTGAATAGGGCATCCTCACTTTGCTACTGATCCTAGAAGAAAAACTTTCATTCCTTTACCATTGAGTATAATGTTAGTTATTTTCACATGTGGCCTTAATCATGTTGAGGCAGTTTCCTTCTACTCTCAGTTTACTGTGGGCTTTTATCTTGATGTTTAGTTTTGCCAAATGCATTTTTTTGCATCAATTGAAATGATCATGTGTTTTATTTTTCTTTGCTCTTCATTCTATTAATGTGGTGTATTACATTGTTTGACATTCATATGTTGAAACATTCTCTTATCTTTGACAAGATTTGACATCAGGGTAGTGCTAGCTTCATAGAAGGAGTTTGGAAGTGTTGTATTCAATATTTTTTGAGAGTTTGACAATTGATTTTAATTCATTGAATGATTAATGTAATTCAACAGGGAAACCATCTGGTCCTGGGCATTTTGCTATTGTTAAGACTTTTGAAATTACTGATCCAACCTTCTTACTATTACAGATAAATTCTGACTTGCTATTTCTTTATGATTCAGTTCGGTAGATTATATGTTTCTAGGACGTTGTACATTTCCACTAGGCTGTCCAATTTGTTGGTTTACAATTGTCCATATCATTATAATTGCTTTCTCTGTAATATTAGTATTAATGTCACCAGTTTAATTTCTGATTTGAGTAATTTGAGCTCTTTTTTTCCCTTAGTCAATCTAATTAATCTTTGTCCATTTTATTGATATTTTCAAATAAAATACATTTGATTTCATTGATATTTCTCTATTATCTTCTATTCTCATTCCCCCCACTCTAATCTATATTATTTCCTTACTCTGCTAGCTTTAGCTTTAATTGCTCTTCTTTATCTCATTTCTTAATATTCAAAGTTAGGTATTGAGTTGAGCTCTATTTACATTTTTTAAAAATTTTATTAAAGACCATTTTTGCCATCTTTATTTTATTTTATTTTTTCCATTTATTTTATTAGTTGGAGGCTAATTGCTTTACAATATTGTAGTGGTTTTTTGTCATATATTGACATGAATCAGCCATGGATTTACATGTATTCCCCATCCTAATCTGACCTTCCACCTCCTTCTCCACCCGACCCCTCTGGGTCTTCCCAGTGCACCAGACCCGAGCACTTGTCTCATGCATCCAACCTGGGCCGGTGGTCTGTTTCACCCTAGATAATATACATGTTTTGATGCTGTTCTCTCGAAACATCCCAAACTCGCCTTTTCCCACAGAGTCCAAAAGTTTGTTCTGTACATCTGTGTCTCTTTTCCTGTTTTGCATACAGGGCTTTCATTACCATCTTTCTAAATTTCATGTATATGTGTTAGTATACTGTATTGGTCTTTATCTTTCTGGCTTACTTCACTCTGTATGAAGGGCTCCAGTTTCATCCATCTCATTAGAACTGATTCAAATGAATTCTTTTTAATGGTTGAGTAATATTCCATGGTATATATGTACCACAGCTTCCTTATCCATTCGTCTGTTGCTGGGCATCTAGGTTGCCTCCTTGTCCTGGCTATTATAAACAGTGTTGTGATGAACATTGGGGTGCATGTGTCTCTTTCAGATCTGGTTTCATCGGTGTGTATGCCCAAAAGTGGGATTGCTGGGTCATATGGCAGTTCTACTTCCAGTTTTTTAAGAAATCTCCACACTGTTCTCCATAGCGACTGTACTAGTTTGCATTCCCACAAACAGTGTAAGAGGGTTCCCTTTTCTCCACACCCTCTCCAGCATTTATTGCTTGTAGAATTTTTGATAGCATCCATCCTGACTGGCATGTAATGGTACCTCATTGTGGTTTTGATTTGCACTTCTCTGATAATGAGTGGTGTTGAACATATTTTCATGTGTTTGTTAGCCATCTGTATGTCTTCTTAGGAGAAATGTCTGTTTAGTTCTTTGGCCCACTTTTTGATTGGGTCATTTATTTTTCTGGAATTGAGCTGCAGGAGTTGCTTGCATATTTTTGAGATTAATCCTTTGTCTGTTGCTTCGTTTGCTATTATTTTCTCCCAACATGAGTGCTATCTTTTCACCTTGCTTATAGTTTCCTTGTTGTGCAAAAGCTTTTAAGTTTAATTAGGTCCCATTTGTTTATTTTTACTTATATTTCCAATATTATGGAAGGTGGGTCATAGAGGATCCTGCTGTGATTTATGTCAGAGTGTGTTTTGCCTATGTTCTCCTCTAGGAGTTTTATAGTCTCTGGTCTTACATTTAGATCTTTAATCCATTTTGAGTTTGTTTTTGTGTATGGTGTTAGAAAGTGTTCTAGTTTCATTCTTTTACAAGTGGTTGACCAGTTTTCCCAGCACCACTTGTTAAAGAGGTTGCCATTTTTCCATTGTATATTCTTGCCTCCTTTGTCGAAGATAAGGTGTCCATAGGTTCGTGGATTTATCTCTGGACTTTCTATTCTGTTCCATTGATATATATTTCTGTCTTTGTGCCAGTACCATACTGTCTTGATGACTGTGGCTTTCTTGTAGAATCTGAAGTCAGGCTGGCTGATTCCTCCAGTTCCATTCTTCTTTCTCAAGATTACTTTGGCTATTCGAGGATTTTTTGATTTTCCATACAAATTGTGAAATTATTTGTTCTAGTTCTGTGAAAAATACCATTGGTAGCTTTAAAGGGCTTGTATTGAATCTATAAATTGCTTTGGGTAGTATAGTCATTTTGACAATATTGATTCTTCCAGTCCATGGAAACGATATATTTCTCCATCTGTTTGTGTCCTCTTTGATTTCTTTCATCAGTGTTTTATAGTTTTCTATGTATAGGTCTTTTGTTTCTTTAGGTAGATATACTCCTAAGTATTTTATTCTTTTTGTTGCAATGGTGAATGGTATTGTTTCCTTAATTTCTCTTTCTGTATTCTCATTGTTATTGTATAGGAATGCAAGGGATTTCTGTGTGTTAATTTTATATCCTGAAAATTTACTATATTTCTTGATTAGCTCTAGTAATTTTCTGGTAGAGTCTTTAGGGTTTTCTATGTAGAGGATCATGTCATCTGCAAACAGCGAGAGTTTCACTTCTTCTTTTCCTATCTAGATTCCTTTTACTTCTTTTTCTGCTCTGATTGCTATGCCCAGAACTTCCATAACTATGTTGAATAGTAGTGGTGAGAGTGGGCACCCTTGTCTTGTACTTGATTTCAGGGGAAATGCATTCAATTTTTCACCATTGAGAGTAATGGTTGCTGTGGGTTTGTCATATATAGCTTTTATTATGTTGAGGTATGTTCCTTCTATTCCTGCTTTCTGGAGAGTTTTAATCATAAACGAATGTTGAATTTTGTCAAAGGCTTTTTCTACATCTATTGAGATAATCATATGGATTTATCTTTCAATTTGTTAATGTGGTGTATTACATTGATTGATTTGCAGATATTAAAGAATCCTTGATTCCTGGGATAAAGCCCACTTGGTCATGGTGTATGATTTTTTTAATATGTTGTTGGATTCTGTTTGCTAGAATTTTGTTAAGGATTTTTTCATCTATGTTCATCAGGGATATTGGACTGTAGTTTTCTTCTTTTGTGGCATCTTTGTCTGGTTTTGGAATTAGGGTGATGGTGGCCTCATAGAATGAGTTTGGAAGTTTACCTTCTGCAATTTTCTGGAAGAGTTTGAGTAAGATAGGTGTTAGCTCTTCTCTAAATTTTTGGTAGAATTCAGCTGTGAAGTCATCTGGTCCTGGTCTTTTTTTTGCTGGAAAATATTTGATTACAGTTTCGATTTCCTTGCTTGTGATGGCTTTGTTAAGATCTTCTATTTCTTTCTGGTTCAATTTTGGAAAGTTATACTTTTCTAGGAATTTGTCCATTTCTTCCAATCTATCCATTTTATTCGCATAGAACTGCTGGCAGTAGTTTCTTATGATCCTTTGTATTTCAGTGTTGTCTGTTGTGATCTTTCCATGTTCATTTCTAATTTCGTTAATTTGATTCTTCTGCCTTTGTTTCTTAATAAGCCTTGCTAACGGTTTGTCAATTTTGTTTATTTTTTTCAAAAAAACAGCTTTTAGCTTTGTTGATTTTTGCTATGGTCTCTTTAGTTTCTTTTGCATTTATTTCTGCCCTAATTTTTAAGATTTCTTTCCTTTTACTAAGGCTGAGGTTCTTCATTTCTTCCTTCTGTAGTTGTTTTAGGTGTAGATTTAGCTTATTTATTTGACTTTTTTCTTGTTTCTTGAAGTAAGCCTGTAATGCTATGAACCTTCCCCTTAGCACTGCTTTTACAGTGTCCCATAAGTTTTGGGTTGTTTTGTCTTCATTTTCATTCGTTTCTATGCATGTTTTGATGTATTTTATTTATTTTTTCTATGATTTGTTGGTTATTTAGAAACGTGTTATTTAGCCTCCATATGTTTGAATTTTTAATAATTTCTTTTCCTTTAATTGAGATCTAATCTTACTGCACTGTGGTCAGAAAAGATGACTGGAATGATTTCAATTTTTTTTTAATTTACCAAGACTAGATTTATGGCCCAGTATGTGATCTATTTTGGAGAAGGTTCCATGTGCACTTGAGAAAAAGGTGAAGTTGATTGTTTTGGTGTGAAATGTCCTATAGAAATCAATTAGGTCTAGCTGGTCCATTGTGTCATTTAAAGTTTGTATTTCCTTGTTAATTTTCTGTTTAGTTGATCTGTCCATAGTTGTGAGTGGGGTATTAAAGTCTCCCACTATTATTGTGTTACTATTAATTTCCTCTTTCATACTCGTTAGAGTTTGCTTTACATATTGTGGTGCTCCTATGTTGGGTGCATATATATTTATAATTTTTATGTCTTCTTCTTGGATTGATCCTTTGATTATTAAGTAGTGTCCTTCTTTATCTCTTTTCACAGCCTTTATTTTAAAGTCTAATTTATCTGATATGAGTATTGTGACTCCTGCTTTCTTTTGGTCTCTGTGTAAAATATTTTTTCCAGCCCTTCCTTTTTAGTCTGCATGTGTCCCTTGTTTTGAGGTGGGTCTCTTGTAGACAGCATATATAGGAGTCTTGTTTTTGTATCCATTCAGTCAGTCTTTGTCTTTTGGTTGGGACATTCAACCCATTTACATTTAAGGCAATATTGATAGGTGTGGTCCCATTTCCATTTGCTTTGTTGTTTGGGGTTCAAGTTTATACAACCTTTCTTTGTTTCCTGTCTAGAGAAGATCCTTTATCATTTGTTGAAGAGCTGGTTTGGTGGTGCTGAATTCTTTCAGCTTTTGCTTGTCTGTAAAGCTTTTGAATTCTCCTTCATATCTGAATGAGATCCTTACTGGGTACAGTAATCTAGGTTGTAAGTTATTCTCTTTCATTACTTGAAGTATGTCCTGCCATTCCCTTCTGGCCTGAAGGATTTCTATTGATAGATCAGCTGTTATCCGTATGGGAATCCCTTTGTGTGTTATTTGTTGTTTCTCCCTTGCTGCTTTTAATATTTATTCTTTGTGTTTGATCTTTGTTAATTTGATTAATATGTGTCTTGGGGTGTTTCACCTTGAATTTATCCTGTTTGGGACTATCTGGTTTCTTGGACTTGTGTAACTATTTCCTTTCCCTTTTTAGGAAATTTTCCAGCTATATCTCCTGGAGTATTTTATCATGGCCTTTCTTTTTGTCTTCTTCTTCTGGGACTCCTATGATTTGAATGTTGGGGCGTTTCACATTGTCCCAGAGGTCCCTGACGTTGTCCTCATTTCTTTTGATTCTTTTTTCTATTTTCCTCTTTACTTCAGTTATTTCCACCATTTTGTCTTCTACCTCACTTATCCTATCTTCTGTCTCTGTTATTCTACTATTGGTTCCCTCCAGAGTGCCTTTGATCTCGTTTATTCCATTATTCATTTTTAGTTGACTCTTTTTTTTTTTATTCCAGGTCCTTATTAAACATTTCTTGCATCTTCTCAATTTTTATCTCCAGGCTATTTATCTGTAACTCCATCTTGTTTTCAAGATTTTCGATCATTTTTATTATCATTATTCTAAATTCTTTTTCAGGTAGATTCCCTATCTCCTCCTCTTTTGTTTGACTTGCTGGCCATTTTTCATGTTCCTTTACCTGCTTGGTATTTCTCTGCCTTTTCATCTTGTTTAGATTGCTGTGTCTGGAGTGGGCTTTCTGTATTCTGGTGGTCTGTGGTTCTTTTTTACTGTGGAGGTTTCACCTAGTGGGTGGGGTTGGACGATTGTCATGTTGAGATTTGCTGGTTAGGGAAGCTTGCATCGATGTTCTGGTGCGTGGAACTGGATTTCTTCTCTCTGGAGTGCAATGGAGTGTTCAGTAATGAGTTTTGAGATGGGTCTATGTGTTAGGTGTGACTTTGGGCAGCCTGTATGTTGATGCTCAGGGCTATGTTCCTGCGTTGCTGGAGAATTTGCATGGTATGTCTTGCTCTAGAACTTATTGGCTCTTGGGTGGTGGTTGGTTTCAGTGTAGGTATGGAGGCTTTTGGATGGTCTTTCATTAGTGTTCCATGTAGTCAGGAATTTTCTGGTGTTCTCAGGTTTTGGGCTTAAGCCTCTTGCCTCTGGATTTCAGTTTTATTCTTCCAGTAGTCTCAAGACTTTTCCAACTATACAGCACTGATAATAAAACTTCTAAGTTAATGGTGGAAAGATTATCCACAGTGATGGACACCCAGAGAAGTTCACAGAGTTACATGAAGAAGAGGAGAGGAAGGAGGGAGATAGAGATGAGCAGGAGGAGAAAAAGGGGAACTCAAGAGGAGAGAGACAGATCTACACAATTCTCTATTCCCAAAATGTTCTCCGTAGCCCAGACACCCACAGAGATTCACAGAATTGGATTGGAAAGAGAAGGGGAAGGCAGGAAATAGACGTGTTCTGAGGTAGAAAACGGAGAGTCAAAGGTGGGAGAGAGTAATCAACACAATCCTGAGTAAAAATGGGTACTGAATATTGGATTCTTAAATGTCCAAAATTGATATCAAAAACTGAAAAACAAAGATTAAAAATCTAGAGTAGAGGTTAGACTCTTAAAAATATAATATTAAAAACAAAAAACACAAAAATTTTAGAAATATATATGAAGTTTGGTTTAAAAATAGGGCTTGTCCTTTTTTCTTTTTTCAAGGTTATAGTGAAATGAAAATGAAAATTAAGGAGTAATAGAGGAGTAGTAGAGGACTTTAAGAAAATGAGAGATAAAAAGAAAACAAGAAAAAATAGTTTTTCCTAATTAAAAAAAGTAGTAAAAATATATGAAAATGAAAGTTAAGGAGTAATGGGGGAGTAATAGGGAACTTTAAAAGAAAGTAAAAGAGATAAAATTTAAAAAAGAAAACAAAAGAAAAAAATTTAATTAAAAAAAAAGTAAAAATATATCTAAGAATTTCTCTGGAGCTGTTGCGGTCAGTGTGGGTTCGGTTCAGTTTCAGATAGGTCCTCATTCCAGCTTACACTTCTCGATATCTATAGGCCCCTACCAGTGTAATTGGTGTTACCTACAGGGATTTTAATCTGTTGCACCAGTCACTTCTGAAGTGGTTCCCTTTGTTTATTTGGCTTCTGTTTGCCGATCTCTTCAGTGTGTAACTTCCGCCCTGACACAGGCGGGCGGAGGTGGTCTCTTGTTTAGGTTCGCTGGTTCAGTCGTGCTGCAGGGAGGGAGGGGTGCTGCAGACAGACATAGCTGGCATGTGTGGATAACTCTCACAGTGTTCCAGCCACACTGGGTTTGACACCGCTCACAGGTGTGTGCTTTCTCCATCTACACTGCTTAGGCTCTCAGCTGTTCTATATGGAGCAGGCCCTGTGTTGCATGCAGTTACAGTTTTTGGGTTTTCCACAAAAGCACGGACTTGGTTGGGCCTGCATTTTGTGCCTTCCCCAGCCCGAGCAGCTCAGGCAGCCAGGAGCTTGATGGGGGCACTCTCCCCAGTGTGGTGCACCTTATCCCCTCCGCAGTCCCAGCCTCAGTTTCTGCAGGCGCCAGTCAGGTGCATGCGCCTTATGTCTATTCTCAGGAGCTGTCCTCTAGCCGTGACCCTCCCGGTGGATGTCGACCATCCAGAATCTCAGGAAGTCTTTGGTTAGAAACTGGAAGCCTGTTTGCAGTTTGGTAGGAGTGCCATCTCTGGGGCCGAGTTTGCCCCTTTCCCCTCCCCCCTGCCTCCTGCCTCCGGAGGGGAATGGGCTGGTCCGCCAGTGGCTAGCTCTTCTCTGGAATTTCTCAGTCCCTTTGTTCTGCGAAAGGCCGGCGGTGTGTTCGGGCCAATTAATTTTCTCTCTCTCTCTTGCTATCCCACAGTTTAAGTTGCTATCTCACGTTAGGTCCCTCCAATTGCCCTCAGGGCATTTGGGCCCAGTACTTACCCTAAGCAACGCCTCCCACTCCTCTCTGTTCCGCCCCCACTTGCTGGTGGTGGATGTGGGCGTCTGGGGTACTTTTCTTGCTGGTGGAAGTTGCTTTTAGGCATATAATCTGTGGGTTTTATTTATTTATCCTCCCAGTTCAGTTGCCCTCCGAGATTCGAAAACTTCCTCCAGACCCACCGTGAGAGGGTTTACTGGTGTTTGGAAACTTCCTCTATTATGACTCCCTTCCTGGGACTGGTCTCCATCCCTAGCTCTTTTGTCTCTCTTTTTATCTTTTATATTTTGTCCTACCTCCTTTCGAAGATGATGGGCTGCTTTTCTGGGCTCTTGATGTCTTTTGCTATCGGTTAGAAGTTGTTTTGTGGAGTTTGCTCAGCGTTCAGATGTTCTTTTGATGAATTTGTAGGGGAGAGTGTGGTCTCCCCGTCCTATTCCTCTGCCATCTTGGCTCCTCCTAAAGACTATTTTTTAGAGCAGTTATAGGTTTACAATTGTAAACCTATTGAAAGTAATGTAAGGTTATTGTGAAGATTTAACACATACCCCTGGTCCAGCACATGCATACACTTTATTATCAAAAGTACTCACCAGAATTGTACATTTTTTAATTGATGATTAACATATTCACACATCAGAATCCGAAAACTTTTAGTTTAGCTTAGGGCTCACTCATGGTTTTGTACATTCTGTAGATTTAGAAGGCAACATATACCTATTATTTTATTTTTTATTTATTTTTTGAAAAAAGAGTTTGCTCTATTCTGGATGGCAACAACTAAATGGGGTCGCAGTGTGTGTGAGGACAGACTCCTCTCCAAAGTCTGACTCCTCCAGTGACCATCAGTGGGCAAGAACATTATTAGAGAAAGGGAAGGGTCTATATGTAGAAATAGCATGCTCAGCTCTGATTGTCATCTTGAAATTAGTCATGCAGTGATCTGATCAGCATCATCTTGATTGCTTTTTAAATTCATTTTTAGCTAATTTTATTAGATTATAGTTACTTTAAATACTGTGTTAGTTTCTGCTGTTCAGCAAAGTGAATCAGCCATATGTTTACCTATGTGCTCCCTTTCTTGAATTTCTTTCCCATTTAGGCCATCACAGAGTATTGAGTAGACTTTCTTGTGCTATACAGTAGGTTCTCATTATTTCAGTAGTGTATATATATATATATATATATATATATATATATATACACACACACACATATACACACACACATATATATATCAATCTCAATCTCCCAATTCATCCCACCTTCCTTTTTTCCCTTAGTATGGTATCCATACATTTGTTCTCTATGTCTGTTTCTATTTCTGCTTTGCAAATAAGATCATCTATACCATTTATCTAGATTCCACATATATGTTTAAATATACAGCATTTTTTTCTTTCTGATTTACTTCACTGTTTATGATAGACTCTAGATCCATCCATGTCTCTGAAAATGGCACAATTTTGTTCAATTTTTTCCTGAGTAATATCCCACTATATATATGTACCATATATCCATTACCTTATTGATGGACATTTAGGTTGCTTACATGTCTTGGTTATTTAAAATAGTGATTCAATAAATATTGGGGTGAATGTATCTTTTCAAATTATGGTTTTCTCTGGATATGTTACAAGGAAAGTGATTGAAGGATCATATGGTTAGTTTATATTTTTAATGTGTTTACTTTCAACTATAATTTTCCCCCTTAGCACTACTTTTCTGAACCCATAACTTTAGGTATGTTGCAGCTTTATTTTTTTTTCATGGTATTTTCTAATTTCCATTTTTTTCTTTCCTTTAGCTTATCTTTTGTTTAATAATTCATGAATTAATTTTCAAATAGTTGTTTGTTTTCTATTTTTCTTTCTGCTGTTGATTCTTGCTTCAATCCATTATGATCAGAAAAGATACATTGTATACTTGCAATCTTTTTCAGTTGATTAAGTCATTTTGTGGCCCAACATGTTGCCTATCCTGAAGAATGTTCCATATGTATTATAGAAAGATGCTTTTTGTGGTGGAGTGTTCTGAATGTGTTTAGGTTTGATTAGTTTATGTTGTTGTCCAAGTTCACCATTTCCTTAATGAACTTCTGATTTTCTATCCATTACTGAAAGTGATTTATTGATATCTCCTGCATTGCCTTTCTCTTGGCTCAGATGGTTAAGAATATGCCTGCAATGTGGGAGACCTGGGTTTGTTTCTGGGGTCAGGAAGATCCCCTGAGGAAGGGAATGGCTACCCACTCCAGTGTTCTTGCCTGGACAAATCCATGGACAGAGGAGCCTGGCCAGCTATAGTCCAAGGGGTTGCAAAGAGTAGGACACAACTGAGCAACTAATACTAGTATTGTAGAACTATTTCTCCCTTCAATATTGCCAAAGTTTGCTTCATATATTTTGTAGTGCATAAAGTGGTGTGTGTGTGTGTGTGTGTGTATAGATATATTTACAATTGCTATATCTTATTGATGAATTGATGGAGGTGTTAATATACAATGTCCTTCCTTGTCTCTTGCAGCAGGTTGTTTTACTTAAAGTTTATTTGTCTGATATTAGTATAACCAATTACTTTTTATTGTTATTGTTTATGTGGAATATCTTCTCCCATCCTCTCACATTCAACCATTTTACTGTTACATATAAAATGTGACTTGTATATAACATATAATTGGATCATGATTTTCTTTAAATCAGTTCTGCTAGTTTATTCCTTTTGAATGGAGAAATTTTAAACCATTTACATTTAAAGCAATTACTGATAAAGGAGGATTTTTCTCTGTCATTCTGCTATCTTTTCATATATCTCATAGCTTTTTGTCTCTCATGTCATCCATTATTGCTTTCGTTTGTGTTCAGTTGATTTTTTGTAGTGATATATTTTATTCCCTTCTCATTTCCTTGTGTGTATATTCTATAGATGTCTTCTTTGATATCAATTTGATATCTAATTATCAATATAATTTCATTTCCATACAAATCTTCCATTCCCACATAGTCCCATCTCTTTTTAAGTTATTTGTGTCATGAATTGCATCTGTATGCAATGTGTGGCCAATAATATAGACTTATAGTTGTTTGTAAGTATTTTTCCTTTAAATACTGTAGAAAAAATAAAAGTGAAGTTATAAGTAAAGAGTAGAATTATACTGTAAAAGAAAATTTTATATCTTCATATGGCCTTAAGTTGCTCTGTGAGAAATGAAAATGTTAGCTACTCAGTTGTGTCTGACTCTTGTGATCATATGGACCGTAGCCTGCAGGCTCCTCTGTCCAGAATTATCCAGGCAAGAAAACTGGAGTGGGTAGCCCTTCCCTTCTCCAGGGGATCTTCCCAACCTAGAGATCAAACTCTCTCTACCATTCTTTTATTTCACCCTAAAGGGACATCATTCATTAGCAGTTTTTGTAGGGTCAGCCTAGTGGTAATAAAATCACTCAGATTTTGTCTATCTAGGAATGTTTTAGTCTCTCACTTGAAAAAAAAGGTGACTAAATATAAATGACAAAAAATTATCATTTTTCACATTTTAAGTGCAGAGTCCCATGGCATTAAGTATATTCACATTATTATGCAACCATCATCACCATCCATTTCTAGAAACTTTTCACCTTCTCAATGTAAAATTCTATATCTATTAGTAACTGCCATTCCGCCGCATCCAACCCCTGGGAACCACCATCCTACTTTCTGTCTCTGAATTTGGCTACTTGAAGTTACCTGACGTAAGTGGAATCATGCAATAACTGTTCTTTTCTGATTGGCTTACTTAATTATCATATCTTCAAGGTTCTTCCATGTTATAACATGATTTTTTTTGTGTGATGACATGTTTCGATTCCCTTTTTATTTCCTCTTGTTTATATTATGCTGATATTTTGCTTCTGGTTACCTTGGGAATTATATATAACATCCTCAAGTTATATGTTTTGTCAGATATACTACTCCCAGCTGGCACATTTTTTTAGGTCTTCAGACATATCATCCATCTACCTTCTGATGAGAATTTGGCTGATAATTTTATTGAGAATCACTTGTGTGTAATGAGTCATTCGTTGTTGTTCTCCTGATTCTTTTTGCTTTTGCTAATCAAAAGTTTGTAATGTATCTTTGTGTGTCTGTCCTTGGTTTATCCTACTGGGAATTTATTGAGCATCGTGATTTTTTTTAATAATCTGTCTTTCCTCTACTCTTTCTTTTTCTGCGACTGTCATATTATATTATATACTTTTTTCTGCTTGATGATGGCCCACAAGTCTCTTTGACTCTTTTCCATTTTCTTAATTCCTTAATTCTCTGCTCTTTCAACTTGATTATTTCAACTGTCTTTTCTTCATATTTGCTGGTTCTTTTTTCTGCTTCCTCAAATCTGCTGTCGAATTTCTCTAGTGAAGATTTTATTTTGGTTTTTATTTATTAGCATTGGAATTTCCATTAGGTCCATTATAAAAATTTTTATATCTTAATATTCTTATTTTATTAATAAATCTTTT
This sequence comes from Muntiacus reevesi, assembly GCF_963930625.1. Taxonomy (NCBI): domain Eukaryota; kingdom Metazoa; phylum Chordata; class Mammalia; order Artiodactyla; family Cervidae; genus Muntiacus; species Muntiacus reevesi. The sequence continues at coordinate 57,935,405 of NC_089271.1, forward strand.
TCGATTTTCTTTAATTTTTGCCTGTGTTTTCCCTTAGTACTTTAGGTATATTTAAGAAAATAGCTTTTAATTTTTTCGTTTGGTTAATCAATTGTATGGGCTTCCATGCAGATGGCTTTTGCCAATTTAACTTTTCTCTTTGACTGTTCCATGTTTACCTTGTTTCTTTTTGTGTCTTGTCTCGTAATTTTTGTTGAAAACTGGGCATTTGATTATTATAACAAAATAACTGAAAATAAGATTTCCTTCTCGTCATTTGATTTTTTAAATTATTTAATTCTATATTATATTTATTTTGAGACCTTTTCAAACTATTTTAATAAAAGTTTCTTTTTGTCATGTGCACTCACCAATATCTTTGTTAATTTTAATTTCTTATTACTTTTTTATTGATTTATTTATTTTACTTTTTTCCATTTATTTTTATTACTTGGAGGCTAATTACTTTACAATAATTTGATGGTTTTTGCATACATCAAAGTGAATCAATCACGGGTATACATGTGTCCCCCCATCCTGAATCTGCCTCCCACTTCCCTCCCCACCCTATCCCTCTGGATTGTCCCAGAATACAGACTTTGAGTGCTCTGCTTCATGTATCAAACTTGCACTGGTCATCTATTTTACATATTATAATATACATGTTTTAGTGCTATCCTCTCAGAACATTCCACCCTCACCTCCCACAGAGCCCAAAAGTCTGTTCTTTACATCTGTGTCTCTTTTGCTGCCCTACATGTAGGATTGTCATTACCATCTTTTTAAATTCCATTTATATGCATTGATATACAGTATTTGTCTTCTCTTTCTGACTTACTTTACTGTGTATGATAGGCTCCAGGTTCATCTACCTCATTAGAACTGATTCAAATATGTTCCATTTTATAGCTAAGTAATATTCTATTGTGTATATGTACCACAACTTCCTTATTCATTCATCGGCTGATGAACAACTAGGTTGCTTTCATGTCCTAGATATTATAAATAGTGCTGCAATGATTATTGAGGTACATGTGGTTTTCTAGGGGTGTATGCCCAGTAGTGGGATTGTTGGGTCATATGGCAGTTCTATTCCTAGTTTTTTTTTTAAGGAATCTCCACACTGTTATCCATAATGGCTGTGCTAGTTTGCATTCTCACCAACAGTGTAAGAGGGTTCCCTTTTCTTCACATCCTCTTTAACATTTATTGTTTGTAGAGTTTTTGATGATGGCCATTCTGACAGGTGTGAGATTGATTTGCATTTCTCTAAAAATGAGTGATGTTGAGCATCTTTTCATGTGCTTGTTAGCCATCTTTAGAGAAATGTCTGTTTAGTTCTTTTGCCCAGTTTTTCATTGGCCTGTTTGCATGTCAGACTAGTGTTTTGGCAGAGATTTCCTTCAAAGCTAAAAGCTCAAACAAGCAAAAAGAAAAAACTGATATCTCCCAGTCTTTGCAGACTGACTCTGTTCTGATTCAACCCTTCAGCAAATAACTAGACTTTCTCTGAACTCAGGGGCTCAAGGATCAGTCCGAGGTAGAAGGTTAAGGTTTTTTCATGTCTTATTTGAGCATGTGTCTTCTCTGGACCTGCACATACTTTCTAAAGTTCCACATACACATGGTTGCTTTTGAATGTCTTAAATTTTTAGGCTCATCTCAGTTTCTCCTCCAGGTCTTTGATATTCTATTGAACGTCTCCACCCGTAACTCTTTGCCACAAATATCGGTGGATTTGTAATACCATTACAGCTTTTAAAAGCAGTGTCTGCCAGTTCCCATCCATGTTTCAGTTTTGCAAGATAGAAACCAAAAGGTTAGTCCTTCAGTTAGCTCCCAGACAGGTTAGAAGAGTTGTACACTGTAACTTGCAAATTACGCCTTTCTTTTGAGGTGGAGAACTAGAAACTGACCAACTGCTTATCAAGACCACATTCCTCATCACACAAGGGAGAGTATAGGGGGACAGTTTAAAAAATCCTCAGATTTTCCCACTGTTTTGAAGATAGTTTTTTTTTTCTTGTTTGGGAATTTTCTTCGTTGCTGTATTTTTTTAATTAATACTTCTGAAACTTTTACTACCATGTTATACATTTTTATCTGTATTTATTTTTAATTGACCAATACGTACTTTAAATACTGTGTTGATTTCTACCATACATCAACATGAATCAGCCATAAGTATACATTTGTCCACTCTATCTTGAGATTCCCTTCCATTTCCTACCCATTTCCACCCATCTAAATTCTTACAGAGCATTGGTTTCGGTTCCCTGAGTCATACAGCAAATTCCCATTGGCTCTCTAATTATTATATGGTAGTGTATATGTTTCCATGCTACTCTCTCCATTCGTCCCACACTCTTCTTCCTCCCCACAGCCCATGTCCATAAATCTGTTCCCTATATCTGCATCTCCAATGCTTCCCTGCAAGTAGGTTCATCAGCACCATCTTTCTGGATTAATATATAGCACGAATGTCACAACATTAGACAACGCCTATTTTTTTCTTTCTAAATTAAGTCACTCTGCATAATAAGCTCTAGGTTCATCCACCTCTTAGAACTGATTCAAATGCATTGTTTTTTATGCTTGAGTAATATTCCATTGTATATATGTCCATAGTTTCTTTATCCATTCACCTGTTGATGGATATCTATGTTGCTTCCATGTCCTAGCCATTATAAATAATGCTGCAGTGAACATTGGGGTACATGAGTCTTTCTTTATTTGTGGTTTCTTCAGCGTATATGCCAATAGTGGGATTGCTGTGTCAAATAATAGTTTCATTCCCAGTTTTTGTTTTGTTTTGTTTTTTTAGGGAATCTCTATACTGTCTTCCATAATGGCTGTATCAATTTACATTCCCACCAACAGTGCAAGAGGGTTCCCTTTTCCCTGCACCTTCTCCAGCATTTATTGTTTGTGGCTTTTTTGATGTAGATCACTATGACCAGTGTGAGGTGATATCTCATTGCAGGTTTGATTTGCGTTTCTTTGCTAATGAGTGATGTTGGGCATCTTTTCATGTGTTTATTAGCTATCTGTATGTCTTCTTAGGAGAAATCTGTTCAGTCTTTTGCCCAATTTTTGATTGAGTTGTTTGTTCTTCTGGTATTAAGTTGGATGAGCTGCTTGTATATTTTGAAAATTAATCTTTGTCAGTTGTTTCATTTGCTATTATTTTCTCCCATTCTGAGGGTTGTCTTTTCACCTTTATAGTTTTCTTTGCTGTGTAAAGCTTTTAAGTTTAATTAGGTCTCAGTTGTTTATTTTTGTTTTTATTTCCATTACTATAGGAGGTGTGTAATAGAGGATCTTGCTATGATTTATGTAACTGAGTGTTCCTCCTTTGTTTTCCTCTGAGAGTTTTATAGTTTCTGATCTTACATTTAGATCTTTAAACCATTTCGAATTTATCTTAAAGTATGGTGTTAGGAAGTGCGCTAATTTCATCCTTGTATACATAGCTCTCCAGTTCTCCCAGCACTGCTTGTTAAAGAGATTATATTTTCCCCATTGTGTATTCTTCCTCTTTTGTCAAAGATAAGGTGCCCATATGTGTGTGGATTTATGTATGGGTTTTCTATCTTTTACCATTTTTATATTTCTGCTTTTGTTACAGTACCATACTCTCTTGATGACTGTAACAATGTAGTATAATCTGATGTCAGGAAGGTTGATTCCTTCAACTCCATTCTTCTTTCTCAAGATTCCTTTGGCGAAAAAATTAAGAAAGAATATATACATAAATAATTACTTTACATGAAAATGGATTAAATGCTCCAACCAAAAGACACAGGCTGGCTGAAAGGATAAAAAAAAAATCCACATACATATGCTGTCTACAAGAGACCCACTTCAGACCTAGAGACACATACAGACTGAGCCAATGGAAAGTGAGATGATGGAAGATATTCCATGAAAACACAAATCAAAAAAAATGCAAGAGTAACAATTGTTGTATCAGACAATATAGACTCCAAAATAACAAACATTAGAAGAGATAAGTAAGGACACTACATACTGATCTGGGAATCAATTAAAGGAGATATAACAATTGCAAATATTTATGTACCCAATATAAGAGCACCTCAATACATGAGACAAACACTAACAGACATAAAAGGGGAAATTTACAGTAAAAAATAAATAAATAAAATAAAATAATAGTAGGGGACTTTAACACCACACTTACACCAAAGGACAGATCATAAAAGAGAAAACCAATGAGGAAACACAAGCCTTAAAATGACACATTAGGCCAGATCAATGTAACTGATATCTTCAGGACATTCCATCCAAATGCAGAAGAATACAGTTTATCCTCAAGTGCATATGGAACATTCTCCAAGATAGATCACATCTTGAGTCACAAATCAAGCCTTGGTAAATTTAAGAAAATTTAAGTCTTATCAAGCATCTTTTCTAACCACAGTGCTATGAGACTAGTTATCAATTACAGGGAGAAAAGCTATAAAAACCAAAAATATATTAACATTAAAAAATATATTTCTAAATAACTAACAAGATACTGAATAAATAAAAGAGGAAATTTAAAAAATACCTAGAAATAAATGACAATGAAAATACAATGATTCAAAACCTGTGCAGGTAGCAAGAGCAGTTGTAAGAAAGCAGTTTATTGCAATACAATACTACCTCAATAACAAAAAAACCACATCAAAAAGTCAATCAAACCTTACACCTAAAGCAAATGGAAAGAGAAGAACAAAAATAGAATCACAAAGAATCACAGACTATCATAAACAACTATATCCCAATAAAATGGACAACCTGGAAGAAATGAACAGATAATTAGCAAAGTTCAACCTTCCAGGAATGAATCAAGAAGAAATAGTAATTTTGAATAAGCCAATCACAAGAACTGAAGTCAAAACTGTGATTTAAAAAAATCCCCCAATAACAAAAGCTCAGGGCCTGATGGCTTCAAAGGTAAAATATATTAAACATTTAAAGGAGAGTTAAGTCTGTCCTTCTCAAGCTCTTACAAAAAGTTGCAGAAGAAACACTTCCAAACTCATTCGACAAGGGCACCATCACCCTGGTACCAAAACTAGTAAAACATGCCACACAAAAAATAAAATTACAGGCCTATATCACTGATGATCATAGGTGCAAATATCCTCAACAAAATTCTAGTGAACAGAATCCAAAAACACATTAAAAAAGATCATACACTATGATTGTCAGGTTTATCCAAGAGATACAGGAATTCCTCAACATACACAAATCAATCATTTTGATAACCATATTTACAAATTAAAAGATAAAAATCATATGATTATCTCAATAGATGCAGAAAAAGCCTTTGACAAAATTCAGTACCCATTTATGACAAACACTCTCCAGAAAGAGGGCATAGAAGGAACCTAACTCAACATAATAAAGTCCATATATGATAAACCCACAGCAAATATTATTTTCAACAGTGTAAAGCTGAAAGTACCTCATCTAAGTCAAGAACAAGACTAGGGTGCCCACTCTTGTCACTATTATTCAACACAATTTTGGAAGTCCTAGGCACAGTAATATGGCAATATGAAGAAATAAAAGGCATCCAGTTTGGAAAAAAAAGAAGTAAAACTCTCACTCTATGCAGATGACATGATACTATACATATAAAATCCTAAAATAATATCAAAAAAATATTTAGAGCTAATCAGTGAATTTAGTAAATCACAGGATACAAAATCAATACTTAGAAATCTGTTTCATTCAGAAAAGAAAATTCTGAAAGAGATATTAAAGAATTAATCCCATTCACCACTGCAACAAAAAGAATAAAATACCTAGAAATAAACTAACTTAAGTAGACAAAAGGGCTATATAAACTATAAGACATTGATGAAAGAAATCAAAGACAACATATATTGTGAAAATAACCATACAACCCAAAGCAATATACAGATTCAATGCAATCTCTATCAAGTTATCAATGGCATTTTTCACAGAACCAGAAAAAAAAAAGAATTCAAAATTTTTAAAGAAACACAAAAGACCCCCTTTACCCAGAGCAATCTTGAGAAAGAAGAATGGGGCCAGAGGAATCAACCTTCCTGACTTCAGATAATACTACAAAGCTATAGTCATCAAGATAGTATGGCACTGGCAGCAAAACAGAAATATGGACCAATGGAACAAGATAGAAAGCCCAGAGGTAAATCCATACACCTATGGGCACCTTATCTTTGATAAAGGAGGCAAGAATATACAATGGAGAAAAGATTCTCTTCAATAAATGGTGCTGGGAAAACTGGCCTGATACATGTAAAAGAGAAAAACTAGAACATTTCCTAATACCATACACCAAGATAAACTCAAAATGTGTTAAAAGCCTAAATTTAAGACCAGAAACTGTAAAATTCTTAGAGGAAAGCATAGGCAGAAGACCCTTTAATATAAATCACAGTAAGATCCTCTATGACCCACCTCCTAGAGTAATGGAAATAAAAATAAGTGGGTCCAAATTAAACTTAAACACTTTTACAAAGCAAAAGAAATTATATACAGGAGAAAAAGGCAAACCTCTGAATTGGAGAAAATAATTACAAATGAAAAAATTAATCTCTACAATATATAAGCAGTTCATGAAGCTCAATCCCATAAAAAAGCAACAACAACCTAATATAAAGGGGACAGAGGAGACATTTCTCCAAACAAAACACACAGATGACTAAAAAAAAAAAAAAAAAAAAAACATTTGAAAAATGCTTAATGTAATTTATTATTACAGAAATACAAATGAAAACTACAATGAAGTATCACCTCATACCAGTCAGAATGGCCATCATCAAAACATCTACAAGCAATAAATGCTGGAGAGGATGGGGAAAAAATGGGGCCACTCTCGCACTGTTGGTAGGAACGTAAATTAATACAGCCACCAAGGAGAAGGAGATTTCTTTAAAAACTAGAAATAATTACTCAGCCGTTAAAAAGAATTCATTTGAATCAGTTCTAATGAGATGGATGAAACTGGAGCCCATTATACAGAGTGAAGTAAGCCAGAAAGATAAAGAACATTACAGTATACTAACACATATATACGGAATTTAGATAGATGGTGGCGATAACCCTATATGCAAAACAGAAAAAGAGACACAGAAGTACAGAACAGACTTTTGAACTCTGGGGGAGAACGTGAGGGTGGGATGTTTTGAAAGAACAGCATGTATATTATCTATGGTGAAACGGACCACCAGCCCAGGTGGGATACATGAGTCAGGTGCTCGGGCCTGGTGCACTGGGAGGACCCTGAGGAGTCGGGTGGGGAGGGAGGTGGGAGGGGGGATCGGGATGGGGAATACTTGTAACTATATGGCTGATTCATGTCAATGTATGACAAAACCCACTGAAATGTTGTAAAGTGATTGGCCTCCAACTAATAAAATAATATTAAAAAAAAAAAAAAAAAAAAAAAAAACTAGAAATAAAACTACCTTAGGACCCAGCAATCCCACTACTGGGCATATACCCTGAGAAAATCATAAATGAAAGACACATGTATGCCAATGTTCATTGCAGCACTATTTGCGATATCGAGGAAATGAAAGAAACTTAGACATCCATTGACAGATGAATAAAGGAGTTGTGGTGCATATATATATAATATTATTGAATATTACTCAGTCATAAAAAGGAATGAATTTGAGTCAGTTCTAGTGAAATGGATGAACATAGAGCCTGTAATACAGGGTGTAGTAAGTCAGAAAATAAGTCAGAAAGAAAATCAGACACTGTATATTAGAGCACATATATGAAATCTTGAAAAATGGTACTGATAAACCTATTTACAGGACAGAGATAAAGACTCACACGTAGAGAACAGATTTATGGACACAGCAGGGGCAGGAGAGAATGAGACAAATTGAAGAGTTATAAACTCTTCAAAGAGTAGCATTGAAATATATACATTCAGCTCAGTTAGTTCAGTTCAGTCACTCAGTCGTGTCTGACTCTTTGCGACCCCATGAATCGCAGCACGCCAGGCCTCCCTGTCCATCACCAAATCCAACAGTTTAGTCAAACTCATGCCCGTCGAGTCGGTGATGGCATCCAGTCATCTCATCCTCTGTCGTCCCCTTCTCCTCCTGCCCCCAATCCCTCCCAGCATCAGGGTCCTTTCCAATGAGTCAACTCTTCTCATGAGGTGGCCAAAGTACTGGAGTTTCAACTTCAGCATCAGTCTTTCCAGTGAACACCCAGGACTGACCTCCTTTAGGATGGACAGGTTGGATCTCCTTGCAGTCCAAGGGACTCTCAAGAGTCTTCTCCAACACCACAGTTCAAAAGAATCAAATTTTTGGCGATCAGCTTTCTACACAGTCCAACTCTCACATCCATACATGACCACTGGAAAAACCATAGATTTGACTAGAAGGACCTGGTTGGCAAAGTAATGTCTCTGCTTTTTAATATGCTGTCTAGGATGGACATAACTGTTCTTCCCAGGAGGAAGCATATTTTAATTTCATGGCTTAAGTCACCATCTGCAGTGACTTTGGAGCCCTAAAAAATAAAGCCTGACACTGTTTCCACTGTCTCCCCATCTATTTCCCATGAGGTGATAGGACCAGATACCTTGATCTTAGTTTTCTGAATGTTAAGTTTTAAGCCAACTTTTTTACTCTCTTTCACTTTCATCAAGAGGTTTTTTAGTTCCTCTTCACTTTCTGCCATAAGGGTGGTGTCATCTGCAGATCTGAGGTTATTGAGATTTCTCCCGGCAATCTTGATTCCAGCTTGTGCTTCTTCCAGCCCAGCATTTCTCATGATGTACTCTGCATATAAGTTAAATAAGCAGGGTGACAATATACAGCCTTGACGTATTCCTTTTCCTATTTGGAACCAGTCTGTTGGTCCATGTCCAGCTCTAACTGTTGCTTCCTGACCTGCATACAGGTTTCTCAGGAGGCAGGTCAGGTGGTCTGGTATTCCCATCTCTTTCAGAATTTTCCACAGTTTATTGTGATCCACACAGTCAAAGGCTTTGGTGTAGTCAACAAAGCAGAAATAGATTTTGTGTGTGTGTGTGTGTGTGTGTGTGTGTGTGTGTGTGTGTGTGTGTTTTCTGGAGCTCTCTTGCTTTTTCGATGATCCAGCGGATACTGGCAATTTGATCACTGGTTCCTCTGCCTTTTCTAAAACTAGCTTGAACATCTGGAAGTTCACGGTTCACATATTGCTGAAGCCTGACTTGGAGAATTTTGAGCACTACTTTACTAGCGTGTGCTGCTGCTGCTGCTGCTAAGTCGCTTCAGTGGTGTCCGACTCTGTGCAGCCCCATAGACGGCAGACCACCAGGCTCCCCTGTGTGAGATGAGTGCAACTGTGTGTTAGTTTCAGCATTCTTTTGAATTGCTTTTCTTAGGGATTGGAATAAAAACTGACCTTTTCCAGTCCGGTGACCACTGCTGAGTTTTCCAAATTTGCTAGCATATTGAGTGCAGCACTTTCATGGCATCATCTTTCAGGATTTTAAATAACTCAACTGGAATTCCATCACCTCCACTAGCTTTGTTTGTAGTGATGCTTTCTAAGGCCCACTTGACTTCACATTTCAGGATGTCTGGCTCTAGGTGAGTGATCACACCATTGTGATTATCTGGGTCATGAAGATTTTTTTTTTTTTGTATAGTTCTTCTGTGTATTCTTGCCACCTCTTCTTAATATCTTCTGCTTCTTTTAGGTCCATACTATTTCTGTCCTTTATCGAACCCATCTTTGCCTGAAATGTTTCCTTGGTATCTCTAATTTTCTTGAAGACATCTCTAGTCTTTCCCATTCTGTTGTTTCCTCTATTTCTTTGCACTGATCACTGAGAAAGGCTTTCTTATCTCTCCTGGCTATTCTTTGGAACTCTGCATTCAAATGGGAATATCTTTCCTTTTCTCCTTTGCTTTTTGCTTCTCTTCTTTTCACAGCTATTTGTAAGGCCTTCTCACACAACCATTTTGCCTTTTTGCATTTCTTTTCCATGGGGATGATCTTGATCCCTGTCTCCTGTACAATGTCACAAACCTCCATCTATAGTTCATCAGACTCTCTGTCTATCAGATCTAGTCCCTTAAATCTATTTCTCACTTCCACTGTATAGTCATAAGGGATTTGATTTAGGTAATACGTGAATGGTCTAGTGGTTTTCCCTACTTCCTTCAGTTTAAGTCTGAATTTGGCAATAAGGAGTTCATGATCTGAGCCACAGTCAGCTCCCAGTCTTGTTTTTGCTGACTGTATAGAGCTTCTCCATCTTTGGCTGCAAAGAATATAATCAATCTGATTTCAGTGTTGACCATCTGGTGATGTCCATGTGTAGTGTCTTCTCTTGTGTTGTTGGAAGATAGTGTTTGCTATGACCAGTGCGTTCTCTTGGCAAAACTCTATTAGCCTTTGCCCTTCTTCATTCCGTACTCCAAGGCCAAATTTGCCTGTTACTCCAGGTGTTTCTTGATTTCCTACTTTTGCATTCCAGTCCCCTATAATGAAAAGGACATCTTTTTTGGGTGTTAGTCCTAAAAGATCTTGTAGGTCTTCATCAAACCATTCAACTTCAGCTTCAGCATTACTGGTTGGGGCATAGGCTTGGATTACCGTGATATTGAATGGTTTGCCTTGGAAACGAACAGAGATCATTCTGTAGTTTGAGATTGCATCCAAGTACTGTATTTTGGACTCTTTTGTTGACCATAATGGCTACTCCATTTCTTCTAAGGGATTCCTGTCCACAGTAGTAGATATAATGGTCATTTGAGTTAAATTCAGCCATTCCGGTCCAGTTTAGTTTGCTAATTCTTAGAATGTCGACATTCACTCTTGTCATCTCCTGTTTGAACACTTCCAATTTGCCTTGATTCATGGACCTAACATTCCAGGTTCCTATGCAATATTGCTCTTTACAGCATCAGACCTTGCTTCTATCACCAGTCATATCCACAACTGGGTATTGTTTTTGCTTTGGCTCCTTCCCTTCATTCTTTCTGGGATTATTTCTCCACTGATCTCCAGTAACATATTGGGCACCTACCGATCTGGGGCGTTCCTCTTTCATTACCATATGTAAAATAAATAGCTGATGGGAAGTTGCTGTGTAACACAGGGAGCTCAACATGATGCGCTCTGAAAACCTCGATGGTTGGGATGGGGTGGGAGGTGGGAGGGAGGTTTAAGAGGGAGAGAATATATGTATAACTATGGCTGATTCATGTTGATGTATGGCAGAAACCAACATAACATTGTAAAGCCATTATCCTACAGTTAAATGTAAGTAAATTAAAAAACATCAGATGGACTTGAGTTCAGTTTGCAGTTCTATTGTTCACTAACTGTGGCTCCTTGGCCAAGGTGCCAAATCCTTCTGAGCCTCAGTTTTCTTGTCTGTAACATTAGTTTCCTTATGTGTAGCTGTCTTACAGTGTTGTTGTAAGGATTAAATAAGACAGTATAGGTGATATCACTAATACGGTGTCTAGTTGAATCGTTTTCTTTTTTGGTCACATAATCACATGAACAGGAGGAAGTTTTGAAGTATGGCATACTGTATGAAATATGATGTATGGCATTTGTTACCTTTTGCATTATTACACATGAAGGATGTGCCATAGGCATTCCCAGTAAGGTTCCCAAGGTGGTAGGGATCTAAGTGTTGCCACTGGTTTACTGTGGATGGACTTGTTTTTTCTCAGTAACTCTTCTCAGTCTTTCTCCCATTGCCCTATGGGAAAGAAACTACAAAGTATTGAGCCTTGCACTGAGAGTTTTATATGTTTACCTTGCCTTAATAACACCTTCCCTTTTCCCCTATTGTGATAAGTGGAAAAACAGCAATAATGTAACTCATACTAGTCACACAGCTTGTAAATTGCAGAGCCTGGATTCTAAAGATATCCTCATAGGCAGAGATTAGATATATGTATAGGCAAAGATTTATATATAAGGTAGAGATGCAGATGGGCCTTACTGCTGCCTCTATGGCAAATAATTACAGTCTTTGTTTCCAGTAACCAGGGCAGCCAGATGGCAATATTAGAGAATCAAAGCATATCAAGGAAGAAAATACTATTACAGATTCTTGAGTTTGATCTCATCATTGAAGCCTAGAGAAGAGAGATATATACAAATAAGTGATCAAGCTAGGATACCAATCCAGGACTTCTAAGAAAGTTCAGTATCCTTTTCAATTCCAGCTTTCCTCACTCTGCATTATTTAAGTAGACGACAGAGTACCTTGGGTATGGGGGAAAGCCAGGCTGACTTTGAGGCCCCAGGGAAGGCTTTCTTGTTGGTACACCATTATGGTCATGCACATCAGGTTCTGTGTTTCCTACAAGGGAACTTACCATAGTGACTTGACCATACACTCTTAGTCCATCTTGTGGCTAATACCACCACAGGCTGACTTGACTGCTAGAGATATTCAGTCCTGGAGTGAAGGTGAAGGGAATGATGGATAAATGTCCTGTTGAGGGAAGAAACTCACCACTATGGTTTCAGTGCTTAAATCATTTAAACAATTAATTTAAATCATTAAAACAATTAATTAATTTAAATCATCTAAACAATTCCTCATTAATTATTCTTTCTGTTGCTTGACACTAATGGAGTAATCGTGAGAATGGATTTTGGTGTCTCTTTCAGTACCATTTACCAACACTGTGTCCTCAGGAAAGTTACTTAATCTCTCCAAGCCCCAGCATCCTCCCTCTTCAAATGTGGATCATGATGATTATCTTGGAAAAGTTTTTGTGAGAATTAAATAAGAGAATGTAAGCAAAGCATTTGTAACCTTACCAGGCACTTAATAAACATTCAGTGTATGAAAGTTACTATAATTGTAACATTATCATTAACCACTGGCACTGAAGAAAAAGTTCTGCTTTATATAAAATTTTAATATGCTTCGCTATATATCAAGGTACACCACCTTCATTTTTCATTGAAGATCAGTGGAGGGATACAACTTGCATTTTTCATAATGATCTAATTATATTATAAGTGAAATGAAAGTCGTTCAGTTGTGTCCAGCTCTTTGTGATCCCATGGACTATATAGTCCATGGAATTCTCCAGGCCAGAATACTGGAATGGGTTGCTGTTTCCTTCTCCAGGGGATCTTCCCAACCCAGGGATCGAACCCAGGTCTCCTGCATTGCAGGCAGTTTCTTAACTAGCTGCACCACCAGGGAAGAAGCCTAATACCAAATCCCTCTCTCATCTTTGTCTTTCTCAATTGGAGAATTGAAGCAATTCTAAGTCCCATTTTCCATTTCATTTAACTTCCTTAGAAGTGACAATTTTTACAAAGCAAGTAGTATCTTTATAAGCCTTTTAGAAGTCCCGAGTAAATGTCTCCCTCTGTGTCGATAGTCAGTTTTGTTATGAGCTGAATAAAGAGGCAGAGCAGTTACAAGACTTAAATCTACCAGTCCTCCTGAAACACTAGATTCTTATTTGTTAATGTGAGCCATTTTGTACCACAAGGGTGGATCTGGGCCAATTACTTTACCTTTATGAGCCTCAGCTTTTCTTATTTAAATTATGGAGATGCAAGACTCAGATGGCTCATTCAAACTGGGTAATTGAGGAGAGTTTAGTGGACATTCTATTTACAAAGCTGTGAGCAGGATAAAGAGAAGCAATTAGGAATGGTGAAACACCCTGGGCCTAGAGACAGCTGGTTGGTTTCACTACTTCTAGAGGAACACACACACACACACACACACACACACACACACACACACACACACACACAATGAAATAAAGTCAGAAATAGACGGGGAGGGGGAGAGAAAAACTATGAAAAAGGGCCATCCCATAGAGCTATGTCTTTGTTAGATGAATGTAATCACTGCCAACCTGCATCCTGTCAGGGAGAGAACTAAAGGAATAAAGACGACCTCTCTATCCTCCCACCCTTCTACTGTTGTCTCCTATTAATGACTCCTAGGATTTCCCTGGTAGCTCAGCTGGTAAAGGATCTGCCTGCAAGAGATCCAGGTTCAATTCCTGGATCAGGAAGATCTCCTGGAGAAGGGATAGATTACCCACTCCAGTATTCTTGGGCTTCCCTGGCGGCTCAGATGTTAAAGAATCTGCCTGCAGTGCAGGAGACCTGGGTTCAATTGCTGTGTTGGGAAGATCTCCTGGAGAAGGGCATGGCAACTCACTCCAGAATTCTTACCTGGAGAATTCCCTTGGAGAGAGGAGCCTGGTGGGCTACAGTCCCTGGGGTTGCAAAGACTTGGACATGACTGAGCAACTAAGCACAGCACAATGACTCTAAAAGAAGTCAAAAGTCAAGGGAATTCAGTTGATCTAGTACATATTTGTCAGTTTTGCAAGACACAGGAAAGTGTGCAGAAGAGTGAGAGTGAACATAGATGGGTAAAAGGAAAATAACCATCATGAGAACAAGTATTTATTGAGTGGCTGTTTTGTGTCTAGAACCATCTCACCTTGTCCTTATGGCAGACTTGCAAGTTGGGGGTTCTATCTTTATTTCATAGATAAGGAAACTTAATTGCAGAAATTAAAATTCTCATATTAGATGGTTGCATAAATTGAGACAACTTGTGGACAGCACCTATGATTCCTAGATTCATATTGCATTGCTGATCATCCTGTTCATGACACCAATTGTCTGTTGCACTGTTCACTGAACCCAGTGTAGGCAAGATGTGAGCTAAGCGGCTGGAAGAAGATTCAAGGAACTATAGGAACTACAGACACGTTTATTCTCTCCTGGCCTGCATGGTAGCCATAACACAGTCTCTCTCCTGGCTGACACAGCAGCTGTAGCAGCACCCATAACATAACCATAATATAGCCATCAGTTCAATTCAGTTACTCAGTTGTGTCTGAGTGACCCCAGACTCCATTATGTCCAGCTTCCCTGTCCATCACCAACTCCCGGAGTTTACCCAAACTCACGTCCATTGAGTGGGTGATGGCATCTAACCATCTCATCCTCTGTTATTCCCTTCTACTCCTGCCTTCAATCTTTCCCAGGATCAGGGTCTTTTCCAGTGAGCCAGTTCTTTGCATCATGTGACCAAAGTATTGGAGCTTCAGCATCAGTCCCTCCAGTGAATATTCAGGACTGATGTCCTTTAGGATTGATTGGTTTGATCTCCTTGCAGTTCAAGGGACTCTCAAGAGTCTTCTTCAACACCACAGTTCAAAACCATCAATTCTTTGGTGCTCATCCTTTTTTATGGTCTGCTTCACACATCCATACATGACTACTGGGAAAACCATAGCTTTGAATAGATGGACTTTTGTTAACAAATTAATGTCTCTGCTTTTTAATATGCTGTCTTTTTTGGTCATAGTTTTTCTTCCAAAGAGCAAGGGTCTTTTAATTTCTTGGCTGCAGTCACCATCCGCAGTGATTTTGGAGCCCAAGAAAAGAAAGTCTCTCACTGTTTCCATTGTTTCCCCATCTATTTGTCATGAAGTGATGGGACTGGATGCCATAATGTAGCCATACATAACCTCATATAACCATGGTATCACTCCAGTGTAGTCCCAGTGCAGCAGCAGCCAGAGCTTTCATGGTGAAGCTCACACAGGTGTACCACACAAAGTAGCCCATGACCAAGCAAGTACCTCATGATGTGCATGTGTAGTGCCATAAGAAATCTCAGCTGTTACACAAATGTGCAAAGTCATTATTTATAGAACATGGGGTGAGAGAGTATGACAGTGTGGGGGAAGACAGCCTGACTGGCACCATCTATTTCCCCACACATATATACAGACATTTATTCAATATTAGAGATAAATGCAGAGATGAATAAAAATCAACACCTGCCCTCCAGTAACCCACAGAACCAGACACTGAACAAGGAAACTGTGAAATAGCAATATGATGAGGAAGAAAACATAATCTTTTGCAACAAAATCTTTTGAGAAGGACACACTTAGCAAGTTTTTTCACATAACTAACCATATCTATACCACACTTTATCATGCATCAAGCACACTATAGTATTTCTTTACCCTCATTGCAACTTTGTGAACAGGCATTGCTGCTATTCTCATTTTGCCATTGAGAAAACTGAGGTTCAGTTCATGGTCTTGAAGCAAATAAAAGGCTGAGCTAAGCTAGGTAGTTAAGTTTTTCAAATACAACTTGCATTTGTCATTTCTAACTTTGCAGGACAACGTTTTTACTCTTAAGATAAAATCATTTTAGTTTACCCAAAGAAAACTTCAAATGACCTTAATGTACCAATGTTGTTGTTGTTGTTTTTTAAACAGACATTTAAAAAGTTCCTTCTATGAAACTTTAAATGCACAATCCACATTCAACATTCAGAGACACACCTCACTCTCCCATTCACCTGGGCCTGGCCCCAACTGTATTCTGATTCAATTTGACTACAGAAGTTTAAATGGAACTTGGGACAAGGGAATGAAGTGAGAGTCAAAGACAATATACAAGCAGAGAGAAAAGAGGTGCTTGTCTTTCACAAGGTGCCAAAGTTGGAAGAAACCAACCCTATCTGAGGCTTGAAGCCCTTCTACTACACCATCTCCAGGTAACCAGCTCTGTTCCCTTCTCACTTCTTCTTGAAGTCACTTCTGTCTTATCAGATCTGACTTTTCAGAACTTCTCTCTTTTTCTGGCCTGAAATTTGTCTCCCTGTAGCTTTCTCCCACTGGTCTCATCTCTATCTCCAAACATAGGCCTTGCTTACAGCTCTACTCTGTGAAATACCTTCAGAGATCTAAAGACACAAACCACTTTAGTCTTGTAGTCTCCAGGCTTACAATTATACCCTTAACTAAAAAGGGAAAGGTGGCAAAGACTGCAGCCCTCTACATGCATACGTATAATCTAGATTCAGGTCCAATCCCAGGTCCCAGCCCACATTTCGGCCTAGTCAACCACAGCCTTTTCTACTATTACCTGGTTGTTCAATCATTCCCTCAGGATTGTGGTCTTTAGTTTGTATGGAATAGTGGCAAAAGATAGAAATTTCAGAACTATTCAGACTAGGACTAGAATCCCAAATTTACCAATTAATAGTCAAGAGATTTTGAGCAATAATTTCAATTCTCTGAACTTGTTTCCACATCCACAAAATAGACTAATGTCACTAACGTGTCAGAATCTGCTAATTGTCCCCTAATATCTTCTCGGATTTTAGAGTAGTAGACATTGTGGCAGGTACATATTCACTCAGCTAGCTTCTAGATTTCCCATCCTTTCTTGGATGTAGGTGTGGCTATATGACTAATATCTAGCAAATAAATATGAACAGAAATTACATAAGTAGCTTCTAGGTGGCACTACCTTCTGCTGGCCAGAATACCTACGTGATGATGGAACTGAAGAAGCTGCCTTAAGTCATGATTGAAGTCCTTACTCTACAAAGCACATGGCAAGTCACCACCCAGTTTCTGAATATGTAAATTCAAGACAACAATGTTGACCTTTAAGAGATGTCAGGAATATTTAGTGACAAAATAAATTTTAACATATTTTGGAAATGGACAATTTTTAGGGATGTGGTATAACGTGGATATAATGAAAGAGGCTTTGAATTTTGGGGATAACAGTTTCTAATCTCATTTCAGTTATTTTTAAAATTTAAATTTATTTATTTTTAAATGGAGGATAATTCCTTTACAATATTGTATTAGTTTCTGCCATACACCAAGAATTTTTCCAGTCATTTTAATAGCTGTGTGATATAGTATATAATTCATAAAACTTCTCAACCTCAGTTTCTTCAACTGTAAAATGGAGGGAAATTCCTCTCAGAGACATGGAGAATATTAAGTGACATAGTATCTGAAACTGTTTGGTACATAGTAGGTGCTCAATAAATGCCTTTTAAAAACATTTTCTTCTTTTCTTTCATAAACATCTAGTATATACAACTATGTCTGGGTGAAGACATCTGTGGGCATCATGAAGGCTATTAGGTACTGGTAGAGAATGGAGAAAGTTTAGAGGATGAACTAAAACCAAATTTAACATCAGCCTATTCTGTTTTATTTTTTATCATTCCTTTTGAACATTTGTTTTGTTCTCCTCAACATAGGCTAAGCATTAAACTGGTAGGTAAGTTCATTATTTATTTGGTGCCATAGACACTTTCAGAAGTCTGGAGAAACCTATTGATTCTTCTTAAAACAATATTTAAAATGTACAAAATAAAATGTAGACGGTTGTGATGGAATTCAATTACATTTAAATGCATTAATCTATCATATCAAAATTGTGGTATAGAAATACATATATTTATTAATGCATTAGATAACAAAATCTAATGGAAAGCTTAATAACTATCATATTTTCAAGTAGTGATAAACATAAATGATATTCCAAGATGTGTACAATTCTAATTTCTAGTGGCTGTAAGATCCAGATACTGTTAAAAGTACTATAGTTTTTTTTTTTTTTTTTTTCATTTGGCATGACTTTTATTAAAGAGAAAGAATAAAGAAAAAAAGCTTAATGAAGGAGCTAGGCTACTTGAAATTGAAAAGATATCCTTTCCCACTCTTACCCTTGTAAACATTTTATATAATCTTTAGTCTGAGCCACCAGGGAAGCCCACATACACTAATATGTCTGATTCAAAGCAGACTTAAGGGTGGGAGGGGAGGGTGGAACGAGTTGAGAGAGTAGCACTGACATATATGCACTACCATGCATAAATAGCTAGCTAATGGGGAGGAACAAGATGACAGAGGAGTAGGTGGAGGTGGAGTACATCTCTCTCCACAGATACATCAGGAAAACTGCTTCAAACACAGAAGTGCTTGCAGAATACCAGCTGAGAGCTGACAGGAGTACATGACCATCAGAAAAGAATATATAGAACCACACAAAACTCGGTAGGACGAAGGAACTAAGGGGGGGAAATAGTAGTGTTAGTAGGAATGGACTTGCCCTTGGTGGGTGGGGGAACTGAAGCAGGGGGTCTGATACCCACATCAGGGCAATTGTCTGGGTCAGAGGAGAAACATTTAAAGCTGAGAATAAAGCAGTTGATCTGTGGCAGCGTAAATGGAATGAGAATCAGATAGTACTTGCTACACCCATATGTACCCCAGACAGGGATGCAGGGCCCCTAGAAGGTGCAGTGGCTGGGAGCTAGAGTATATGGATTGTGGAGGAAACCCAGGGCAAGAGCTGCTGGCAACTGCAGAGAGATAGACTGAGGGGATGTGAGGGAGGAGATTGTGGTGGGAAATGCCTGTGGAGGGAGCCAGGCAGCCATGCGAGCAAGGTGATACTGCTGAGTCATGTTTAGGAGGTAAAACCATCACTGTAGCCTCTCTCTCCCCACACGCCAGCATCAGCAGCTGAGCAATAGAGAAGCTGGCCCATCAAGTGACTGACACATGGAACAACAGAGTAGGACCCCACCCCGGGTGCCTCTTTAAGTGCCTGATGCACCAAACTACAGAGTAGGACCCAAGCCAAGGGAGCCCCTCTATGTGCCTGACACAACAAACAACATAGAGGACCCCAGGCAAAGGAGCTCTCTGAGTGCCTGAACAGGCAGAGCTATGGAGAAAGACTAGCCAAAGAGGACATCTGAGAACAAGCTACAAGAAGCTTGGAAAAAGACTCTGATAGGGCCATAACTCCTGGGGCTGAGATAGTCTGTGTCCTTGCACACATGGTGCCACCAAGGTCCCTGAAACCCAAGCAGCTGTGCCACCTTCAGGCTCAACCCTCACTGGGGCAGAACTGCAACAGGCAAAAAAAAAAAAAAAAAAAAAAAAAGGCTTGTATCTATGCATGTAGAGTCGCTTCAGTCACGTCCAGCTGTTTGCAACCCTGTGGACCCAGGCTTCTCTGTCAATAGGGTTCTCCAGGCAAGAATACAAGAATGGGTTGACATGCCATTCTAGAGCCCTATATTTCCTGCTGCCCTAGTTGCCAACTCCCCTGAGTACCTGGTACCGCCAGAGCCCCTGTGATGCAAGCAGCTGCACCACCACCACATCTGGCCCTCACTGGGGCAGACCCAAACCCTCCAGGGCAGCCTCAGGAGCAAATCCCATTGTACAACCCACATGCAAAAGTGGAAATAAAACCATAATTGAAACCCAAGGGCAATGTGGTTAATGAAGAAGACCCAAAACGTTCCAAACAACTGTACAAGCTGTAGATTAAATACCCATGATCAAATAGGCAGACTCTGTGTCTATGAAAGATATAAAAGCACACTGAGAGTTCTGACAAAAGAAAACACACTAGTTCTGATAGCTGTGGACATTGGAGGCAAGAACACAGAGGAGTACGACCAGATTAGAGCCTGAACTGCTCCCTTAGCAGGTCCAGAGACCAGCGCAGTGTTGGAGGGCATCCTAGGGAAGCAAGGTATACTGTGACTACCAGTGAGGGAAAGGACATTGACAGCAGAGACTCAAGAAAAACATTTATTCTTATATTTTGCCTTGCTCTGTAGTTTCGTCAAGATTTGTTTCTTTTTTTTCCTCTGCTGTATTTGTTGATTTTATTAACACTATGAAAACTAATTAAGCTTTGGATTTTTTTCCTCAATCACACTTTTTATTGCTGCTATTGCTCTACCTCTACACTGACCTTTTGAAGTTCTGTGTAGTTTACTTTTTTCTTTCTTTTTTATCTCTCTCTCTCTTTTTTAATTTTCAAATTTTTAAACATATTATTATTTTTCTACATTTATTCCTTTGTTATCTTTTCCTACTGTTCTTTTACCCTTGCAGTTAATCACTAATATAATACGTATTTTTTATCTACCTTTATTTAACTTTGTATTTCCATTATATCATCCTTTTCTTTCTTTGCTTTCTTTTGCCCACCATATTTGTTAGTTTTGTTTGCATTGCTTTATTCCCCAGTTAGTATTTTGCTTTATTTATGTTTTCCAATCTGTGCTTTATTTTGTTTTGTTCTGAACTGATGGGTATAGTTTTTGGTTTCCTTTGTTCCCCAGGTCAATCTATCATACTTTATTTCTGTTGGACTGCTTTGATTTTGCTTCAGAGTATATATGTATATGCACACATTTCATTATTTTAATTATTATATGCATGATATTGTAACTGCATTTTGCCTGGGGTTCATCTTTGGTTTCTTGTATTTGGTTATTTATTTTAACCCTATTTAATGTCACAAAAAAAATCTGTGGAATCTCAATTTCTGGCCAGAGATCAACCCCTGAGTCTTTGGATTGGGAGCATTGACCCCAAAATACTAGACTACCAGAGAACTCCTAACCTTAGGGAGTATCAAACAGTGAGAACTCCCACAAAGGCAACCACTTGTGTACAAGACCCTGCATCATACAACTGCCAGTAGCATCCTGTGCAGGACGCCAAATCCAAACAGCAAACAATACAAAAACACAAACCCACTCATCAGCTAACAGGATTACCACCTCACTCAGCCATGCCCATCAAAGGGAAAAAGAAAAACCTTGGCACAAATATCACCCTACATAAAACCTACACAAATCACTGGACCAACCTTATGAGGGCAGAAACCACAATGAAGAAACAATTCGACCTTGAAGTCTGAGAAAAGGAGATCTCAAACACAATAAACTTTAAAAAAAAAAAGCAAAGAAATACTGCACAAATTAAGGAACAAACTATAGACACACAAGCCCAAATAAAGGAAGAGGAAATAGGCAAACTTCCTGAAAAATAATTCAAAATAATGATAGTAAAATGATCAAAAACCTTGAAATCAAAATGGAGAAAATGCAAGAATCAATTAACAAAGACCTAGAAGACTTAAAGAATAAACATACAGAGACAAACAACACAATTACTGAAATTAAAAATACTCTAGAAGGAATCAATAGCAGAATATTTGAAGCAGAAGAATGAAACAGTGAACTGGAAGATAAAATAGTGGAAATAACTTCTGAACAGCAGAGTAAAGTAAAAAAAAAAAAAATGAAAAGAACTAAGGATCACCTCAGAGATCTCTGGGACAATATTAAATGCACCAGCATTCAAATTATAGGGGTCCCAGGAGAAGAAGAGAAAAAGAAGGGTATGAGAACAATTTTGAAGATAGTTAAAAACTTCCACAACATGGAAAAAGAAATAGTCAATCAAGCCCAAGAGATGCAAAGAGTCCTGTACAGGATAAATCCAAGGAGAAACACGCCAGGATACACACTAATCAAGCTAACAAAGACTAACCATGAAGAAAGAATATTAAAAGCAAAAAAGAAGAAGCAACAAGTAACATACAGGGGAAATCCCATACGTTGAACAGCTGATCTTACACAAGAAACTCTGCAGGCCAGAAGGGAAAGGCATGATATACCTAAAGTACTGAAAGGGAAAAGTCTACAACAAAGATTACTCTAAGCAGCAGGGATCTCATTCAAAACGGATGTAGAAATAAAAAGCTTTTGAGACAAGCAAAATTTAAGAGAATTCAGTACCACCAAACCATCTTCACAAGAAATGTTAGACGGACTCATATAGTCAGGAAATTCAAGAGAAGAAAGAGATCTACAAAAACAAATCCCAAACAATTGAGAAAATGGCGATAGGAACATATATGTCAATAATTATTTTAAATGAAAATGGACTAAATGCTGCAACCAAAAGATACAGACTGGCTGAATGGATACAAAAACAAGACCCATATATATGCAGTCTACAAGAGATTCTCTTCAGACCTAAAGACACATATAGAGTGAAAGTGAGAGGATGAGAAAGATATTCCATGTAAAAGGAAAGCAAAAGAAATCTGGAGTAGCAATCCTCATATCAGATAAAGTAGACCTTAAAATAAAGTGTATTACAATAGAGAAGGAATGACACTGCATAATGATCAAAGAATCATTCCAGGAGGAAGACATAACAATTGTAAGTATCTATGCACCCAACATATGCACCTCAATACATAAGACGAAAAATACAGTCAAAAAAGGAGAAAATTTGACAGTAACACAGTAATACACTAATGGGCAGATCATGAAACCGGAAAATTCATAAGGAAGCACATGTCTTAAATGATACATTAGATGAGATGAATCTAACTGATATCTTAAGGACGTTCCATTCAAATGCAGAAGAATACACCTTCTTCTCAAGTGCACAGTGAACATTCTCCAGGATAAACCACATCTTGAGTCACAAATCAAACCTCAGTAAATTTAAGAAAATTGAAATTGTATCAAGCATGTTCTCTGACCACAAAACTATGAGACTAGATATAAATTACAAGAAAAGAATTGTAAAAAACACAAACACGTGGAGATTAAGCAATACATTTCTAAATAACCAACAGGTTACTGACGAAATCAAAAGGGAACTTAAAAAAATATCCTGGAAACAAATGATAATGAAAACACCACAACTCAAAACCTATGGGATGCAGAAAAGCAGTTCGAAGAGGGAAGTTTATAACAATACAATCCTACCTCAAGAAACAAGAAAAACATCGAATAAACAATCTAACGTTACATGTAAAAGAAGAGGGAAAAGAACAACAACAAAAAAAATCACAAAATTAGTAGAAGGAAAGAAATAATAAAGATCCGAGCAGAAATTAATGAAAAAGGAAAGAAACAATAGTAAACATTAATAAAACTAAAAGCTGGTTCTTTGAGAAGATAAACAAAACTGACAAAATTTTAGCCAGACTCATCAAGAAAAAAAGAAGAATCAAATCAACAAAGTTAGAAATGAGAAAGGAGAGGTTACAACAGACAATGCAGAAATACAAAGGATTATAAGAGACTATTATGAACAACTATATGGAAATAAAATGGACAATCGGGAAAAAATGGACAGATTCTTAGGAAACTTCAGTTTTTCAGGACTGAACCAGGAAGAAATTATGAACAACCCAAATACAAGCACTGAAATCAAAACTGTGATCAAAAATCTAAAAATCAAAAGCCCAGGACCAGATGGATTTATGGGTGATTTTTTTTTTTCACTTACATGTATTTTATTTCATTTTTTTCATTTATCTTTATTAATTGGAGGCCAATCACTTCACAACATTGTAGTGGGTTTTGTCATACATTGACATGTATCAGCCATGGATTTACATGTATTCCCCATTCGGATCCCCCCTCACAACTCCAACTCTACCCGATCGATTTGGGTCTTCCCAGTGCACCAGGAACCAGCACTTGTCTCATGCATCGAACCTGGGCTGGTGATCTGTTTCACCCTAGATAATATACATGTTTCAATTCTGTTCTATCTAAACATCCCACCCTCGCCTTCTCCCACAGAATCCAAAAGTCTGTTCTGTACATTTGTGTCTCTTTTCATGTTTTGCATATAGGGTTATCATTATCATCTTTCTAAATTCCACATATATGTGTTAGTATACTGTAATGGCATTTATCTTTATGGCTTACTTCACTGTGTATAATGGATTCCAGTTTCATCCATCTCATTAGAACTGATTCAAATGAATTCTTTTTAACAGCTGAGTAATATTCCATGGTGTATATGTACCACAGCTTCCTTATCCATTCCTCTGCTGATGGGCATCTAGGTTGCTTCCATGTCCTGGCTATTATAAACAGTGCTGCGATGAAGATTGGGGTGCACATGTCTCTTTCAGATCTGGTTTCCTGGTGTGTATGCCCAGAGGTGGGATTGCTGGGTCTTATGGCAGTTTTATTTCCAGTTTTTTAAGAAATCTCCACACTGTTCTCCATAGCGGCTGTACTAGTTTGCATTCCCACCAACAGTGTAAGAGGGTTCCCTTTTCTCCACACCCTCTCCAGCATTTATTGCTTGTAGACTTTTGGATAGCAGCCATCCTGACTGGCGTGTAATGGTACCTCATTCTGGTTTTGATTTGCATTTCTCTGATAATGAGTGGTGTTGAACATCTTTTCATGTGTTTGTTAGCCATCTGTATGTCTTCTTTGGAGAAATGTCTGTTTAGTTCTTTGGCCCATTTTTTGATTGGGTCATTTATTTTTCTGGAATTGAGCTGCAGGAGTTGCTTGTATATTTTTTCGATTAATCCTTCGTCTGTTGCTTCTTTTGCTGTTATTTTCTCTCAATCTGAGGGCTGTCTTTTCACCTTGCTTATAGTTTCCTTTGTAGTGCAAAAGCTTTTAAGTTTAATTAGATCCAATTTGTTTATTTTTGCTTATATTTCCAATATTCTGGGAGGTGGGTCATAGAGGATCTGGCTGTGATTTATGTTGTAGAGTGTTTTTTCCTATGTTCTCCTCTAGGAGTTTCATAGTTTCTGGTCTTACATTTAGATCTTTAATCCATTTTGAGTTATATTTGTGTATGGTGTTAGAAAATGTTCTAGTTTCATTCTTTTACAAGTGGTGAACCAGTTTTCCCAGCACCACTTGTTAAATAGGTTGTTTTTTTTCCATTGTTATATCCTTGCCTCTTTTGTCAAAAATAAGGTGTCCATAGATACGTGGATTCATCTCTGGGCTTTCTATTCTGCTCCATTAATCTATATTTCTGTCTTTGTGCCAGTACCATACTGTCTTGATGACTGTGACTTTGTAGTATAGTCTGAAGTCAGGCAGGTTGATTCCTCCAGTCCCATTCTTCTTTCTCAAGATTACTTTGGCTATTCGAGATTTCTAGTATTTCCATACAAATTGTGAAATTATTTGTTCTAGTTCTGTGAAAAATACTCTTAGTAACTTGATAAGGATTGCATTGAATCTATAGATTGCTTTGAGTAGTATAGCCATTTTGACAATATTGATTCTTCCAGTCCATGAACATGGTATATTTCTCCATCTGTTTGTGTCGTCTTTGATTTCTTTCATCAGTGTTTTATAGTTTTCAATGTATAGGTCTTTTGTTTCTTTAGGTAGATATACTCCTAAGTATTTTATTCTTTATGTTGCAATGGTGAATGGTATTGTTTCCTTAATTTCTCTTTCTGTTTTCTCATTGGTAGTGTATAGGAATGCAAGGGATTTCTGTGTGTTAATTTTATATCCTGAAACTTTATTATATTCGTTGATTAGTTCTAGTTATTTTCTGGAAGAGTCTTTAGGGTTTTCTATGTAGAGGATCATATCATCTGTGAACAGCGACAGTTTCACTTCTTTTCCTATCTGGCTTCATTTTACTTCTTTTTCTACTCTGATTGCTGTGGCCAAATCTTCCAACACTATGTTGAATAGTAGTGGTGAGAGGGGGCACCCTTGTCTTGTTCCTGATTTTAGGGGAAATGCTTTAATTTTTCACCACTGAGAGTAATGCTTGCTGTGGGTTTGTCATATATAGCTTTTATTATGTTGAGGTATGTTCCTTCTATTCCTGCTTTCTGGAGAGTTTTAATCATAAATGGATGTTGAATTTTGTCAAAGGCTTTTCTGTGTCTATTGAGATAATCATATGGTTTTTATCTTTCAATTTTTAATGTGTTGTATTACATTGATTGATTTGAGGATATTAAAGAATCCTTGCATTCCTGGAATAAAGCCCACTTGGTCATGGTGTATGATTTTTTTAATATGTTGTGAATTCTGTTTGCTAGAATTTTGTTTAGGATTCTTGCATCTATGTTCATCAGTGATAGTGGCCTGTAGTTTTCTTTTTTTGTGGCATCTTTTCCTGGTTTTGGAATTAGGGTGGTGGTGGCCTCATAGAATGAGTTTGGAAGTTTACCTTCTTCTGCAATTTTCTGGAAGAGTTTGAGTAAGATAGGTGTTAGCTCTTCTCTAAATTTTTGGTAGAATTCAGCTGTGAAGCCATCTGGTCCTGGGCTTTTGTTTGCTGGAAGATTTCTCATTACAGTTTCGATTTCCTTCCATTGATGTGTCTGTTAAGCTCTTCTATTTCTTTCTGGTTCAATTTTGGAAAGTTATACTTTTCTAAGAATTTGTCCATTTCTTCATAGTTGTCCATTTTATTGGCATAGAGCTGCTGTTAGTAGTCTCTTCTGATAGTTTGTATTTCAGTGTTGTCTCTTGTGATCTCTCCATTTTCAATTCCAATTTTGTTAACTTGGTTCTTCTCCCTTTGTTTCTTAATGAGTCTTGTTAATGGTCTGTCGATTTTGTTTATTTTTCTCAGAAAAACGGCTTTTAGCTTTGTTGATTTTTGATATGGTCTCTTTAGTTTCTTTTGCATTTATTTCTGCCCTAATTGTTAAGATTTTTTTCCTTCTACTAACCCTGGGCTTCTTCATTTCTTCCTTCTCTAGTTACTTTAGGTGTAGAGTTGGTTTATTTATTTGACTTTTTTCTTGTTTCTTGATGTAAGCCTGTAATGATATGAACCTTCCCCTTAGCACTGCTTTTACAGTGTCCCATAGGTTTTGGGTTGTTGTGTTTTCATTTTCATTCATTTCTATGCATATTTTGATTTCTTTTTTGATTTCTTCTATGATTTGTTGGTTATTCAGAAGCATGCTATTTAGCCTCCATATTATTGCATTTTTAACAACTTTTTTCCTGTAATTGAGATCTAATCTTACTGCACTGTGGTCATAAAAGATGACTCGTATGATTTCAATTTTTTTGAGTTTACCAAGACTAGATTTATGGCCCAGGATGTGATCTATTCTGGAGAAGGTTCCGTGTGCACTTGAGAAAAAGGTGAAGTTGATTGTTTTTGAGTGAAATGCCATATAGATATTAATTAGGTCTAGCTGGACCATTGTGCCATTTAAAGTTTGTGTTTCCTTGTTAATTTTCTGTTTAGTTGATCTATCCATAGTTGTGAGTGGGGTATTAAAGTCTTCCACTATTATTGTTTTACTCTTAATTTCCTCTTTCATACTCATTATTGTTTGCCTTACATATTGTGGTGCTTCTATGTTGGGTGCATTTATATATATAATTGTTATATCTTTGTGGATTGATCATTTGATCGTTATGTATTGTCCTTCTTTGTCTTTTTCATATCCTTTATTTTAAAGTCTATTTTGTCTGATATGAGTATTGCGACTCCTCCTTTCTTTTGGTCTCCATTTGCGTGAAATATTTTTTTCCAGGCCTTCACTTTTAGTCTGTATGTGTCCCTTGTTTTGAGGTGGGTCTCTTGTAGACAGCATATATAGGGGTCTTGTTTTTATATCCATTCAGCCAGTCTTTGTCTTTTGGTTGGGGCATTCAACCCATTTACATTTAAGGTAATTATTGATAGGTATGGTCCTGTTTCCATTTACATTGTTGTTTTGGGTTCACGTTTATACAACCTTTCAATGTTTTCTGTCCAGAGAAGATCCTTTAGCATTTGTTGAAGAGCTGGTTTGGTGGTGCTGAATTCTTTCAGCTTTTGCTTGTCTGTAAAGCTTTTGAATTCTCCTTCATATCTGAATGAGATCTTTGCTGGGTACAGTAATCTAGGATGTAGGATATTCTCTTTCATTACTTGAAGTATATCCTGCCATTCCCTTCTGCCCTGAAGGATTTCTATTGATAGATCAGCTGTTATCTTTATGGGAATCCCTTTGTTTGTTATTTGTTTTTTCTCCCTTGCTGCTTTTAATATTTGTTCTTTGTGTTTGCTCTTTGTTCATTTGATTAATATGTGTCTTGGGGTGTTTCACCTTGGGTTTATCCTGTTTGGGACTCTCTGGGTTTTCTGGATCTGTGTGACTATTTCCTTCCCCATTTTAGGGAAGTTTTCAGCTATTATCTCCTCGAGTATTTTCTCATGGCCTTTCCTTTGTCTTCTTCTTATGGGACTCCTATGATTCTAATGTTGGGGCATTTCACATTGCCCCAGAGCTCCCTGAGGTTGTCCTCATTTCTTTTCATTCTTTTTTCTTTTTTCCTCTCTGTTTCGTTTATTTCCACCATTTTATCTTCTATCTCACTTACCCTATCTTCTGTCTCTGTTATTCTACTCTTGGTTACCTGCATTATTCATTTTTAATTGGCTCTTTTATTTCTTCTAGGTCCTTATTAAACATTTCTTGCATCATCTCAATCTTTATCTCTAGGCTATTTATCTGTAACTCTATTGTGTTTTCAAGATTTTGGATCATTTTTTTTATCATTATTCTAAATTCTTTTTCAGGTAGATTCCCAATCTCCTCCTCTTTTGTTTGACTTGCTGGCCATTTTTCATGTTCCTTTACCTGCTGGGTATTTCTCTGCCTTTTCATCTTGTTTAGATTGCTGTGTTTGTGGTGGCCTTTCTGTATTCTGGTAATCTGTGGTTCCTTTTTACTGTGGAGGTTTCTCCCAGTGGGTGGGGCTGGCTGGATGTTTGGCTTGTTGAGGTTTGCTGGTTAGGTAAGCTTGCATCGGTGTTCTGGTGGGTGGAGCTGGGTTTCTTCTCTCTGGAGTGCAATGGAGTGTCCAGTAGTGAGTTTTGAGATGGGTCTATGTGTTAGGTGTGACTTTGTCCAGCCTGTATGTTGACATACAAGGCTATGTTCCTGCGTTGCTGGAGAATTTGCATGGTATGTCTTGCTCTAAAACTTATTGGCTCTTGGGTGGTGGTTGGTTTCAGTGTAGGTATGGAGGCTTTTGGATGGCCTCTTATTACTTAATGTTCCATGTAGTCAGGAGTTTTCTGGTGTTCTCAGGTTTTGGGCTTAAGCCTCTTGCCTCTGGATTACAGTTTTATTCTTCCAGTAGTCTCAAGACTTCTCCAACTATACAGCACTGATAATAAAACTTATAGGTTAATGGTAAAAAGATTCTCCACCATGAGAGGACACCCAGAGAGGTTCACAGAGTTACATGAAAAAGAGGAGAGGTAGGAGGGGGATAGAGATGAGCAGGGGGAGAAAAAGGGAGACTCAGGAGGAGAGAGGCAGATCTACACAGTTCTCTATTCCCAAAGTGTTCTCTGTAGCCCAGACACCCACAGAGATTCACAGAATTGGATTGGGAAGAGAAGGGGAGGGGAGGAAATAGAGGTGTTCTGAGGTAGAAAATGGAGAGTCAAAAGTGGGAGAGAGTAATCAACACACTCCTGAATAAAAATGGGAACAGAATATTGGATTCTTTATTGTTCAAAATTTATATAACAAAGTGAAAAACAAAGATTAAAAATCTGGAGTAGAAGTTAGACTCTTAAAAATACAATATTAAAAACAAAAACACAAAAATTTTTAGAAATATATATGAAATTTGGTTTAAAAAAAGGACTTCTCTTTTTTTTTCAAGGTTATAGTGAAATGAAAATGAAAATTGAGGAGTAATAGTGGAGTAATAGAGGACTTTAAAAGAAAATAAGGGGTAAAAAAACAAGAAGAAAAATTTTTTTCTCTAATTAAAAAAAATCATAAAAATATATAAAAATGAAAGCTAAGGAGTAATGGGGGAGTAATAGGGAATTTTAAAAGAAAATAAAAGAGAAAAAATAACAAAGAAAAGAAAAAAATTTTAATTAAAAAAGAAAAAAGGTAAAATTATATCTAGGAATTTCTCTGGAACTGTTGCAGTCAGTGTGGGTTCGGTTCAGTTTCAGATAGCTCCTCTTTCCAGCTTACACTTCTGGTATCTATAGGCCCCTACCAGTGTAGTTGGCGTTACCTACAGGGATTTTAATCTGTTGCACCAGTCCCATCTGAAGCGGTTCCCTTTGTTTATTTGGCTTCTGTTTGCCAGTCTCTTCAGTGTCTAATTTCCGCCCTGACACAGGCGGGTGGAGGTGTGCTCTTGTTCAGGTTCACTAGTTCAGTCCTGCTGTGGGAAGGGAGAGGCGCTGCAGACAGAACTCACTGTGTTTGGGTAGCACTCACAGTGTTCTGGCCACACTGGGTTTGCCCCCACTCACGGGTGTGTGTGCTTTCCCTGTCTACACCGCTCAGGCTCCTGGCTGCTCTATATGGAGCATGCCCCGTGTTGCGTGCGGTTCCAGTTTTCAGGTACTCCACAGAAGCACGAACTCGGTTGCGCCTGCGTTTTGTGCCTCCCCGGCCCCAGCAGTTCAGGCAGCCAGGAGCTTGATGGGCGCACTCTCCCCAGGTGCCACGTGCCTTCTCCCCTCCGCGGTCCGAGTCTCAGTTTCCACCCGCACCAGTCGGGTGCATGCAACTTGTGTTTTAGCCACGACCCGCCCAGTGGATGTCGACCATCCAGAAACTCAGGAAGTCTTTGGTTAGAAACTGGAGACCTGTTTTCAGTGTGGTAGGAGATGCCGTCTCTGGGGCCGAGTTTGCTCCTTTCCCCTCCCCCCTGCCTCCTGCCTCTGGCGGGGATGGGCTGGTCAGCCGCCTGCTAGCTCTTCTCTGGAGTTGTTCAGTCCGTTTGTTCTGTGAACCACTGGCAGTGTGTTCAGGCTGGTTAGTTTTCTCTCTCTCTCTTGCTATCCCACAGTTTAAGTTGCTATCTCACGAAAGCTCCCTCCGATTGCTCTCAGGGCATTTGGGCCCAGTACTTACCCTAAGCAATGCCACCTGCTCCTCTCCATTCCGCCCCCACTTGCTGGTGGTGGATGAGGGAGTCTGGGGTACTTTTCTGCTAGGAGTTGCTTTTAGGCATGTTATCTATGGGTTTTATTTATTTTCCCTCCCAGTTAGGTTGCCCTCCGAGATTTGAAAACTTCCTCCAGACCCTCCAGTGTGAGGGTTTCCTGTTGTTTGGAAACTTCCTCTATTAAGATTCCCTTCCCGGGACGGGTCTCCGTCCCTAGCTCTTTTGTCTCTCTTTTTATCTTTTATATTTTGTCCTATCTCCTTTTGAAGACAATGGGCTGCTTTTCTGGGCTCCTGATGTCCTGTGCTAGCGATCAGAAGTTGTTTTGTGAAGTTTGCTCAGCATTCAATTGTTCTTTTGATGAATCTGTAGGGGAGAAAGTGGTCTCCCCGTCCTATTCCTCTGCCATCTTGGCTCCTCCCCCTCATGGGTGAATTTTATCAAACATATAGAGACAAGCTAATACCTATTCCTCTAAAATCCTTTAAAAAATCTGCAGAGAAAGGAAAACCCAAACTCATTCCATAAGGCCACCATCACCCTGATATTAATACCAGACAAATACAACACACAACAAAAGAAAACTACAGGCCAATGCCATGAATGAACATAGATGCAAATATCCTCAACAAAATTTTAGCAAACAGATTTCAGCAACACATCAAAAAGCTCATACACCATGATCAATTTGGGTTTATTCCAGGGATTCAAGGATTCTATAATATACACACATCAATCAATGTGGTACATCATATTAATAAATTGAAAGGTAAAAGCCATATGACAATCTCAATAGATGTAGGAAATGCCTTTGACAAAATTCAGCACCCATTTATGATTAAATCTCTTCAAAAACTGGTTATAGAAGGAACCTACCTCAACATAGTAAAGGTCATACATGATAAGCCCACACCAAACATTATTCTCAATGGTGAAATACTGAAAACATCCCCCCTAAGGTCAAGGACAAAACAAGGGTGTTCACTCTTGCCACGATTATTCAACTTAGTTTAGGAAGTCCTAGCTACATTAAACAGAGAAGAAAAAGAAATAAAATGAATTCAACTCTGAAAAGAAGAATTAAAGCTCTCACTGTTACAGATGACATTATACTATAAGTAGAATACCCTAAAGATACTATCAGAAAATTACTAGAGCTAATCAGTGGACTTGCCACTAATTGGCACTAGTATTGGCACAAAAACAGAAATATAGACCAATGGAACAAGATAGAAAGCCCAGAAATAAACCCATGCACCTATAGATTCCTTATTTTTGACAAAGGAAGCAAGAATATACAATGAGGCAAAGACAGCCTCTTCAATAAATGGTGCTGGAAAAACTGGACAGGTACATGCAAAAGAATGAAATTAGAACACTTCATAACACTGTGCAAAAAGACAAACTCAAAATTTATTAAAGACCTAAATCTAAGACCAGAACCTATAACACTTTTAGAGGAAAACATAGGCAGAACAGACGATGACATAAATCAAAGCAAAATCCTCTATGATCCACTTCCTACAGTAAGGGAAATAAATACACAAGTATACAAAAGGGACATAATTAAACTTAAAAGCTTTTGCACAGCATAAGAAACTATAAATAAGGTAAAAAGACAAACCTCAGAATGGGAGAAAATAATAGCAAAGGGAATAATTGACAAAGGATTAATTCACAAAATATGCAAGCAGCTCATAAAACACAATACAAGAAAAACAAGCAACCCAATCAAAAAGTGGGAAAAAGACCTAAAGAGACATTTCTCCAAAAAAAGACATACAGATGGCTAACAAACACATGAAAATATGCTCAATACTGCTCATTATTAGAGAAATGCATTTCAAAACTACAATGAGATATCACCTTACACTGGCCAGAATGGCCATCAACAGAAAGTCTACAAACAGTAAATGCTGGAGAGGGTGTAGAGAAAAAGGAAGACTCTTGCATTGTTGGTGGGAATCTAAATTGATGCACCCACTATGGAAGACTGTAAGGAGATTCCTTAAAAAACTAGGAATAAAACCACCATATGACCCAGCAATCTCACTCCTAGGCATATGCACTGAGGAAACCAAAATTGAAAAAGGCACATATACCTCAGTGTTCACTGCAGCACTATTTACAATAGCTAGAACATGGAAGCAACCTAGATGTCCATTGACAGATGAATGGATAAAGAAGTTGTGGTACACAGGGAGGTGCCAAGATGGAAGAGAAATAGGATGGGGAGATGACTTTCTCCCCCACAAATTCATTAAAAGATCACTTGAATGCTGAGCAACCTTCACAAAACAACTTCTGTATGCTGGCTGAGGACACCAGGCACCCAGAAAGGTAGCTCAATCTCTTTGAAAGCAGGAATTCTGATTACTGGTTGGATTGCTTTCTCCCCTTTTGACTGTCGCTTTTCTCTTTCAGGTCATCTCTACCTCTTTCCTCCCTGTTCTCTACATAATTCTGTTAATCTTTCTGATTGTTCTAAGCAGTGGAAAGCACTTAGGGGTTAGATTAATGGTTAGATTGCTCTCTCCCCTTTGGAAACCCCCCTTTTCTCCTCCTGGACACCTCTATCTCCTGCCTCCCTCTTCTCGTCTCTATATAACTCTGTGAATCTCTCTGGGTGTTCCTGGCTTTGGAGAATTGTTTCACCAATAAACCTAGCGGTTTTATCTTCTATAATGTATGAATGGAGAAGTTTTGAGGCTACTGTAAGAGGAGGACTGAAAGCCAGAGTCAGGAGTCTTAATTCTAGAACTTTAGAACATCAGAGAATTTCTGACTCCAGGGAAAATTAATAGAAAAGAGCTCACCCAAAAGTCCCCACACCTACAATGAAACCAAGCTCCATCTTAGAGCCAAAAAAGATCCAGTGCAAGACACACCACAATGATTTTTCAGCAAAACAAGTCAGTCAGTTCAGTCGCTCAGTTGTGTCTGACTCTTTGCAACCCCACGGACTCCAGCACGCCAGGCCTCACTGTCGATCACCAACACTCAAAGTCCATCCAAACCCATGTCCATTGAGTTGATGATGCCATCCAACCATCTCATCCTCTTTTGCCCCCTTCTCCTCCTGCCCTCAATCTTTCCCAGCATCAAGGTCTTTTCAAATGATCTGTTCTTCACATCAGGTGGCCAAAGTACTGGAGTTTCAGCTTCAGGATCAGTCCTTCCAATGAACACCGAGGACTGATCCCCTTTAGGATGGACTGGTTGGATCTCCTTGCTGTCCAAGGGACTCTCAAGAGTCTTCTCCAACACCACAGTTCAAAAGCATCAATTCTTCGGCACTCAGCCTTCTTTATCATCCAACGCTCACATTCATACATGGCTAATGGAAAAACCATAGCCTTGACTAGATGGACCTTTGTTGACAAAGTAATGTCTTTGCCTTTTAATATGCTTTCTAGGTTGATCATAACTTTCCTTTCAAGGAGTAAGTGTTTTTTAATTTCATGGCTCCAATCACCATCTGCAGTGATTTTGGAGACCAGAAAAATAAAGTCAGTCACTGTTTCCACTGTTTGCCCATCTATTTGCCGTGAAGTGATGGGACTGGATGCCATGATCTTAGTTTTCTGAATGTTGAGCTTTAAGTCAAATTTTTCACTGTCCTCTTTCACTTTCATCAAGAGGCTCTTTAGTTCTTCTTCACTTTCTGCCATAAGGGTGGTGTCATCTGCATATCTGAGGTTATTGATATTTCTCCCAGCAATCTTGATTCCAGCTTGTGCTTCCTCCATCCCAGCATTTCCCATGATGTACTCTGCATATAAGTTAAATAAGCTGAGGGACAATATACAGCCTTGACGTACTACAAAATCCTCAGTATTTTTTTAAATTTTTTTTATTAGTTGGAGGCTAATTACTTCACAACATTTCAGTGGGTTTCATCATACATTGACATGAATCAGCCATAGAGTTACATGTATTCCCCATCCCAATCCCCCCTCCCACCTCCCTCTCCACCCGACTCCTCTGGGTCCTCCCAGTGCACCAGGCCCGAGCACTTGTCTCATGCATCCTACCTGGGCCGGTGATCTGTTTCACCCTAGATAATATACATGGTCTTCTTTCAAAACATCCCACCCTCACCTTCTCCCACAGAGTTCAAAAGTCTGTTCTGTACTTCTGTGTCTCTTTTTCTTTTTTGCATATAAGGTTATCATTACCATTTTTCTAAATTCCATATATATGTGTTAGTATGCTGTAATGTTCTTTATCTTTCTTGCTGACTTCACTCTGTATAATGGGCTCCAGTTTCATCCATCTCATTAAAACTGATTCAAATGAATTCTTCTTAATGATTGAGTAATATTCCATGGTGTATATGTACCACAGCTTCCTTATCCATTCACCTGCTGATGGGCATCTAGGTTGCTTCCATGTCCTGGCTATTATAAACAGTGCTGCGATGAACATTGGGGTGCAAGTGTCTCTTTCAGATCTGGTTTCCTCAGTGTGTATACCCAGAAGTGGTATTGCTGGGTCATATGGCAGTTCTATTTCCAGTTTTTAAGACATCTCCACACTGTTTTCCATAGTGGCTATACTAGTTTGCATTCCCACCAACAGTGTAAGAGGGTTCCCTTTTCTCCACACCCTCTCCAGCATTTATTGCTTGTAGACTTTTGAATAGCAGCCATCCTGACTGGTGTGTAATGGTACCTCATTGTGGTTTTGATTTGCATTTCTCTGATAATGAGTGATGTTGAGCATCTTTTCATGTGTTTGTTAGCCATCTGTATGTCTTCTTTGGAGAAATGTCTGTTTAGTTCTTTGGCTCATTTTTTGATTGGGTCATTTACTTTTCTGGAATTGAGCTGCAGGAGTTGCTTGTATATTTTTGAGATTAATCCTTTATCTGTTTCTTCATTTGCTATTATTTTCTCCCAATCTGAGGGGTGTCTTTTCACCTTACTTATAGTTTCCTTTGTATCACAGAAGAAAAGAGACAAAGAAGGACACTACATAATGATCAAAGGATCAATCCAAGAAGAAGATATAACAATTATAAATATATATGCACCCAATATAGGAGCACTGCAATATGTACAGCAAACGCTAACGAGTATGAAAGAGGAGATTAATAGTAACACAATAACAGTGGGAGACTTTAATACCCCACTCACAACTATGGATAGATCAACTAAACAGAAAGTTAACAAGGAAACACAAACTTTAAATGACACAATGGACCAGCTAGACCTAATTGATATCTATAGGACATTTCACCCCAAAACAATCAACTTCACCTTTTTCTCAAGTGCACACGGAACCTTCTCCAGAATAGATCACATCCTGGGCCATAAATCTAGTCTTGGTAAATTCAAAAAAATTGAAATCATACGAGTCATCTTTTATGACCACAGTGCAGTAAGATTAGATCTCAATTACAGGAAAAAAGTTGTTAAAAATGCAATAATATGGAGGCTAAATAGCATGCTTCTGAATAACCAACAAATCATAGAAGAAATCAAAAAAGAAATCAAAATATGCATAGAAATGAATGAAAATGAAAACACAACAACCCAAAACCTATGGGACACTGTAAAAGCAGTGCTAAGGGGAAGGTTCATAGCATTAGAGGCTTACATCAAGAAACAAGAAAAAAGTCAAATAAATAACCTAACTCTACAACTAAAGCAATTAGAAGAGGAAGAAATGAAGAACCCCAGGGTTAGCAGAAGGAAAGAAATCTTAACAATTAGGGCAGAAATAAATGCAAAAGAAACTAAAGAGACCATAGCAAAAATCAACAAAGCTAAAAGCTATTTTTTTTTAAAAAATAAAAAAAAATTGACAAACCTTTAGCAAGACTCATTAAGAAACAAAGAGAGAAGAACCAAATTAACAACGTTACAAATGAAAAGGGTGAGATCACAACAGACAACACTGAAATACAAAGGATCATAAGAGACTACTACCAGCAGCTCTATACCAATAAAATGGACAACTTGGATGAAATGGACAAATTCTTAGAAAAGTATAACTTTCCAAAACTGAACCAGGAAGAAATAGAAGATCTTAACAGACCCATCACAAGCAAGGAAATCGAAAGTGTAATCAAAAATCTTCCAGCAAACAAAAGCTCAGGTCCAGATGGCTTCACAGCTGAACTCTACCAAAAATTTAGAGAAGACCTAACACCTATCTTACTCAAACTCTTCCAGAAAATTGCAGATGAAGGTAAACTTCCAAACTCATTCTATGAGGCCACCATCACCCTAATTCCAAAACCAGACAAAGATGCCACAAAAAAGAAAACTACGGGCCAATATCACTGATGAACATAGATGCTGAAATCCTTAACAACATTCTAGCAAACAGATCCAACAACATATTAAAAAAATCATAATCCATGACCAAGTGGGCTTTATCCCAGGAATCAAGGATTCTTTAATATCTGCAAATCAATCAATGTAATACACCACATTAACAAATTGAAAGATAAAAACCATATGATTATCTCAATAGATGCAGAGAAAGTCTTTGACAAAATTCAACATCCATTTATGATTAAAACTCTCCAGAAAGCAGGAATAGAAGGAACATGCCTCAACATAATAAAAGCTATATATGACAAACCCACAGCAGGCATCACCTTCAATGGTGAAAAATTGAAAACACTTCCCCTGAAATCAGAAACAAGACAAGGGTGCCCACTCTCACCACTACTATTCAACGTAGTGTTGGAAGTTTTGGCCACAGCAATCATAGCAGAAAAAGAAGTAAAAGGAATCCAGATAGGAAATGAAGAAGTGAAACTCTCCCTGTTTGCAGATGACATGATCCTCTACATAGAAAACCTTTAAGACTCTTCCAGAAAATTACTAGAGCTAATCAATGAATATAGTAAAGTTGCAAGATATAAAATTAACACACAGAAATCCCTTGCATTCCTATACACTAACAATGAGAAAACCGAAAGAGAACTTAAGGAAACAATACCATTCACCATTGCAACAAAAAGAATAAAATACTTAGGAGTATATCTACCTAAAGAAACAAAAGACCTATACATAGAAAACTATAAAACACTGATGAAAGAAATCAAAGAGGACACAAACAGATGGAGAAACATACTGTGTTCATGGATTGGAAGAATCAATATTGTCAAAATGGCTATTCTACCCAAAGCAATCTATAGATTCAATGCACTCCCTATCAAGCTACCAACGGTAATTTTCACAGAACTAGAACAAATAATTTCCCAATTTGTATGGAAATACAAAAAACCTCGAATGGCCAAAGTAATCTTAAGAAAGAAAAATAGAACTGATGGAATCAACCTGTCTGACTTCATACTCCACTACAAAGCCACAGTCATCAAGACAGTATGGTACTGGCACAAAGACAGAAATAGAGATCAATGGAACAGAATAGAAAGCCCAGAGATAAATCCACGAACCTATGGACACCTTATCTTTGACAAAGGAGGCAAGGATACACAATGGAAAAAGACAACCTCTTTAACAAGTGGTGCTGGGAAAACTGGTCAACCACTTGTAAAAGAATGAAACTCGAACACTTTCTAACACCATAGACAAAAATAAACTCAAAATGGATTAAAGATATAAAGGTAAGACCAGAAACTATAAAACTCTTAGAGGAGAACATAGGCAAAACACTCTCCAACATAAATCTCAGCAAGATCCTCTATGACCCACCTCCCAGAATATTGGAAGTAAAAGAAAAATCCTCAATATTAAAACACGGGCTGCCCAAAGCCATTCTAAACCCATAGACATCCCAAAATTCAATACTGGATATTTCATTGCACTCCAGAGAGATGAGATCTGGTTCCACACACCAGAAGATAAGACACAAGCTCCCCCAACCAGGAAACCTTGACAAACCATTGATCCAACACCATCCAGAGGCAGCAGACTCCAAGTTAAGAGGAACCATGAACTTCCATGCTGCAGAAAGAAAACCTCAAACACAGAAATGCAAACAAATTGAAAAGGCAGAGAAATATTCAGCAGGTGAAGGAACATGATAAACCCCACCAAACCAGAGAGGAGGAGAGAGGGAGTCTACCTGAAAAATAATTCAAAATGATGATAGTAAAGATGATTCCATATATTGAAAACCAAATAGAGCTACAGATAAATAGACTAGAGACAAGGATTGAGAAGATGCAAGAAATCTTTAACAGGGACCTATAAAAAGAATAAAGAATCAATCAATGATGAGTTATGCAATAACTGAGATCAAAAGCTCTCTAGAAGGAACCAACAGTAGAATAAATGAGGCAGAAGAGAGGATAAATGAGGTGGAAGATAGAATGGTGGAAATACATGAAGCAGAGAGAAAAAGAAAAAAAGACTTAAAAGATATGAAGACAAACTCAGAGACCCCTGGGACAACGCTAAATACCCCTACATTAGAAAAATAGGTGTCCCAGAAGAAGACAGAAAGAAAGGGCATTAAAAAATAC
This sequence comes from Muntiacus reevesi, assembly GCF_963930625.1. NCBI lineage: Eukaryota > Metazoa > Chordata > Mammalia > Artiodactyla > Cervidae > Muntiacus > Muntiacus reevesi. Next base: position 57,975,178 of record NC_089271.1, read on the forward strand.
TGGAGGAGATAATAGTCAAATTTTTTTCCCTAATGTGGGGAAGGAAATAGCCACCCAAGTGCAAGAAATCCAGAGAGTACCAAACAGGATAAACCCAAGACAAAACATCCCAAGACACATATTAATCAAACTAACAAAGATCAAGCACAAACAGCAAATATTAAAAGCAGCAAGTGAAAAGCAACAAATAACACACAAGGGGATCCCCATAAGGATAATAACTGATCTTTCAATAGAAACTCTCCAGGCCAGAAGGGAATGTCACGACATACTTAAAGTGATGAAAGAGAAAAACCTACAACCAAGAGTACCCAACAAGGATCTCATTCAGATATGAAGGAAAAATCAAAAACTTTCAGACAAGCAGAAGCTCAGAGAATTTAGCAACACCAAATCAGCTCTTCCACAAATGCTAAAGAATCTTCTCTAGACAGGAAACACAGTAAAGGTTTATAAAAATGAACACAATGTACCAGGCCCGAGGACTTGTCTCATGCATCCAACCTGGGCTGGTGATCTGTTTCACCCTAGATAATATACATGTTTCAATTCTGTTCTCTCTAAACATCCCACCCTCGCCTTCTCCCACAGAGTCCAAAAGTCTTTTCTGTACATCTGTGTCTCTTATTCTGTTTTGCATATAGGGTTATTGTTACCATCTTTCTATTACATGTAAATCCATGACTGATTCATGTCAATGTATGACAAAAATCACTACAATATTGTAAAGTAAGTAGCCTCCAACTAATAAAAATAAATGGAAAAAAATAAAGTTTTAGTTTTACGTGTGAAAAAAAATAAAATAAAATAAAAAAAAAATGGGGGGAAAAAATGAACCTAAAACAGCAAAGTAAATGGTAACGGGATCATACTTATCAATAATCATCTTAAATGTAAGTGGGTTAAATGCTCCAACCAAAAGAAAAACTGGCCAAATGGATACAAAAACAAAACTGTTATATATGCAGTCTTCCAGATACCCACCTCAAACCTAGGGACACACAGACTGAAAGTGAAGGGCTGGAAAAATATATTTCATGCAAATGGGGACCAAAAGAAAGCAGGAATAGCAATATTCATATCAGATAAAATAGACTTTGAAATAAAGACCATGATAAGAGACAAAGAAGGACTCTACATAATGATCAAAGTATTAATCCAATAAGAAGATATAACAATTATATAACAATCCAAGAAGAAGATGTACACCCAACATAGGAGCATCTCAATATGCAAGGCAAATGCTAACAAGTAATGAAAGCAGAAATTAACAGTAACACTTTAATAGTGGGGTACTTAAATACCCCACTCATACCTATTGATAGACTAACCAAACAAAAAATTAGCAAGGAAACGCAAACTCTAAATGATACAATGAACCAGTCAGACCTAATTGATATGTATCGGACATTTCAGCCACAAACAACAGAATTGCCCTTTTTTTCCAAGTGCACACTGAACATTCTCCAGGATGGATCACATCCTGGGCCATAAATCTAGCCTTGGTAAATTAAAAAACACTGAAATCATTTCAAGCATCTTTTCCAATCACAATGTGGTAAGATTAGACATCAAATACAGGAAGAAAGCTATTAAAAATACAAACTTATGGAGGCTAAAAAACACGCTTCTGAATAAACAACAGATCATAGAAGAAATAAAAATGAAACTAAAACTATGCATAGAAACAAATGAAAATGAAAACATGAGAACCCGAAACCTATGGGATTCAGTAAAAGCAGTGCATAGAGGGAGGTTCATAGTAATACAAGCTTATCTAAAGAAACGAGAGAAACATCAAATAAGCAACCAAATTTTACACCTAAAGCAACTAGAAAAAAAAAAAAGAAAGAAAGAAAAGATGAACCCCAAAGTTAGTAGAAGGAAAGAAATCATAAAAATCAGAACAGAAATAAATGAAAAAGAAACAAAGGAGACTATAGCAAAAATTAAAAAAAAAAACCTAAAAGCTGATTCTTTGATAAGATAAATAAAATACACAAACAATTAGCCAGACTCATCAAGAAAAAAGTGGAGAAGAATCAAATCAATAAAATTTGAAATGAACATGGAGAAATCACTTCTGACAACACAGAAATACAAAAGATCATGAGCGACTACTATCAGCAATTATATGCCAATAAAATGGACAAGTTGTAAGAAGTGGACAAATTCTTAGAAAAGTATAACCTTCCAAAACTGAACCAGGAAGAAATAAAAAAATATGAATGGACTCATCACAAGCACCGAAATCAAAACCATAGACAAAAATCTTCCAACAAATTCAAGGCCGGGACCAGATGGCTTCACATGAGAATTCTACCAAAAATTTAGAGAAGAGCTAAAACCTATCCTACTCAAACTACTCCAGAACATTGTAGAGGAAGGCAAACTCCCAAACTCATTCCATGAGGCCACCATCACCCTAATACCAAAACCAGACAAAGATGCCACAAAAAAGGAAACTACAGACTAATATCACTGAAGAACTTAGATGAAAAAATTCTCAACAAAATCCTAGCAAACAATCCAACAGCAGATTTAAAAGATCGTACATCATGACCAAGTGGACTTTATCCCAGGGATGCAAGGATTCTTCAATATTTACAAAATAATCAATGTAATACACCATATTAACAAATTGAAATATAAAAACCATATGAATATCTCAATAGATGTAGATAAAGCCTTTGACAAAATTCAACACCCATTTTTTATCAAAACTCTGCAGAAAGCCGGCATAGAAGGAACATACGCCAATATATTAAAAGCAATATACGACAAACCAACAGAAAGCATTTCCTCAATGGAGAAAAATTTAAAGCATTTCCCCTAAAATTAGGAACAAGACAAGGCTGCCCACTCTCACCATAGTATTCAACATAGTTTTGGAAATTTTAGCCACAACAATCAGAGAAGGAAAAAAAATAAAAAGAATCCAAATTGGAAGAGAATAAATAAAACTCTCACTGTTTGCAGATGATATGATCCTCTCATAGAAAACCCTAAAGACACCACCAGAAAATGACTAAAGCTAATCAATGAATATAGTAAAGTTGCAGGATATAAAATTAATACACAGAAATCCCTTGCATTTCTACACACAAACAATGAGAAAACAGAAAGAGAAATTAAGGAAACAATCCCATTCACCATTGTGATGAAAAGAATAAAATACTTAAGAATAAATTTACCTAAAGAAACAAAAGACCTATATATAGAAAACCAGAAAACACTGATGAAAGAAATCAAAGATGACACATATAGATGGAGAAATATACCATGTTCATGGGTTGGAAGGATCAATACAATGAAAATGAGTATAATACACAAAGCAACCTATAGATTCAATGCAATTCCTATCAAGCTACTGATGGTATTTTTCAGATAACTAGAATAAATAATTTCACAATTTATTTAGAAATCCAAAAAACCTCAAATAGGCAAAGCAATATTGAGAAAGAAGAATGGAACTGGAGGAATCAACCTGCCTGACCTCAGACTTTACCACAAAGCTATAGTCATCAAGATAGTATGGCGCTGGCACAAAGACAGAAATATAGATCAATGGAACAAAATAGAAAACCCAGAGATAAATCCACGCACCTATGGACACCATATCTTTGACAAAGGGGGCAAAAATATACAATGGAGAAAATACAATCTCTTTAACAAGGGGTGCTAGGAAAAGTGGTCGACCATCTGTAAAAGAATGAAATTAAAACTTTCTAACAGCATACACAAAAATAAACTCAAAATGGATTAAAGATCTAAATATAAAACCAGAAACTATAAAACTCAGAGAAAAACATAGGCAAAACACTCTCTGACATAAACCACAACAAGACCCTCTATGATCTACCTCCCAAATTAATGGAAATAAAAACAAAAATAAACAAATGGGACCTAGTTAAACTTAAAAACTTTTGCACAACGAAGGAAACTATAAGCAAGGTGAAAAGGCAGCCTTCAGAATGGTAGAAAATAATAGCCAAGGTAGCAATTGACAAATAATTATTCTTAAAAATATACAAGCATCTCATGAAGCTCGATACCAGAAAAATAAACGACCCAATCAAAAAATGGCCCAAAGAGCTAAACAGTCATTTCTCCAAAGACATACAGATGGCTAACAAACACATTAAAGGACACTCAACATCAGTCATTATCACATAAATGCAAATAAAAACCACAGTGAGGTATCATCTCATGCCAGTTCAGAATGGTTTTCATTAAAGAGTAAATGCTGGAGAGAGTGTAGAGGAAAAGGAACCCTCTTCCACTGTTGGTGGGGATGCAAAGTAGTATAGCCACTATGGAGAACAGTTTGGACATTCCTTCAGAAACTGGAAATAGAACTGCCATATGACCCTTCAATCTCACTGCTGGGCATACACATTGAGGAAACCATAATTGAAAGAGACACATGTCTCCCAATGTTCATTGCACTGTGTACAATATCTAGGACATTGAAACAACCTAAATGTCCATCAGCAGATGAATGGATAAGGAAGTGGTGGTACATATACAAAATGGAATACTACTCAGCTACAAAAAAGAACACATTTGAGTTAGTTCTAATCAGGTGGATGAAGCTGGAGCCTATTATACAGAGTGAGCTAAGCCAGAAAGAGAAACACCAATACAGGATGTGTGTGTGTGTGTATAATTAGAAAGACTGTAATGATAACCCTATATGCAAGACAGCAAAAGAGACACAGATGTACAGAACAGACTTTTAGAATATGTGGGAGAAGGTGAGGGTGGCACAATGTGAGAGAATAGCATTGAAACCTATGTGCTACCAAATGTAAAACAGATGACCAGTGCAAGCTCAATGCATGAAGCAGAGAACCCAAAGCTGGTTCTTTGGGACAACTCAGAGGGATGGGGTGTGGAGGGAGGTAGGAGGGGAGTTCAGAATGGTGGGACACATGTACACCCATGGCTGATTCATGTTAATGTATGGCTAAAACCACAACAATATTATAAAGTAATTTGCCTCCAATTAAAATAAATTAATTAAAAAATACAAAAGCAAAAGAAGTTTTGATACATATACACAATGGAATATTACTCAGCCATAAAAAGGAACACATTTGAGTTATTTCTAATGAGGTTGATGAACCTAGAGCCTTTTATACACAGTGAAGTGATTAAGAAAGAGAAAGATAAATATTAAATACTAATGCACATATATGGAACCTAGAAAGATGGTACTGAAAAATTTATTTGCAGGGCAGCAATGGACAAACAGACATAGAGCACAGACTTATGGACATGGGGAAAGTGCACTATGTGGAGAGAGTAACATGAAAACTTATATTACCATATGTAAAATAGATAGCTAATGGGAAACTGCTGAATGTCCCAGGGAATTCAAACAGGGTCTCTGTACCAATCTAGAGTGGTGGGATGGGGAGAAAAATGGGAGGAAGGTTCAAGAGGGAGGGGACATATGTATACCTATGACTGATTCATGTTGAGGTTTGAGAGAAAACAACAAAATTCGGTAAAGCAAATATCTTTTAATTAAATAATAAATATATTTTAAAAAATAGATAGTTAATGGGAAGCTTCTGTATAGCACAGGGAGCTCAGTTTGATGCTCCGTGCTGACTTAGAGAGGTGGCAGGGGGAAGTGGAAGGAAGGTTCAAGAGGGAGGGGATAAATGTATATATATAATTGATTCACTTTGTTCTACATCAGAAACTAACAGAAAATTGTAAAGTGATTATAATCCATTTGAAAAATAATAAGTCTTAAAAATTCTGCATTCTAGCCAATGCATTCCACAACTTGGGGATGCAGAAATGAAATTATTTGTTCAAGGTCACACAGTAAGATAGAGATTGCAAAATTTGAACCTCGGCTCCTGACTAGCAGGTCACTACTGTAATTCAACCAAACTAATTCTGAGATATAAATATGTGACGGTTTTGCAAAGTTAAAAGTGTAAGTGATTAGTATAAAGAGCCAGTATGGGCTTCCTATGCATGTCATGCTAGATTTAACTGATTTATTTCTTATTACTGGGATTACCAGATTGAAAGTTCAATATAACCTTCTACCAGCAGGTGCCTCAATTTTGGCCCAATGTTAGATAAAGTATCTACCAATAACCCTATAGATATTACTGAGAAATAAGGAAGGAGATAACAGTATATTTAGGAGACCTGTGAATGACTGTAGCCTCATAACGAAGTAAAGGGTCAACTGGGTTAATCTAGGTATAGTGCTATAAAGGGTGTGCTGCAGATGTTGGCCCTTATCCTGAACTCAGTCAACATTTAACTAATTGCTTTTGTGAGGAATCTAGTTGAACATCACAACTGGTTGTTGTGATGTTGTTATTCAGTCTCTCAGTCTTGTCCTACTCTTTGCCACCATGGACTGCAGCATCAGGCCTCCCTGGTCCATTGCATCAGTTATGCCATCCAGCCATCTCATCCTCTGTTGCCCTCTTCTCCTTCTGCCCTCAATCTTTTCCAGCATCAGGGACTTTTCCAATGAGTCAGCTCTTTGCATCAAGTGACCAAAATACTGGAGCTTCAGCTTCAGCATCAGCCCTTCCAATGAGTATTCAGGGTTGGTTTCCCTTAGGATTGACTGGTTTGCTCTCCTTGTTGTCTAAGGAACTTGCAGGAGTCTTCTCCAGCACATCAATTCTTCAGCTCTCTGCCTTCTTTATGGTCCAGTACTCACAACTGTATGTGACCACTGGGAAGACCATTGCCTTGACTATATGGATCTTTGTCAGCAGAGTAATGTCTCTGCTTTTCAACACACTGTCTAGGTTTGTCACAGCTTTTCTGCCAAGAAGCAATAGTCTTCTAATTTCATGACTGCAATCACCATCCAGAGTGATTTTACTGCCCAAGAAGAGGAAATCTGCCACTACTTCCAACTTTTCCCCCTCTATTTGCCATGAAGTAATGTGACTGGATGCCATGTTCTCGGTTATTTAATATTTAGTTTTTAGCAGCTTTCACTCCTCCTTCACCCCCATTAAGAGACTATAGTTGCTCTTCACTTTTTGACATTAGAGTGGTATCATCCACATATCTGAGGTTGTTGAAGTTTCTCTTGCCTATCTTGATTCCAGCTTGTTACTCATCCAGCCTAGCAGTACTAATGATGTGCTCAGTGAATATTGCAAACAAACAGGGTGACAGCAGACAGCCCTGTTCTACTCTTTCTCTATCTTGAACTATTTAATTGTCCCATACAGGGTTCTAACTTTTGCTTCTTGATCCACATAAGGGTTTCTCGGGGGACAGGTAAGATGGTCTGGTATTCCATCTCTTTAAGAACTTTCCACAGTTTATTATGATCCACACAAAGGCTTTGGCATGGTCAATGAAACAAAGGTACATGTGTTTCTGTAATTCCCTAGCTTTCTCATTCCAATCCCAGAGAATGGCAATGCCAAAGAATGTTCAAACTACCTCACAATTGCACTTATCTCACACACTAGAAAAGTAATGCTCAAAATTCTCCAAGCCAGGCTTCAACAGTACATGAACCAAGAACTTGCAGATGTTCAAACTGGATTTAGACAGAGGAATGAGAGATCAACTTGCCAACATTTGTTGGGTCATAAGAGAATTCCAGAAAAACATCTACTTCTGCTTTATTGACTATATAAAAGCCTTTGACTGTATGGGTCAAAACAAGCTGTGGAAAATTCTTCAACAGATGGAAATAACAGACCACCTTACCCGCCTCCTGAGTAATCTGTATACAGGTCAAGAAGCAATACATAGAATGAGACATGGAACAATGGACTGGTTCCAAATTGGGAAAAGAGTACATCAAGGATGTACTTGGAACTTGTCAAATATATTCCTATTTCTAAAGTTCAATTATGGCAACGTTTTCTCCTAGAATGTCCACCACAGCAGAATCCAAAATGTTCATATTGTGAAGATACAATTCTTTTAGAAAGATCATGACCTAATGCACACATGCATACATGCATACACACACACACACACACACACACACACACACACACACTTGGTCTGGGAAGGCTTCTTTGCTGCTCGTTCTCCAAGACAAAGTCAGAAACTCCCAATTATTTGATCATATGGCACTCTACACTTAACAATTGCACTTGTAATTATTAGTTCAGTGTCTTATCGTCTTTTGCCAGATTATATCCTCCACCAGGAAAGAGATTAAGTCTGTCTTGTTGACTGCTGTGTCTGCAATGTGTGCACATAGTAGGCATTCAACAAATATTTGTGGAATGAGTGAATTTTGACTGTCAAGTTATGGGTTCAGTGTACTATGCTTTTAAAACTAGAAGATTGCTTAAAGAGGTCGGGCTCCTGCTCTTCTAAATGTTTCTTGTCACTACAGAATAGTTTAACACCATATTCTGAGAATTTTCCTCCAAAACTGTCCCTGCCAGATTGAACCTCAGATTGTTTTCCTTTGCAATTTGGTTTGGTGCCTAATTTCAGCTCTTCTCTTGATTCTTGTTTCAGCTGGCTAAGACTGGCATGCCCTCCATCATCTCTTGTTATCTGACCAGATTCAGTTTTCTTACTCTTTCCTGCCTCACTACTCTTGTCAAGCCTTTGAACTTCACAGAGTTCCATTATTCTATGTATCTTAAGAATGTTGCTTGTCCTTGGTCAGTTTGAGTGGGGGGACAATTGCTCTGAACTCAATGTCAGCTTCTTAAATGAGGAATATGCGCCACATCTGTCTCAAATGCATATTTAAATTTCAAGATATTTTCAAATCTCAAGTTTCACAAAATTACTTAAGCATATTATCATACATCTTATATTACAGATAAAATTTGAGATGGGGTCCACATGACATAAGCAAGATAGCAGAATAGTTTTGTTTTGTTTTTTTACCATCATCTCCCCTCCCCCCCCCCCCACAGAACATTGATTTTGGTCTCTTCTGGGTAAGAATACCTTTGAGGGAGTCCAAGGATTCACTGGAGAATTTACAGCACACTGTTGGACAAAAATATCCAAGGATAGATGTGATGAAAGGGTAAAAGGAGCCATTTCACTTTAACCACAACACGCTTACCCAAAGGTAACACAACTTAGTTCCAAGATAGACCTCCCCAGTCTATGATTTCTCCCATGTGGGAAAGTGTAGCATACTAAGTGAGTGCCTTGCTTCTCCAGGCATGTGGGATGTTGCCCAAGAGCCCGCTTCTTTTTCCTCTCATGCAGAACAATAAGATTATCAGCATGGCTAAGAGGTTGAGAGAACATGGAAGCACAGAATGAAGATTCAGAACTTATCAAAAGGCTCTAGATCCATTCAGTTGTTTCATGGACTCTATCACAAGGCCCACCAATAAGATGTTTGTGGCATCTCAAATGTGAACCCCATCAACTAGCCCAGAGGCACATCTAATTTTCTGTATGTCTCATGCACCCCTTGTGACTGTTTCCTTGTGTGCAACCCTACAGATCTACAGATACCAAATGCAAGCCTTTGCAAATGGTTCACAAGCATATACATAAAACCAGTTTTCCTCTGTGGGATTGAAAGAAGGAAGAAAATCTTGAGTATTTCCAGTCATCACTTTGTGGAAAACAAGCAAGTTTCTCTGCATCCAGCATGGATTTGCATAATCGAAAGAAAGCATACAATATTAAGAATGATGCCTCAAGAGGAAATAAGAGGAATGGAGCAGGTATATCCATAGAATATGTCTGATAGAGCCTCAGAATCTCTACCCAGGGTGAGTGGTGAAGTTTTATTTTCCTTAAGTCAGTCTCGAAAGAATGGGGGAGGTAATTACTTCTACAAGTACAAAGACAGCAACACAAGACTTCAAGGAATATTAAAAAATCAAGTTAACATAATTCTACCAAAAGAACATAATAATTTTCCAGTAACAGACACCAAAGAAATGGAGATCTAAAATTTGCCTGACAAATAATTCAAAACAATTATTTTAAGGAAGCTCAAATGGATACAACAGAGTACAGTTAAATAACTCAATGAATCCAGGAAAATAATACACAAAAAAACAATAAGCTCATCAAAAAGTAGACATCATAAAAAGGAACCATACAGAAATTCTGGAGTTACAGTATACAGTGAATGAAATGAAAAATGCCACAGAAAGCATCAAGAGCAGACTTGATTAAGCAAGAGAAAGAATGAGAACTACAGCAGAGCTCATTTAAAATTATACAGTGAGAGAGAGAAAAGAATGAAAAGAAATGAAGAATGCCTATGCGATTGCTGGGACAATAATAATAATAATAATAATAAAAACTAATAAATGTATTACGGGACTTCCAGAAGAAGTGATGGAGCATAAAACTTATTTAAAGAAATAATGGCTGAAAACTTCCCAAATTTGAGAAGAGATATGAACATCTAGTTACATAAAGCTCAGAAATATGTAAAGGCTTCTTTGGCAGTTCAGTGATAAAGAATCTGCCCGCACTGCAGGAGACATGGGTCCAATCCATCGGGAGGGATGATCCCCTGGAAGAGGGCATGGAAGCCCACTCCAGTATTCTTGCCTGGAGAATCCAATGAACTGAGAAGCCTGGTGGGCTACGGTCAACAGGGTCACGAAGAGTCAGACATGACTGAAGCAACTGAGCACACACACATTCAGAGATGCCTAAATATGTTCAACCCAAAGTTTACTTATATGATATATATTATAATCAAATTATCAAAAATTAAAGGTAAATATAATTTTGAAATCATCAAGAGAAGAGACTTGTCATGTACAAGGTAATTCATATAAAGTTTTCTGTGATTTCTCAGCAGAAACATTGCAGGCCAGAAGAGAGTGGTATAAAGTATTCAAATACCTAAAGAAAAATCAAATGCAAAACTGTAATTTTACTGTCAAAGTTGTCATTCATAAGTAAAGGGAAAATAAGTTTCCCAGGCAAATAAAAAGTGAAACACTTCAACACCACTAAAGTTGTCTTATTAGAAAGTTCAAAGGAATTTCTTCAAGCTACATTATTGCTGTTGAGTCACTAAGCAGTGTCCAAATCTTTGCAACTCCATGGGCTGCAGAACACCAGGCTTCCCTGTCCTTCACTATTCAGGGAGCTTACTCAAATTCATGTCCATTGAGTCGGTGAGGCCATGCAAACACCTTATCTTCTGTCACCCTCCTCTTCTTCTGCCCTCAATCTTTCCCAGAGTGAGTCTTTTCCAGTGAGTCAGTTCTTTGCATCAGGTGGCCAAAGTATTGGAGGTTAAGCTTCAGCATTAGTCCTTCCAGTGAATTCAGGGTTGATTTCCTTTAGGATTGACTGGTTTGATCTCCTTGCTATCCAAGGGACTTGCAAGAGTCTTCTCCAGCACCACAGTTTGAAAGCGACTATTGTTTGGTGCTCAGCCTTCTTTATGATCCAATTCTCACATCCATACATGACTACTGAAAAAACCATAGCTTTGACTATATGGACCTTTGTCGGCAAAGTGATGTCTCTGATTTTTAGCACACTATCTAGGTTTGTTATAGCATTTTTTTCCAAGGAGAAAGAATCTTTTAATTTCATGGCTTCAATCACCATCCACAGTGATTTTGGAAACCAGGAAAATAAAATCTGTCACTGTTTTCACTTTTTCCACATTTATTTGCCTTAAAGTGACAGGACCAGATGCCATGATCTTAATTTTTTGAATGCTGAGTTTTAAGCCAACTTTTTTCACTCTCCTCTTTCACTTTCATGAAGAGGCTCTTTAGTTTCTTTTCATTTTCTGCCATTAGAGTGGTATCATCTGCATATCTGAGGTTACTGATATTTCTCCTGGCAATATCAATTCCAGCTTGTGAATCATCCAGCCCAGCATTTCACATAATGTACTCGGTATATAAGTTAAAAAAGAAGGGTGATATACACAGCCTTGTCATACTCCTTCCCCAATTTAAACCAAGTCAGTCTTCCATGTAAGGTTCTATCGCTTTCTTCTTGACCCACATACAGGTTTCTCAGTACACAGGTAAGGTGCTATGGTACTCCCATCTCTTTAAGAATTTTCCACAGTTTGTTGTAATCCACACAGTCAAAGGCTTCAGTGTAGTCAATGAAGCAGAGGTAGATTTTTTTTTTCTGGAATTCCTTTGCTTTCTCCAGGATCCAACAAATGTTGGCAATTTGATCACTGGTTCCTCTGCCTTTTCTAAATTCAGCTTGTACATCTGGAAGTTCTCAATTCACATACTGCTAAAGCTTAGTTTGAAGGATTTTGAGCATAACCTTACTAGCATGTGAAATGAGCCTAATTGTGCAGTAGTTTGATCATTCATTGGCATTGCCCTTCTTTGGAATTGGAATGAAAACTGATTTTTTCTAGTCCTGTGGTCACTTCTGAGTTTTCCAAATTTGCTAGCATACTGTGTGCAGCACTTTGACAGCATCATTTTTAGGATTTTGAATAGCTCAACTGGAATTCTATCACTTCCACTAGCTTTGTTCATAATAATGCTTCCTAAGGCTCACTTGACTTCACACTCCAAGATGTCTGGAACTAATATTAGTGACCACACCATTGTGGTTATCTGGATCATTAAGATCTTTCTTCTATGGTTTTTCTTATATTCTTGCCACCTTTTCTTAATCTCTTCTGTTTCTTTTAGCTCGTTACTGATTTTCTCATTTATAGTGTCCATTTTTGCGTGAAATGTTCCCTTGATATCTTCAATTTTCTTGAAGAGGCCTCTATTCTTTCCCATTTTATTGTTTTTCTCTATTTCTTTGCATTGTTCATATAAAAAGACCTTCTTATCTCTCCTTGCTGTTCTTTGTAACTTTGCACTCTTTTGGGTATATCTCTCCCTTTCTCCCTTGCCTTTCACTTCTCTTCTTTTCTCACCTTTCTGTAATGCCTCCTCAGAAAATGACTTTTCCTTCTTTTACTTCTTTTTCTTGGAGATGATTTTGTTCACTACCTCTTGTACAATTTTGCAAACCTCTGTCCATAGTACTTCGGGCACTATCTCTTCCAGATCTAATCACTTGAATCTATTTGTCACCTCCACTCTATAATGACAATTGATTTGACTTAGGTCAGATCTGAATGGTCTAGTGGTTTTTCCTACTAATCTTTCATTTAAACCTGAATTTTGCAATAAGAAGCTCATGATCTGAGTCATTTTCAGCTCCAAGTCTTGTTTTTGCTGACAGAATAGCTTCTCCATCTTCAGCTGCAAAGATTATAATCTGTTTGATTTTGGTACAGAAATATTGTGAGAATTACTAAAATGTGAAACTCAGACATAAAATGAGCAGATTTTATTTGAGAAATAATGCTGATAGAACTGCCCAACACATTTTTTTAAAAAATGAAGTATCTGTGATGTGCAATAAAATGAGGTAAACCTGTTTATGCATCTAATAACAAAATTTCAAAGTGTTTGAAGTAAAAGTGACAGAATTGAAGGCAGACAAAGATAAGTAAACACTAATTATTGGAGACTTAGTCTAGCAATTTGATAAACGAAAGATCTAGGCACAATATCTCTAAAATAGAAGGCCTCAACAATAGTAAAAAACAACCTGAATTCCAAAGGTTGCAGAATAGTTGATCAATATACAAAACTCAATTGTGTATGCCCACTAGCAGGGAAAACTCACCAAAAAAAACCCAAAATGATTCCATTTATAAAACATGAAAAATAATAAAGTACTTAGGAATAAATACTTAGGGATTCTCTCATAGCTCAGTTGGTTAAAAAAAAAAAAAAAAATCTGCCTGCAATGTAGGAGACCCCGGTTCAATTCCTGGATTGGGAAGATCCACTCGAGAAGGGACAGGCTAGTGACTCCAGTATTCTTGGGATTTCTTTGTGCCTCAGCTGGTAAAGAATCCGTTTGCAATGTGGGAGGCATGGGTTCAATCCCTGGGTTGGGAAGATCCTCTGGAGAAGGGTAAGGCTACCCACTCCAGTGTTCTGGCCAGGAGAATTCCATAGACTGCATATTCCATGATGTTGCAAAGAGTCAGACACAACTGAGAGACTTGCACTTTCACTTTCATTTAGGAATAAATATTTTAAGGTAGTGCAAAACTTTTCAATGAAAGTTTTAAACCACTTTGGAAAATGCAACAAGATAAAAATAATTGGGAAACATTCCATATTCATGATTGGAAAACAATATTTTTTAGAGGGCAATAATTTCCACTTTATATTCTTTGCAGAAGATGTAGAAGCTCTATACAGTCAGCAAAAAAAAGACCAGGAGCTGACTGTGGCTCAGATCATGAACTCCTTAGTGCAAAATTCAGACATAAATTGAAGAAAGTAGGGAAAACCACTAAACCATTCAGGCATGATCTAAATCAAATCCCTTACATTTATACAGTGTAAGTGACAAATATATTCAAGGGATTGGATCTGATAGACAGAGTGCCTGAAGAATTATGGATGGAAGTTAACGACATTGTACAGGAGGCAGTGATCAAGACCATCCCCAAGAAAAAGAAATGTAAAAAGGCTAAATGGTTGTCTGAGGAGACCTTACAAATAGCTGAGAAAAGTAGAGAAGAGAAAGGCAAAGGAGAAGAGAAAAGATAAACCCATCTAAATGTAGAGTCCCAAAGAATAGTAAGGAGAGATAAGAAAGCATTTCTAAGTTATCAATGAAAAGAAATAGAAGAAAACAATAGAATGGGAAAGACTAGAAATGTCTTCAAGAAAATTAGAGATACAAAGGGAACATTTCATGGAGGGATGTTTAAAATAAAGGACTTAACATAAGCAGAAGATATTAAGAAGAGGTGGCAAGAATACATGAAGAACTATTTTAAAAAAAGATCTTAATGACTCAGATAACCACGATGGTGTGATCACTCACCTAGAGCCAGACATCTTGGAATGCGAAGTCAAGTGGGCCTTTGGAAAGATCACTACGAAAAAAAGCTAGTGGAGGTTTTGGGACTCCAGATGAGCTATTTCAAATCCTAAGGATGATGCCATTAAAGTACAGCACTTAATATGCCAGCAAATTTGGAAAACTCAGCAGTGGCCACAGGACTGGAAAAGTTCAGTTTTCAAGGCAATGCTGAAGAATGTTCAAACTACTGCACAATTGCACTTATCTCACACACATCCAAAGTTATGCCAAAAATCCTACAAGAAAAGGTTTCAATAGTATGTGAAGTGAGAATTTCCAGATGTTCAAGCTGGTTTTAGGAAAGCCAGAGGAACCAGTGATCATCAAATTGCCAACATCTGTTGGATCATAGAAAAAGGAAGAGAATTCCAGAAAAACACCTACTTTTGCTTCACTTATTATGCTAAAGCATTTGACTGTGTGGATAACAACAAACTGTGGAAAATTCTTCAAGAGATTGGAATACCAGACCACCTGACCTGCCTCTTGAGAAGTCTGTATGCAGGTCAAGAAGCAACAGTTAAAACTGGACATGGAAAAATGGACAGTTGCTTCTTGACTTGCATACAAGTTTCACAGGAGGCAGGTAAGTTGGTTTGGTGTTCCCATCTCTTGAATAATTTTCCACAGTTTGTTGTGAGCCACACAGTCAAAGGCTTTAGTGTAGTCAGTGAAGCAGAAATAGATGTTTTTCTAGAATTCACTTGCTTTTTCTACCATCCAACAGACATTGGCATTTTGATCTCTGGTTCTTCTGCCTTTTTTAAATCCAGCTTGAACAGCTGGAAGGTCTCAGTTCATGTACTGTTGAAGCGTGGCTTGGAGAATTTTGAGCATTACTTTACTAGCTTGTGAAATGAGTGCAATTGTGTGATAGTTTTAACCTTCTTTGGCATTGCCCTTCATTGGGATTGGATTGAAAACTGACCTTTTCCAGTACTGTGGCTGTTGCTGAGTTTTCCATATTTGCTGGTATATTGAGTGCCCTTATTTCACAGCATCATCTTTTAGGATTTAAATTAGCTAAGCTAGAATTCCATCCACTAGCTTTGTTTCTAGTGATGCTTCCTAAGGCCCACTTAACTTCACATTCCAGGATGTCTGTCTCTAGGTGAGTGATCACACCATCATGGTTATCTGGCTCGATAAGATTTTTTTTAATAATTCTTCTATGTATTCTTGCCACCTCTTCATAATATCTTCTTCTGTTATATCCAAGGGTTTCTGTCCTTTAATGTGTCCATCTTTGCATGAACTATTCCCTTGGTATCTCTAATTTTCTTGAAGACATCTCTAGTCTTTCCCATTCTATTGTTTTCCTCTATTTTTTTGTGTTGATCATTTAGAAAGGCTTTCTTAACTTTCCTTGCTATTCTTTGGAACTCTGCATTTAGATGGATATAATTTTCCTTTTCTCCTTTGACTTTTCCTTCTCTTCTTTTCTCAGCTATTTGTAAGGTCTCCTCAGACAACTGTTTTTCCTTTTTATATTTATTTTTCTTGGGGATGGTCTTGATCCCTGCCTCCCATACAATATCATGAACCTCTGTTCATAGTTCTTCCGGCACTCTGTATCCAATCCCTTGAATCTATTTGTCATTTCTAGTGTATAATCATAAGAGATTTGATTTAGGTCATACCTGAATTGCCTAGTAGTTTCCCCTACTTTCTTCAGTTTAAATCTGAAGTTTGCAATAAGGAGTTCATGATCTGAGCCACAATCAGCTCCTGGTTTTGTTTTTTCTGGTTCCAGTATTATTGGGCTTCCCTTGTGGCTCAGATAGTAAAGAATATGCCTGCAATGTGGGAGACCTGGGTTCAGTTCCTGGATTGTGATGATCCCCTGGAGAAGGGAAAGACTACCCACGCCAGTATTCTGGCCTAGAGAATTCCATGGACTATATAAGTCATGGGGTTGCAAATAGTCTTACATGACTGAGTGACTTTCTCACATCACACAGAGCTTCTCCATCTTCGACTGCAAAGAATATAATCAATCTGATTTTGGTATTGATCATCTGGTGATGTCCATGTGTAGAGTCATCTCTTGTGTTCTTGTAAGACACTGTTTGCTATGACCAGTGCGTTCTCTTGGTAAAGCTCTGTTAACCTTTGCCCTGCCGTATTTTATACTCCAAGGCCAAACTTTCCTGTTATTCGAGATATCTCTGGACTTCCTACTTTTGCGTTCCAGTCTCCTATAGTGATAAAAAGACTTTTTTTGGGGGGGGGGTGGGTGTTAGTTCTGGGAGATCTTGTATGTCTTCATAGAACCATTCTATTTCAGCTTCTTTGGCATTAGTGGATCAGCAGTTTGGGCATTGACTTGGATTACTGTAATATTGAGTTGCTTGCCTTGGAAATGAAAAGAGATCTTTCTGTCATTTTTGAGACTGCACTCAAGTACTGCATTTTGGACCTTTTTGTTGACAATGAGGGCTACTCCTTTTCTTCTCAGGGATTCTTGCCCACAGTAGTAGGTATAATGGTCATTTGAATTAAATTTTCCCATTTTGGTCTATTTTAGTACACTGATCCCTAAACTGTTGATGTTCATTCTTGCCATCTCCTGTTTGACCACTTCCAACTTACCTTGATTCATGGACCTAACATTCCAGGTTCCTATGCAGTATCATTCTTACAGCATTGGACTATTGGACTTTACTTTCACCACCAGACACATCCATAACTGGATGTTGTTTCCATTTTGGTTCAGCCTCTTCATTCCTTCTCGAGCTGTTTCTCTGCTTGAGTAGCATATTGGGCACCTACTGACCTGGGGAGTTCACCTTTCAGTGTCAAATATTTTTGACTTTTCATACTGCTTATGTTTATGGGGTTCTCCAGGCAAGGATGCTGAAGTGGTTTGCATTCCCTTCTCCATTGGACCAAGTGTGTGTGTGTGTGTGTGTGTGTGTGTGTGTGTGTGTGTATGAATGAATTTAGTATCTATGTATATATAATTGGAATTAAGCTAATGTAAAATTGAAGTTGATTCTTAAAATCAACTTGGATATGGTAAGTGTTATATCTACTACTAAGAAAATAACTCAAAATAATATGAAGTGAAAACAAATTAAAGGAATTAACATGTTACACTAGAACATGTTCACTTAAAACAAAAGAAGGCAGAAGAAAAATTGAGAAACCAAAAAGATGAGAGATTGAGAAAACAAAACTGGATGCAGCAAAAGCAGTGCTTAGAGGGCAATTCATACACATAGAAGCTCAACCTAGGAAACAAGAAAGATATCATCAATAGCCTACACATTCAGTTTAAAACATGAAAACAAAAACAAATAAAACCCAAAACAAGAAGTTAAAAAATCAGAGCAAGATTGATAAAATAGAAAATAGAATGGAAAAGTGAAAATTAAATAAGAAATTGAGTTTTATCTTTCTGGCTTACTTCACTCTGTATAATGGGCTCCAGTTTCATCCATCTCATTAGAACTGATTCAAATGAATTCTTTTTAATGGCTGAGTAATATTCCATGGTGTATATGTACCACAGCTTCCTTATCCATTCATCTGCTGATGGGCATCTAGGCTGCTTCCATGTCCTGGCTATTATAAACAGTGCTGTCATGAACATTGGGGTGCACGTGTCTCTTTCAGATCTGGTTTCCTCAGTGTGTATGCCCAGAAGTGGTATTGCTGGGTCATATGGCAGTTCTATTTCCAGTTTTTTAAGAAATCTCCACACTGCTTTCCATAGTGGCTGTACTAGTTTGCATTCCCACCAACAATGTAAGAGGGTTCCCTTTTCTCCACACCCTCTCCAGCATTTATTGCTTGTAGACTTTTGGATAGCATCCATCCTGACTGGTGTGTAATGGTACCTCATTGTGATTTTGATATGCATTTCTCTGATAATGAGTGATGTTGAGCATCTTTTCATGTGTTTGTTAACCATCTGTATGTCTTCTTTGGAGAAATGTCTGTTTAGTTCTTGGGTCATTAATTTTTCTGGAATTGAGCTGCAGGAGTTGCTTGTATATTTTTTAGATTAATCCTTTTTCTGTTGCTTCATTTTCTATTATTTTCTCCCAATCTGAGGGCTGTCTTTTCACCTTGCTTCTAGGTTCCTTTGTTGTGCAAAAGCTTTTAAGTTTCACTAGGTCCCATTTGTTTATTTTTGCTTATATTTCCAATATTCTGGGAGGTGGGTCATAGAGGATCCTGCTGTGATTTATGTTGGAGAGTGTTTTGCCTTATTTTTGTATATGGTTTTAGAAGGTATTCTAGTTTCATTCTTTTACAAGTGGTTGACCAGTTTTCCCAGCACCACTTATTAAAGAGGTTGTCTTTTTCCCATTGTATATCCTTGCCTCCTTTGTCGAAGATAAGGTTTCCATAGGTTCGTGGAGTCATCTCTGGTCTTTCTATTCTGTTCCATTGATCTATATTTCTGTTTTTGTGCCAGTACCATACTTTCTTGATGAATGTGGCTTTGTAGTATAGTCTGAAGTCAGGCAGGTTGATTCCTCCAGTTCCATTCTTCTTTCTCAATATTACTTTGGTATTTCTCACAGAACTAGAACAAATAATTTCACAATTTGTATGGAAATACAAAAAACCTTGAATAGCCAAAGTAATCTGGAGCAGACTCTTGAGAGTCCCTTGGACTGCAAGGATATCCACCCAGCCCATCGTGAAGGAGATAAGTCCTTGGTGTTCATTGGAAGGACTGATGCTGAAGCTGAAACTCCAATACTTTGGCCACCTCATGCAAAGAGTTGACTCATTGGAAAAGACCTTGATTATGGGAGGGATTGGGGGCAGGAGGATAAGGGGATGACAGAGAATGAGATGGCTGGATGGCATCACCGACTCGATGGGCATGAGTTCGAGTAAACTCTGGGAGTTGGTGATGGACAGGGAGGCCTGGCATGCTGTGATTCATGGGGTCACAAAGAGTCGGACACAGCTGAGCGACTGAACTGAACTGAACTGATCAAAGGCAGACAGAAGAAGAACTGCAGTCCCCCAGTAGCCAAAACAAAAACTGCATGACAGAAAGTTAATCAAGGTGAAAAAGCAGAAAGTTATGTTCCAGGTGAAGGGAGAAGTTAAAACCCCAGAAAGAAAAGTGAAAGTGTTAGCCACTCAGTCATGTCCAATTCTTTGTGACCCCACAGACTCCTCTGCCAGGCTCTTCTGTCTATGGGATTCTTCAGGCAAGAATACTGGAGTGGGTTGCCATTCCCTTCTCCAAGAGATCTTTCTGACCCAGGGATTGAGCCCAGGTCTCCTGAATTGCAGGCAGGTTCTTTACCATTTGAGCCACTAGGGAAGCCCTGTGAAAACCACAGAAAAAAACAACTAAATGAAGTTGAGATAGGCAAACTTCCAAAAAAAGAATTCAAAATAATGATAGTGAAGATGATCCAGGATCTTGGGAAAACAATGGAGAAGATGCAAGACATGTTCACCAAAGACCTAAAAGAACTAAAGAACAAACAAACAGATATGAATAGTACACTAGAAGGAATTAATAGCAGAATGACTGAGGCAGAAGAACGGATAAGTGACCTGGAGGACAGAATGAGGGAAATCACTGCCACAGAACAAAATATAGAAAAAAAAAAGAATAAATAGAAATAGAGTCAGCCTAAAAGACCTATGGAACGATATTAAATGTACCAGCATTTCCATTATAGTGGTTCCAGAAGGAAAAGAGAGAGAGAAAGGACCTAAGAAAGTATTTGAAGACATAGTAACTGAAAATTTCCCTAACATGTGATAGGAAATAATTAACCAAGTCCAGGAAGTGCAGAGTCCCAGGCAGGACAAGCCCCTAAGGAGGAACACACCAAGACACATAGTAATCAAACTGACAAAAGTTAAAGACAAAAGTAAAATATTAAAAGCAACAAGAGAAAAGTGGCAAATAACATACAAGGGAACTCCCATCAGGCTATCAGCTGATTTCTCAACAGAAGCCAAAAGGGAATGGAATGAAATATTTAAAGTGAGGAAAGAGAATAACCTATAGCCAAGAATACTCTACCCAATAAGACTCTCATTCAGATTTGATAGAGAAATCAGAAGCTCTCCAGACAAGCAAAATTTAAGAGAATGCAGCACCACCAAACCAGCTTTACAACAAATGTTAAAGCAAATTCTCTATGGAGGAAATACAAGAGAAGGAAAAGATATATAGAAAATAAACCCAAAACAATTAAGAAAACAGTAATAGGATCAAATGAGCCAACCAAAAGGTATATACTGGCTGGGCAAATGAAAACATGTGCATATAGGCACTTCTACTTACCACATCACACTGTTTGATCTCCCCCTGCAATTTTATGTACATATTTTATATGTTTAGGTTAATAATGTTCCCATTATGGCTGGAATTGTAATTATCTTTTATTTTTTGTCTGGCTATTGACTGTGAAACTGATTATCTTTTACTATTGTGATTATGTAACTATTATTCAATACCATTGTATCATGATTGGTCAACAGAAAAATCATAGAACTCTATATCATCAAAACAATGATTTAATAGAAACACCTGTAATCACTTTTTAAAATCCAGACACATATAGGAATTAGCTTGGAATTTGTTGAAATATACAAATGACTAGATATTGCTCTTCTTTTCTCCAGAACTCCAGATGTTTCTAATGAGCAGTATGATTAAAAACAACTGGACTTTATGATGATTGTTTACTATGATCTAGTTTGTTCACTTTTCCTATTTTATATTTAGTACTCCCATTTCATTTAGTTTATATTTTCCAATTTCCCCATCTTTTCTTTTCTCTGATGCTCTTTCCCAAGGCTTTATCAAGCATAGTAGAAGTGCTTCTGTATACATATGTAAATAATATGTGTAATACATATATATATATATATATATTTAGAAAACTTATGAATTTTTGCCTAACTAAAAAATTCATGACATTTTCATTCCACTTGTTTGACTTAGTATGAATAGAATGCTAGATTTCTAATTTTTTTTTCCATTTGTTTTTATTTGTTGGAGGCTAATTACTTTACAATATTGTAGTGGGTTTTGTCATACATTGACATGAATCAGTAATGGATTTACATGTATTTCCCATCCCAATCCCCCCTCCCACCTCCCTCTCTACCCAATCCCTCTGGGTCTTTCCAGTGCACCAGGCCCCAGCACTTGTCTCATGCATCCAACCTGGGCTTGTGATCTGTTTCACCCTAGATAATATACATGTTTCGATGTTGTTCTCTCAAAACATCTCACCCTCGCCTTCTCCCACAGAGTCCAAAAGTCTGTTCTATACATCTGTGTCTCTTTTTCTGTTTTGCATATAGGGTTATCGTTACCATCTTTCTAAATTCCATATTTATGTGTTAGTATACTGTAATGCTCTTTATCTTTCTGGGTTACTTCACTCTGTATTATGGGCTCTAGTTTCACCCATCTCATTAGAATTGATTCAAATTAATTCTTTTTAATGGCTGAGTAATATTCCATGGTGTATATTTACCTCAGCTTTCTTATCCATTTGTCTGCTGATGGGCATCTAGGTTGCTTCCATGTCCTGGCTATTATAAACAGTGCTGCGATTTCTAATTTTTAAAAAAATAGACATACAACAAGAAATAAAAGTGCACTGTATAGCACAGAACTATAGCCAGTATCTTATAATCATCTATAATGTAAAATAATTTAAAAAATAATGTATGTGTATATGCATAACTAAGTCACCTTGTTAAGTCAACCATACTTCAATAAAATATATATATTAAGGGGGAAAAGTCCACTGTATATCAAGTACTATCCATGTGGAAACCAAAAACAAATTTAAGAAAATTGTTCCACTAAAATTACTTCAAAAAATAGAATATTCTGGAATAAATTTATTAAAGTCTATGTAAAACATATTCTGAAAGAAAATTGTCTTTGTTGCAAAACACTTTTGAAACAAAATTACTAAGTAAATGAAACACATGTGGAAAATGTTCATGTTCATGGGTTGAAAGACAATATTGTTGCTAAAATGATGATGCTTCCCAAAGTGATTTACAGATTCAAAGCAATCTGTATCAAAATCTGAGTTGACTTATTTGCAAAATTTTAAAGCTGATTCTAAAATTCTTATGGAAATATAATGGGCCCAGAAGTACAAAGCAACCTGGAAAAAGAAGAATAATGTTGGAGATTTTAACACTTACTACAAAGCAGTGGTAATCAAGGCTGTATTGTACTGGTATAAGGCTAGACATAGATTAATGGAATAGAACTGAGAGTTCAGAAATATATTCTCCACCTTTACAGTCAACTGATTTTTCACAAAGGTGCCAATACAGTGAAAGAGCTATGCCACTTGGGTTGTCAGTGCTGTTCAGTTGTGAAGCTGTGTCTCACTCTTCACTCCCCCATGGACTGCATCATGCCAGGCTTCTCTGTTCCTCACCATCTCCTGGATTTTGCCCAAATTCAAGTCTGTTGAGTCAGTGATGCTATCCAATCATCTCATCATCCAACCATCTTATCCTCTGTCACCCTCATATCCTGCCTTCACTCCAATTCCAATTCATTCCAATTCCAATTCCAGTTCATTCCAATGAGTCAGCTGTTCGCATCAAGTGGCCAAAATATTGAAGCTGCAGCTTCAGCATTAGGACTTCCATAGGGTATTCAGGGTTGATTTCCTTTAAGACTGACTGGTCTGATCTCCTTGCTTTAAAAGAGTCTTCTCTCAAGAGTCTTCTCCAGCACAACAGTTCAAAAGCATCAATTCTTCAGCTCTCTACCTTCTTTATGGTTCAGCTGTCACAACAGTATGTGACCACTGGAAAGATCATAGCCATGACTGTTCAGACCTTTGTCAGCGAAGTGATGTCTCTGATTATTAACACATTCTGTGATTTGACATAGCTTTCCTGCCAAAAAGAAATCGTCTTCTTATTTCATGGCTACAGTCACCATCCACAGTGATTTTGGAACCCAAGAAGAGGAAATCTGTCACTGCTTTCACCTTTTCCCTTTCTGTGTGCCATGAAGAGATGGGACCAGATGCCATGATATTAGTGCTTTTTTTTTCTTTCAAATATTGAGTTTTAAGCTGGTTTTTTTTCACTCTCCTCCTTTACCCTTATCAAGAGGTTCTTTAGTTCTTCTTTGCTTTTTGCATTAGAGTGGTATCATCCGGATATCTGTGGTTGTGGATATTCTCCTGGCAATCTTGATTCCAGCTTGCAACTCACCCAACCCAGCACTTCATATGATGTGCTCTGTGTATAAGTTAAATAAACAAGATGACAGTAAACAGCCTTGTCCTACTCCTTTCTCAATCCTGAACCAGTCAATTGTTCCATAGAGGGTTCTAACTGTTGCTTCTTGACCTGCATACACGTTTCTCAGGAGACTGGTAAGATGGTCTGCTATTCCCATCTTTTTAAGATTTATCCACAGTTTGTTGTGATCCACACAGCCAAAGGCTTTAGCATAGTCAATGAAACAGAGGTAGATGTTTTTCTGGAATTCCCTTGCTTTCTCTATGATCCAGAAAATGTTAGCAATTTGATCTCTAATCCCTCTGCCTTCTATAAACCCAGCTTGATCATCTGGAAGTTCTAGGTTCATATATTGCTGAAGCCTAGCTTGGAGGACTTTGAGCATAACACTATGCTCAAATGTTGTAGCATATTGTTGCAGAAACCAGTACTCGAGAAACCAAGCACCACACTCAGAGAGCTGGAGAACTCAGGTTTATTATGCCAATGGGCCAGGGGAGTTAACACTCCAAGCTCTGAACCCCAAACAAAAGTATTACAGAGTTTTTATAGACAGACTGTAGTGGGCAATATTAGCTCTTAATAGACTGGTTTAAGCTAAGGGGTTTCGTGCAAGTAGAAACAGTGGTCAAAATGGGGAGGGGGATGCCTGACCTGGACAGGCATGATTAAGCAGTTTTGCAAGGGCTGAGGACAAGGGTGAGGGAGATAAACTCCAGTTCTTAGTATTGCAAGTCCCCACTTTTTGAGACTTCATGACCTACATGATCTAGACTTTGCAAGGGGCAAGCTGAGTTACAGAGGCTGAAGGAGAAGGAGGTTATGTAAAATTTTAACTTTTCCTCTTCATTTCCCCCTCTTGATGCTTCTATCACTCATTGTAGAAAGCATCATCTCATGTTTTTGGTAGGACATCCAGAGCTCCCCATCGTTTAGGGGGCTATATTGAACTATTACCATTTGTAACTTTATGGATTCAATCCAAGAGGTTATGAACTGGGTAATAGCATTGGGAATACAAGGGCCAAACAAGAGTGCCACAAAAAGCATGAAGAGAGGAACTGTTAAAGGGAGAAGTCACAATGTCCAGCTCTAGATATTGTTCCAATTACCCCAGGAATTAGCTAGTTTTTCCCTGCTTTTTATGATTTGTTCCCTTAGCTGCTGGGTCATGCCCCTGGCTATTTCTGATTGGTTTACATAAAAGCAGCATTCTTCATTCAAGAAGAGGCAGAGTCTTCCCTTTTCAGCTGTCAGTAGGTCTAGCCCTCTCTTATTTTGTAAAACCACCTCAGCCAGGGAGTCTACTTGGTCCTGTAAGGCCTCTAAAGATTTGGCCACTCTCTCAATGTCGTCTGTGAAGTGTTTGGATAATGTATGGTAAAAGGTGGTTGATGAAGCAATTCCTCCTATTCCCATACCTATCCCAGCCGTGATTCCCAGACCAACCAGTAGGGATATAACCTGGATGGCTCTTTTTGACTGCATATGTGCTGCCAGAGGTACAGTGAGAGTCTGGTTGTTAGGGACAATATTCATCTGGGGAGTGAGGGAATCTAAGGTGCAGATAACCATCTAATTGGCAGGTAGACATAAGTAAGCATCTCTCCCACAAACAAAGAAAAGGCCTTGAAGGGGGTGGCACCATCTGTTACACCTAGGGGCACCGAAAGGCTGCAAAGCAGCCTGCACATAACAGATAAGTGAACACTAGCAAAAGGTTTTTTTCCGCAGCTTTGGATTGTCATGGCTATAGCTACGGAGCCTACATGAAGAGGGGTCAGCTATACTGTGGATCAGTTTAGTTAGTAGGGAGAATCAATGATAAGAGACTTCTAATAAGAAAGAAGCTTCTCACTACAGTGAGATAACAGACAGCTAGCTGCAGCTTCTGGCCCAAATCCCAGTCCTGGGGTGCGACTGAAGCTAGCCCTGTAGCAAAGAGCACAGAAATAATAGCAATAAGGGATAAAGTCCAGGGTTGACAATGAAAATCCATTGATATTTTGATAGCAGGATCCTCAAGCTTCCACTGTGCATTGACCAGCCAGCTGCTGGAGTGTGGCTGGAGCAAAGTTGAAGAATCCTCAAGCTTCTGCCTTTCATTGACTAGTCAGCTTCTGGAGTGACTAGAGCAGGGCTCAGTGTACTTTGTGGGTGAGGGTCATTGTTTTTGGAACCAGACCTTGAGAGCGTTTTTGGGGTTCCAAACTGCTTACCAGGTGTCCTCATTACAGGAAACTGCTGCGTTCTTGACTCTGGTGTGGTCGATCCAAGGGGTGACACCTATAATTCATCTCCTGGATGATAGGGCTGAACCCAATTGTCCAGTGGAATGGATGTCCTTTCTCAGGTTTCTCAGGCAATATGGTGGAAGACTTTCCAAGGGCCTGGAGGTGTAGGGACATCTCCAGGTCAGCTAGTTGTTGATGGTCTCCCTTGAGATTTTATATCAATGAGAGTGGTCTCCCATATAAGATCTCAAAGGGAGAATGGCCTGAGGGCCTCAGGGTGCATTTATGGAGGGTAATGAGAGTCCACAGAATAAGGCAGCTTGTTTGAGCATTATCTGGGTGTTGGCCAGGGGATATTCTTGTCATACTACTACTTGGAGAAACAAACTTAACAAGAAAGTTAAAGATACATGGCCCAAAGATTAATAGAAGTAGGAAAACTGCTAAGGCACTAGTTAGGAGAACCAGATCCAGACATTGGTTCGTAACATTAGTGTTTCTCTAAGTATGAGAAGATGCAAGAATTTGGACTCATATAAACCTTTACCTGAAAGCATCTGACTATCTGGAGGCCTGTTTTTCTGGGTTTTCCCAGAGCACAGAGTGCCTTATTTTTTGTCTCCATCCTGAACTCCTTTCAAGGGGAGTATTGAAGGTCAGAATCTTATAGTGGTCATGATTTAATCTTTGTAGAGGCAGCTGGCAAGGGCCAGCTTCCAATCAGTAAAGTTCCCTTCATTGCCACATATTTGATCATGTTTTGGGGGGCATTTCAAGGTCCTTGTGTCCCACGGTGCTGGGAAGGCTCATTTCCAGGTCCAACAAAGATTCCATTGACAGGCCTCTCAATGTGTTATCACTAGACCAGGCCTTGTAAGTAGCAAAAGTCTCTGGACCATACCTGTCTTACTAGCCTCTTGGTCAAGGAAGTATTTCCTCTTGTTGCTTCTTCCCATATCTAGAGTTACATTATTATAATTATTAATCTCATATAGAACTGTGTATCAGCATTTTATCACAGGCTCATCACACATTCGGTAATATAAGAAATAATCTTCTGAAACAAGCTACATGGAAAATAATATAGTTAGCAGTTATTAGTAAGGTCACAAGCAATAATTTAAGTCAAGAACTTTCTTTGGGTATAGCCTGGTATATCCCAGGTCATCTGTCTCAGTTAAATGATTATAGCTAAGTGTTAATCTTCTGGTTGTACATCATGGAGCACCTGACCTTTATCCAAAGACTGAGATAAGCTTTAGAAACAATCATGAGTGTCCTTTTTAAAAACTTAATTCAATCTTTTAGCAATATAACATAACAAAGAATTATCTCAGTGTGAGTCTAAGTAAGCACAGACCTTAATTAACAAAACTAGAACTTAATATTTAGTGAAACATTTTTTTTTCTTTTTTTGGAGAACTCACTGTAAGGACATTAATGCTGTAGTCAGGTAAGGCTTTAACCCATCAAATAAAAGTGAGTTCTGTCAGGGAGCCAAGAAAAGCCAAGCTACCATCTTGGATTTCCCATATCCCTGGCTCTTTGATTTTTAGTTGTTGTTTGTTTATTTTTAATTTCCTGATTTAAGAGCAGATTATCACCATGTTTTAAGGACATAAAGATAGCAAAAGTCTAACTATGGGGGGTTATTTTTTGTAGAAGCAGAATGAGCTTTGTCTACATGTATCATAATCATAAATAAAGTTTTCTTTACCAAAGTAACAAAAAGATTTTAAAAACAAATATAAATCACTTAAAGGCAAAGAAATTCATAATCTGTTATCAAAATCTGCATTTTAAGAAAATTTTGTTCTCTAAACAGAGAGAAGACCAAATTCCAGTCTGGTACCAGCTTGCTGTTAATAACAAATTTTGGTTATCTGTTTAATCTTAGTCTTTTCCATAAATCTTGAAGAACTAGCAGTATTCTTCTAAAGGCATGAGAGTAATCATATATTAACACATATATATATACACGGAATCTAGAAAGATTGTACTGACGAACCTATTTACAGAGCAACAAAGGAGATACCAACACAAAGAGCAGACTTCTGGACAGTGCGGGAATGAGAGGGTGGGCTGAATTGAGAGTAGTATTGAAACATATACATTACCATATGTAAAACAGATAGTCAACGGGAAATTGCTAGAAGATGCAGGGAGCTCAGATCCAGTGCTCTGTGACAATGTAGAGGGGTGAGATGGGGCAGGAGGTGCAACGGAAATTGGAGAGGGAGGGGACATATATATACCTTCACTGAGTCAATTGGATGTATGGCAGAAACCAACACACTATTGTAAAGTAATCATTCTCTAATTAAAAATGAATAAATTTTTAAAAATAAAAAATAATGAGGAAAAATACTTTAAAATTTCATAAATTTAAATAAACATTTATTCTATAGAGCAATACCATGGTATCTAATACATTAATAAAATTAATAAAAGCGAACTTAATTCATAGACATTAACATCATATAAATCAGGAAGGAGTGACTATCGTTGAACCATTGCATATAGAGTAATTTTTATTGCATTAATTTTTACTGAAATATTCAAATTTCTAGGGCAACCACTAAAGCAATGAAAATGCTGTGACTGATTTCCAGACAAGCACAGAAAAAAGGAATATGTTGTGTGTAGGGAGAAGATTTACTCAAACAAAGCAGGGAGAGAAAGAAAGCAAGAGATAAAAGTACAAGGCACAAAATAAGATGGTAGAATTAAATTTTAAAATATAAATATAATTATTCATAATAAATGTACATAGAATTAGCATTCAAGTTAAAATAAAACTTTCAGATATCATATTTTTAAAATCCATCTGTATATATATACAAAAGAAACAGCTAAAACATAAGGACAGGGAAAGTTTAAAAGTCAAAAAATGGTGAATATTATACCAGGAAAACACTATTAATCACTGAGAATAAATGAGGCAGAAGAACGGTAAATGAGCTGCAAGATAAAATGGTGGAAATAACTGAAACAAAGCAGAATAAAGAAAAAAAACAATGAAAAGTAATGAGGAGAGTCTCAAAGACCTCTGGGACAACAATAAATGATCTAATATTCAAGCTTATACTGGTCCCAGTAGAGAAGGACTTTCCAGGTGGTGCTAGTGGTAAAGAACCCACTTGCCAATGTATTAGACATAAGACATGAGAGTTCAATCCCTGATTCAAGAAGATCCCCTGGAGGAGGATATGGCAACACAATCCAGTATTCTTGCCTAGAGAATCCCAAGGACAGAGGAGCCTGGTGGGCTACAGCCCCTAGGGTCACAAAGAGTCAGACACAACTAAAATGAAATATCATGCATGCAGAAGAAAAAGAGAGAAAAAAAAGGTGTGAGAAAATATTTGAGGAGATTATAGTTGAAAAGTTCCCTCATATGGAAAAGGAAATAGTCACCCAAATCCAGGAAGTCCAGAGTCCCATACAATATAAACCCAAAGGAAAACATAACATAATTTTAACATAAATTAAACTAATGAACTACAAAGCCACAGTCATCAAGACAGTATGGTACTGGCACAAGACAGAAATATAGATCAATGGAACAGAATAGAAAGTTCAGAGATAAATCAATGCACCTGTGGACACCTTATCTTCGACAAAGGAGACAAGAATATACAATGGAAAAAAGACAACCTCTTTAACAAGTGGTGCTGGGAAAACTGGTCAACCACTTGTAAAAGAATGAAACTCGAACACTTTCTAACACCATAGACAAAAATAAACTCAAAATGGATTAAAGATCTAAATGTAAGACCAGAGACTATAAAACTCCAGAGGAGAACATAGGCAAAACACTCTACGACATAAATCACAGCAGAATCCTTTATGACCCACCTCCCAGAATATTGGAAATATAAGCAAAAATAAACAAATGGGACCTAGTGAAACTTAAAAGCTTTTGCACAACAAAGGAAACTATAAGCAAGTTGAAAAGACAGCCCTCAGATTGGGAGAAAACAATAGCAAACAAAGCAACAAACAAAGGATTAATCTCAAAACTATACAAGCAACTCCTGCAACTCAACTCCAGAAAAATTAATGACCCAATCAAAAAATGGGCCAAAGAACTAAACAGACATTTCTCCAAAGAAGACATACAGATGGCTAACAAACACATGAAAAGATGCTCAACATTACTCATTATCAGAGAAATGCAAATCAAAACCACAATGAGGTACCATTACACGCCAGTCAGGATGGCTGCTATCCAAAAGTCTACAAGCAATAAATGCTGGAGAGGGTGTGGAGAAAAGGGAACCCTCTTACACTGTTGGTGGGAATGCAAACTAGTACAGCCGCTATGGAGAACAGTGTGGAGATTCCTTAGAAAACTGGAAATAGAACTGCCATTTGACCCAGCAATCTCACTTCTGGGCATACACACCAAGGAAACCAGATCTGAAAAAGATACATGCACCCCAATGTTCATCACAGCACTATTTCTAATAGCCGGGACATGGAAGCAACCTAGATGCCCATCAGCAGACGAGTGGATAAGGAAGCTGTGGTACATATACACCATGGAATATTACTCAGCCATTAAAAAAATTCATTTGAATCAGTTCTAATGAGATGGATGAAACTGGAGTCTATCATACAGAGTGAAGTAAGCCAGAAAGATAAAGAACAATACAGTATACTAACACATATATGTGGAATTTAGAAAGATGGTAATGATAATCCTATATGCAGAACAGAAAAAGAGACACAGACGTACAGTACAGACTTTTGGACTCTGTGGAAAAAGGTGAGGGTGGGATGTTTTGAAAGAACAGCATCGAAACATGTATATTATCTAGGGTGAAACAAATCACCAACCCAAACTGGATGCATGAGACAAGTGCTCGGGCCTGGTGCACTGGGAAGACCCAGAGGAATCGGGTAGAGAGGGCAGTGGGAGGGGGAATTGGAGTGGGGAATACATGTAAATCCATGGTTGATTCATGTCAATGTATGACAAAAACCGCTACAATATTGTAAAAATTATAATAAAAATAAATTAAAAAAATAAATGAATGAAAATTAAACACAAAGAAAATATATTAAAAGTAGCAAAGAAAAAGCAACAGATAACATATAAGGGGATCCCCAAAAGGTTAACAGCTGATCTTTTAACAGAAATCTACTGGCTGGAAGAGAGTGGCACAATATAATTAAAGTGATGAAAGGAATAAAAAAGCTACACCAAGATTATGCTATCCGGATAGGATCTCATTCAGATTTTAAAGAGAAATAAAATTCTTTACAAATAAGGGAAAGTTAAGAGAATTCAGCACCATGGAACCAGTTTTACTGCAAATGCTAAAGGAATTTCTCTAGACAGGAAACACAAGAGAAAGGAAAGACCTACAGAAGCATTTAATACAAAGCATTAAAGTAAATGGTAATAGGATCATACATATCAGTCATTACTTTAAATGTAAATGGATTAAATGCTCCAGCCAAAGACACAGATTGGCTGAGTGGATACAAAAACAAGACCCTTATATATTCTATCTACAGAAAACTCACTTCAGACCTAGGGAAACATACAGATTGAAAGAGAGGGTCTGTTAAAAGATATACTATGAAATTGGAAATCAAAAGAAAGCAAGAGTAATAATTATCAATAAACATAAAATAGGCTTTAAAGACCATTACAAGAGACAAGGAATGACATGACATTATAATCAAGGATCAATTCAGGAAGAAGATATAAGAAATATAAATATATATGCACTCAGCATAGGAACACCTCAATACATAAGGCAAATACTAACAACTATTAAAGGAAAAATTGACAGTAACACGGTAATAGTGGGGGACTTTAATAACTTACTCACATCAATGGACAGATCATCCAGAAAGAAAACTAATAAGGAAACACAAGCTTTACATGATACATTGGACTGCAGGGAGATCCAACCAGTCCATCCTAAAGGAAATCACTTAAGGATATTCATTGGAAGGACTGATGCTGAAGCTGAAGCTCCAATACTTTGGTCACCTGATGCAAAGAACTGACTCATTGGAAAAGACCCTGACGCTGGGAAGATTGAAGGCTGGAGGAGAAGAGGACGACAGAGGATGAAATGGTTGGTGGCATCACCAGCTCAATGGACATGAGTTTGAGCAAGCTCCAGGAGCTAGTGAAGGATAAGGAAGCCTGGTATGCTGCAGTCCATGGGGTCACAAAGAGTCAAACCTGACTGAGAGACTGAACTGAACTGAACAGGGAAAGACACACACAGACATACAAGCACATAGAGGCTAAGCAATATGCTCCTGATTAACCTATAGATCACTAAAGAAATAAAAAAGGAAATCAAAATATACCTAGAAACAAATGACAATGAAAACGTGACAACTCAGAACCTATGGGATGCACTAAAAACTGTGCTAAGAGGGATGTTTACAGCAATAAAAGCCTACCTCAAGAAACCAGAAAAACACTGAATAAACAAGCTAACCTTACACCTAAAGCATCAAGACAAGAAGAACAAAAAACCCCAAAGTTAGTAGAAGGAAAGAAATCATAAAAATCAGAGCCAAAATAAATGAAAAAGAAATAAAGGAGACAATACAAAATATCAATAAAACTAAAAACTGGTTGAGAAAGTTGATGAGCTATTAGCCAGAGTCATCAAACAAAAAAGGGAGAAGATTCAAATTGATAAAATTAGAAATTAAAAGATGTTTCAACAGACAATGCAGAAACAAAAAGATCATTAGAGACTACTACAAGCAACTACATGCCAATAAAATGGACATCCTGGAAGGAAAGGATGATTTCTTAGAAAAGTATAAACTTACAAGACTGAAGCAGAACGCCAAAACATTGATGCTATTTTACTATTGTCCTAGAGAAGACTCCTGAGAGTCCCTTGGACAGCAAGCAGATCAAACCAGGCCATCTTTAGGGAAATCAACCCTGAATACTTTCTGGATGCTGAAGCTGAAACTCCAGTATTTGGGTCATCTGATGCGAAGAGCTGACTCGTTGGAAAAGTCCCTGATGCTGGGAAAGATTGAAGGCTGAAGGGGAAGACAGTGTCAGAAGATGAGATGGAATGGACAGATGCAATGGACATGAACTTGCGCAAACTTCTGGGGATGGTGAGGGACAGAGAGGCCTGGCGTGCTGCAGTCTATGGGGTCACAAAGAGTTGGACATGACTGGGCAACTAAACAACAACAAGATTAAACCAGGAAGAAATAGAAAATATGAACAGACCAATCACAAGTGTGGAAATTGAAACTGTAATTTTTTTTTCCCAATAAACAAAAGCCTAACTCCCCATAGTTTCACAGGTGAATTCTACCAAATGTTTATAGAACAGTGAATACCTATCCTGCTCAAACTCTTTCAGAAAATTGCAGAGGAAGGAAAACTTCCAAACTCATTCCACGAGGCCACCATCACTCTGACACAAAAAGCAGACAAAGATACCACAAAAAGGAAAATTCTAGTCCAATATCACTGATGAGTATAGAAGCAAAAATCTTCAACAAAATTCTAAAAACAGAATTCAACAACACATTAAAAAGGTCACACATCAAGATCAAGTGTGCTTTATCCCAGGGATGCAAGGATTATTCAATATATGCAAATCATTTAATGTGATACACCATATTAATAAATTGAAAGATGAAAACCATATAATCATCTGAATAGATGAAGTGAAAGCTTTTGACAAACTTCCACACCCATTTATGATAAAAACTCTCCAGAAAGTTTGCATAGAAGAACCTACCTCAACATAATAAAGGTCATATATTACAAACCCAGGCCAAACATTATCCCCACTGGTGAAAATCTGAAAGTATTTCCTTTAAGATCAGGAATAAGACAAGGCTGCCCACACTTGCCACTATTATTCAACACAGTTTTGGAAGTCCTAGCTTTGGCAATTGGTGACGAAAAACAAATAGGAATCCAGAATAAAGAAAAAAAAAAAAAACAAAAGAAGTAAAGTTCTCACTGCATATGACATGATAGGATACATATAAAACCCTAAAGATGCTACCAGAAAATTATTAGATCTAATCAATGAATGTCATAAAGTAACAGAATATTAAATTAATACACAGAAATCCCTTGCATTTCTATACACTAACAATGAAAAATAAGAATGAGAAATTAAGGAAATATCCCATTCACCATTGCAGCAACAAAAAATAAAATACCTAGAAATAAACCTACCTAAAGAGACAAAAGACCTATATGCAGAAAACAATAAGGCACTGATGAAAGAAACTAAATACAACATAAATAGATGGAGAGATACACCACGTTCTTGGATTGGAAGAATCGATATTGTGAAAATGACTGTACTACCCAAAGCAATCTACAGATTCAATGCACTCCCTATCAAACCACCAAAGTTATTTTTTCACAGAAAATAGAACAAAAAATTCACAATTTGTATGTAATGGAAACCACACCAGTAT
The DNA here is from genome assembly GCF_963930625.1 of Muntiacus reevesi. NCBI lineage: Eukaryota > Metazoa > Chordata > Mammalia > Artiodactyla > Cervidae > Muntiacus > Muntiacus reevesi. The sequence continues at coordinate 58,009,965 of NC_089271.1, forward strand.
TCTTGCCTGGAAAATCCCAGGACAGAGGAACCTGGCAGGCTACACAGCCATGGGGTCTCAAAGAGTTGGACACGACTGAATTGACTGAGCACATTGAGCACACGTAAACACTAAAAGCCCCAATAGACAAAGAAATCTTGAGAAAGAATACCAGAGCTGGAGGAATCAACTTTGCTGACTTCAGACTATGTCACAAAGGTACAGCTGTCAAGACAATATGGTACTGGTACAGAAAGAGAAATATGGACAAGATAAAAAGCCCAGAAATAAACCCATGAACCTATGGGCACCTTATCTTTAACAGAGGCAAGAATATACAATAGAGAAAAGACAGTCTCTTCAATAATTTTTGCTGGGAAAACTGGAGAGCTATATGTAAAAGAATGAAATTAGAACATTCTTAACAGCATACAAAAAAAGTAAACTCAAAATGGATTAAAGACTTAAATGTAAGTCCAGAAATTAAAAATTCCTTAGAGGAAAACATAGGTAGTACCCTCTTCTATGTAAATCAAAGCAAGAACTTTTTTGACCCACCACTTGAGTAATGGATATAATAACAAAAATTAAAAAATAGGACCTAACTAAACTTAAAACCTTTTGTATAGCAGAAAACAATAAATAAGATTAAAAGGACCCTCAAAATGAAAGAAAATAATTGCAAAGAATGCAACTGACAAGGAATTAGTCTCCAAAATATATAAGCAGTTCATAGGGCTCAATATCAGAAAGCAAAGTGCCCAATCAAAAAAAAAAAAAAAAAAAAAAAAGGAGGGGGGACAGGAGACCTAAACAGACATTTCTTCAAAGACATCAGAAGGCCTATAAACACATGAAAAGATGCTCAACGTCACTAATTATTAGATAAAATGTAAATCAACCTACAATGAGGTATCACCTCACACCAGTCAGAATGGTAAACATTAAGAAATCTACAAACAATAAATGATGTTGAGTATGTGGGGAAAATGGTACCTTCCTACACTGTTGAGGGGAAGATAAAGTGGTACAGTCATTATGGAGAACAGTGTGCAGATTCCTTAAAAATCTAGGAATAGATCTGCCACATGACCTGGCAATCCCACTACTGAGTATATACACTGAGAAAGCCACATTTCTAAAATAACACATGTACCCCAATGTCCATTGAAGGACTATTTTCAGTAGCCAGGACAAGGAAGCAACCTAGATGTCCATTGACAGATGAATGGATAAAGAAGTTGTGGTACATATATACAATGGAAACCAGTCATAAAAAAACTGCATTTGAATCTGTTCTAATGAGGTGGATGAACCTAGAGTCTATTATACAGAGTGAAGTAAGTCAGAAAGAGAAAGATAAATATCACATGCTAACACATATATATGTAATCTAGAAAGATGGTACCAAGGAACTTTATTTGTATGAAATCAATGGAGAAACAGACAGATGGACTCAGGGAGAAGGGAGGAATGGGTGAGATGTATGGAGAGAGAATCATGAAAACTTACATTACCATATGTAAAATAGATAGTCAATGGGAATTTTCTGTATGTCTCAGGAAACTCAAACAGGGGATCTATGTCAACCTAGAGGGATGGGATGGGGATGGAGATGGCAGGGACGTTCAAGAGGGAGGGGATATATGTATACCTATAGCTGATTCATGTTGAGGTTTGACAGAAAATAACAAAATTTTGTAAAGCAATTATCCTTCAATAAAAAGTAAATATTCTTTTAAAAGAAGACATATCTCTCTATTCATTTTATGAGTTTAATATAACTATCACACAAAAGATACAAAAGTCAAAATTTTAAAATAAAAATGCAACCATTTTCAATCATGAAGTTATTTTTTTTTTAAATCAAACAAAATATAACAGTGTTATATCAATAAAAAAATAAATCATATTATAGATGCAAAAATCCTGAGCAAAATATTAGCAAACTGGCTCTAATAAAATATTAAAAGATTCATACACCATAATAAAGTAGGATTTATCTCAGAGATGCAAGGATTCTTCAATATCTGCAAATCAATGTGACATACTACATTAACAAACTGAAAAAAATAAAAACTGTATGATCATCTCAATAGATGCAGAAAATGCTTTTGATAAAATTCAACATCCATTTATAGTTTTAAAAAACTCTCCAGAAAGTAGGCATAGATGGTATGGTATGGAATCTACCTCAATATAGTAAAATCCATATATGACAAACCCATTTCATACTCAATGGTGAAGAGCTGAAAGTATTTCCTCTAAGATCAAAAAAAAGACAAGGATTCCCATTCTTGTCACTTTTATTAAACATGGTTTTGGAAGTCCTATCCACAATAGAGAAAGAAAAAAAACATGTTATCAAATATGAAAAAGAAGTAGCAAAATTGTCATTGTTTGTAAATAACATGATACTATATATAGAAAACTCTAAAGGTACCACTGGAAAACTACTGGAGCTCATCAATGAATCAGGTAGATTGTAGAATACAAAATTAATATACAGAAATCTGCTGCATTTCTATATACTATACATACTATACATATATAACTATAGTAATTATTACAGTGCAGTATTTTCAGAAATATAGATCAGAACCCAGAGACCCACACCAGTAGGAGAGAGTTGATATTTAACCAAAAGGCAAAAATAATTCTACAATTACACAAATTGGTATATGATGCTAGACCAATTTAACAAACATAAGTATATCAAAAGAACCTAAGCCTAAGTCTAACATCTTGAACAAAAAATAACTCAAAGTGTTTTATGCACTTAAAGAAAAGTGAAGTGCTCAGTTGTGTCTGACTCTTTGTGACCCCATGGATTGTAGCTTACAAGGCTCCTCCATCCATGGAATTTTCCAGGCAAGAGTACCGGAGTGGGTTGCCATTTCCTTCTCCAGAGGATCTTCCCCACCCAGGGATCAAACCCGGGTCTCCTGTATTGCAAGCAGATGTTTTTACCATCTGAGCCACCAGGGAAGAGATAAAGATATAAAACTCTTAGGGAAAAATAAGAAAAATCTTCAGCATATAGAGATAAGCAAAAAGTTCTCTATAAAAGGACTGTAAAAAGGATGAAAACAAGTGATGGACTTATAAGGAAATATTTTAAATATTTGAAAATCATATATCCAGCAACGAGCTAATAGCTAGTCTATGTAGGTGTCCAAATTCAACAGTTAAAAAAAATAAAAATAAAAATCCTAGTAGAAAAATGGGCAAAGAAATTTTAACTGAAGAGGATATACAAATGGCAAATAGGCACTAGAAAATATAACATTCCTTAAAGAAATTCAAATTAAAACACATCATTATAGGTGTGAGGTGGGATTTGAATCCAGTCTGGTGGACGGGACAGAGGCTGGGGCTCTCACCTGGGTGAGAAGTTTCTTTCCCAGCAAGAAGCACAGCCTGATATGCAGGCCCTTCTCCAGGCATCTGGGCAGCAGCAGTGGTGGGGTCAGGGAGGGTTGTCTGCCCTACTGGGCAACAGCCCAGGCCAATTCTCTCTCTCTCTCCTCACCTCACTTCCTGACTCCAGGATTCAGAAGGAGCTAGTAAACATCACTTTAGACCCTCCACCCTACAAATTTTAAATAATATAATGAAATAAAGATATACCACTACATACTTATCAAAATGGCTAAAATTAAAAACCATTGACAAAATAAACTTCTAGTTATAATGAGAAACTGGATCAAACACATTGCTGGTGGGAATATAAAATGCTACTCTGGAAAGCATTTTGGCTGTGCCTTATAAATTTAAACATGTAGTTAACATAAAATGTAACTATTACACTTTGATAATTTATCCCAGAGAAATCAAAACGTGTGTTCACACAAAACCTGTAGACAAATGCTCTTTGTGATGTTATTTGTAAGGCCAGAAACCTTGGAGAAAACTGTATGTCTTTAAATAAGTAAATGGCTAAACAAACTATGATATATCCATACAGTTGAATATTCTTTGGCAATAATAAGGAGCAAACGAGTAATAAGGGAAATGACTTAGATGAATCTCCAGCAAACTATGATGACTGAAAAAAGACAATCTCAAAAGGTCATACATTGTACAGTTTCATTTATAAAACATTCTTGACATAACAAAATTATAAAAAGAGAACTTATTAATGATTACTAGGCATTAGGCATGGGGTGGTGGTAGGTATTGGAAGGACACTGAGTATAGTTACAAAAGGCTACCGAAGGGATACTTGTCATGATAGAACTCCTTTTTACTTTAAGAAATCCCATGTATTTGGAAGTTAAATGTCTACTTTTAAATGATGGGAGTATTTTAGAAGTCATAAGAAGGAAAATTAGAAAATATTTGCAGTAGAATAAAAATGAAAAGAGAGTTTATCAGAATTTGTTGCATGCATCTGAAGCTGCTCAATGCAATTAAATACACTGTGGAGTCTAGAGTAAGGTATGAAAACAAGTAATGGACACTAGCATACAATCCTGTGAAATTTGAACAAAATTTTTACTTTAGTTAATAATACTGAATCACATGTTAATTTCTAGTTTGTTTGGTTTTTAAAGATAGTGTTTCATTATATTCTCAGAATTCAATTAGAAATTTCAAGCCTCATTCAAATTTTTAAAAAAATAAGTAAGATACATCCAACCTGGACTGGCGATCTGTGCACTGGAATGACCCAGCGGGATGGGATGGCGAGTGAGGTGGGAGGGGAGTTCAGGATGGGGAACACATGTAAATCCATGGATGATTCATATCAATGTATGGAAAAAACCACTACAATATTGCAAAGTAATTAGCCTCCAACTAATAAAAATAAATGAAAAAAAAAAGATAACAAATTTTCTAGATTTTTAGCAGAAATAGATGACAAATACATGGAACTGTATCAAAGTTTTGAGTGAATATAAATTAGAATTCTAGCATTCTAATCATACAAAGTCAAGCAAGTCAAATTGAAATGCCATAATTTTTTTAGCTAGGCAAAAATTCATAAATCTTATATATATATATATACATATATGTATATATGTATATATATATATATATATATATACACACACTATTTTTGTGTATATGTATACCAATGTTTTTCTACTACACTTTATAAAGCCTTGAGAAAAAACAGCAAAAAAAGAGATGGAGAAATTGGAAAACATAAACTAATTGAAATGAGAATACTGAATATGAAATAGCAAAAGTGAAACAAAGTAGATAAAAGTAAAAGATCATCATATACTTCAGTTGTTTTTAAACAGAGCTGCTCATTAGAAACACATCTGGAGCTTTGGAGAAAAAAGGCAATACCTGGACATTTGTATTTTTCAAAAACATTTCAAGATAATTCTGATATGCACTCGGATTTTAAAAAGTGATTTACAACTTTTTCTACTAAATGGTAGTTTTAGGGATACAGAATTCTATTATTTCCTGTTGGCTAAATGTTTACTCCTTGGAAGAAAAGCTATGACAAACCTAGACAGCATATTAAAAAGCAGAGACATTACTTTGCTGACAAAGGTTCCTATAGTCAAAGCTATGATTTTTCCAGTAGTCGTGTATGGATGTGAGAGTTGGACCATAATGAAGGCTGAGCACCAAAGAATTAATGCTTTTGAGATCTGGTGTTGAAGAAGACTCTTGAGAGTCCCTTGGACTGCGAGGAGATCAAACCAGTCAATCCTAAGGGAAATCAGTCCTGAATACTTATTGGAAGGACTGATGCTGAAGCTGAAACTCCAATACTTTGGCCACATGATGCAAAGAACCAATTCATTAGAAAAGATCCTGATGCTGGGAAAGACTAAAGGCAGGAGGAGAAGGGGATGACAGAAGATGAGATGGATGGATGGCATCACCAACTTGATGGACATGAGTTTGAACAAGCTCCAGGAGTTGGTGATGGACAGGGAAGCCTGGCGTGCTGCAGTGCATGGGGTTACAAAGAGTCAGACATGACTGAGCGACTGGAGTGAACTGAATTGAAACATGATACAATGGTGTTAAGTGAGTAATAGTCACATAATCACAAAAGTAAAAGATGTTTATCAGTTTTCAATAACTATATACAATTTGAAGGGTTAAGTAGAGTGATGTAGTAAGAGGGTGTGCATATATACACATGTTTTTATCTGCTCAGCCAGTATTCTTTTGGTTGGTGCATTTAATCCATTTACATTTAAGGTCATTATCAATATGACTGATCCTATTACCATTTTCTTAATTGTTTTGGGTATATTGTGTGTAGGTCTTTTCCTTCTCTTGTGTTTCCTCCCTAGAGATGTTCCTTCAGCATTTGTTGTAAAGCTGATTAGGTGGTGCTGAAGCTAATTTTGCCTATCTGAAAAGCTTTTGATTTATCCAATAAATCTGAAGGAGAGTCTTGCCAGGGAGAATATTCTTGGTTGCAGGTTCTTCCTTTCCATAACTTTAAATATACTGTGTTATCCCCTTCTGGATTATAGAGTTTCTGTTGATAAATCAGCTGATAGCTCGATGGGAGTTCCCTTGTATGTTTTTTGCCATTTCTCCCTTGTTGCTTTTAATATTTTACCTTTGTCTTTAATTTTTATCAGTTTGATTACTATGTGTCTTGGTGTATTCCTCCTTGGGTTCATCCTGCCTGGGACTCCCTGTGCTTCTTTTTTTTTTTCCATTTATTTTTATTAGTTGGAGGCTAATACTTTACAATATTGTAGTGGTTTTTGTCATACATTGACATGAATCAGCCACGGATTTACGTGTATTCCCCATCCCGATCCCCCATCCCACCTCCCTCCCCACCCCATCCCTCTGGGTCCTCCCAGTCCACCAGCCCCAAGCACTTGTCTCATGCATCCAACCTGGGCTGGTGATCTGTTTCACCCTTGATAATATACATGTTTTGATGCTGTTCTCTCAAAACATCCCACCCTCACCTTCTCCCACAGAGTCCAAAAGTCTGTTCTGTACATCTGTGTCTCTTTTTATGTTTTGCATATAGGGTTATCGTTACCATCTTTCTAAATTCCATATATATGCATTCTCTGCACTTCTTGGACTTGATTGACTACTTCCTTTCTTATGTTAGAGATGCTTTCAGTTATTATCTCTTCAAATATTTTCTAGGGTCCTTTCTCTCTCTCTTCTCTTTCTGGGACCCCTACCTATAGTGTGAATGCTGGTGAGTTTAATAATGTCCAGAGGTCTCTTAGGCTGTCTTAATTTTTTTTTCATTCATTTTCTCTATATTCTGTTCCTTGGAAGTGATTTCCACCATTCCGTCCTCCAGGTCATTTTGTCCCTTCTTCTGCCTCAGTTATTCTGCTATTGATTCCTTCTAGCGTATTGTTCATCTCTGTTTGTTCTTTAGTTCTTCTAAGTCTTCAGTAAACATTTCTTGCATCTTCTCCATTGTTTTCCCAAGATCCTGGATCATCTCTGTGTGTGTGTGTGTGTGTGGTTTTTGCTTTAGTTGCCATGGGATTGTGGTTCTTCTTGCTCTTTCTATCTACCCTCTGTTGGATGTGGCTAAGAGGCTTGTGTAAGCTTCCTGGTTAGAAGGAAGCTCATCAGTCCTGATGAGAAGAACTGGCAATAGGAAAAACTGAGTCTTGCTCTGGTGTGCAGGGCTGTGCTTAGTAAAACTTTAATCCAATTATCTACTGATAGGTGGAGTTGGGCTCTCTCCCTGTTAGCTGTTTAGCCTGAGGTGACCCAGCCTTGAGGTCTACAGGGTCTCTGACAGGATTAATGGTGACCTCCAAGAGGACTGATGTCAAGAGACATATTGCAAGACTGCTGCTGCCAGTACCCCCAACCACATGGCAAGCCACTGTTGACCCACACATCCATAGGAGATCCTCCAACACTAGCAGGTAGGTCTGGTTCAGTCTCCTATGGGGTCATTTCTCCTTTTCCTTGAGCCTTGCTGTTCACAAGATTCTGTTTGTACCTTCCAAGAATGGAGTCTCTGTTTCTCCCAGTCCTGTGGAAGTCCTGTAATCAAATCCTGCTGGCCTTCAATGGCAGATTCCCTTGGGATACCCAGTCCTTTTGATCCGGATCCCCAGGCTGAGAAGCCTGAATGACATAAGGCTCAGAATCTTCACAACAGTAGAACTTCTTTGGTATTTCTGTTCTCCAGCTTGTGGGTCGCCCACCCAGCTGATATGGGATTTTTTTTACTGCATTTGTGCCCCTTCTCCCATCTCGTTTTGGCTTCTTCTTTGTCTTTGGACATGGGGTATCTTTTTTTTTTTTTTTTTTTTTTTTTTGATGGCTTCCAGCATTCTGTTGTCAATAGCTGTTCAACAGCTAGTTGCAATTTTGGTGCTCTTGCAGGAGAAAATGAGCACAAGTCCTCCTATTCCATCATCTTGAAACGTAGTGATAGAAATCTTATGTATCTTATCTGTATCCATGTCAATATCATGGTTGTGATAATTATATGGCATTTTTGCAAGATGTTACCTTTGGAGAAACTGAGTAAAAGGAACTTGGGATGTCTGTTATTTCTGAAAACTGTATGTGAATCTGTTATCTTTTAAAAAAATGTTTAATATGTATAGCCTTTGAAAACATAAATTTTGTCATCTAAAGAAGATTTTTTATAAAAGTGAGAATCCATTATTTTAAAAAGTATACAACTTTACTGAAAAGCATTGCAGAAGATGTCAAAAAAATTGGCAGATATATTCGTTGTGATAGCTGGTCATTGGTATTGAAGTTGAGATGGAAGTTCTTTAGAGTATGCCAAATCTCTATAGTTTATCATATAGGTTAAATATAACTTCTGTAAAACTTCATTCAGTTATTTAATGGAACTCTATAAGCTGGTTGTATGATTTAACTTTACATAGAGAAATGTTTGACCAAAAACAGACAAGATACTCCTCATGAAGTACAAAGTGGAGATATTAAGGCATGTTTGTAGGTGATGAAAATAATGCAGTGTGAAAGACCATGAGAAGTAAAGAGATTGTTGCAAAAGGGAAGTTTTGTGAAGGTTAAAGTGGAGCATAGGTGTAGAGGTTTACTTCTACCCAATGTAACAGCAGGAGGAAAGGCAGAAAGTGTGGGTAGAGGGTAACCTAAGTGAGTCAGTTTGGTGGTGAGATGTGGAGGGAAAAGATAAGATGTGAGGAGGGAGTTGCTAGATCTTTGAAGAGAAAATTCTTGATCACACATGTCTATCAATTATTTGTGCCCCCCCCCACTACTCAGGAATCTTTATAAGAGCAGATGCAATATATGATGTATTTTAGAAGAAATTTAGTATATTAGTATGCAACTTACTGGTTATGTGACTTTCAACAAGACATTCATCTCTCTAAGCCTCAACTTTCTCATTTTTAAAATGGCAATAAAATATGTGCCTCCTCATAGGTTGTTCTGAGTATTAAATGAAGCAATGTATGTTATGGTGCTTAAAGTGGTGCTTCTATGTGTGCTAAGTCGCTTCAGTCATATTTGACTCTGTGTTACCCTATGGACTATAGCCCCCTAGGCTCCTCTATCCGTGGGGATTATCCAGACAAGAATACTGGAGTGGGTTGCCATGCTCTTCTCCAGAGGATCTTCCCAACCCAGGGATCGAACTCACCTCTCTTATGTCTCCTACATTGGCAGGTGACTTCTTTACCGCTAGTGCCACCTGGGAAGCCCAAAGTGGTGCTTGGCACATGGTGAAAGTGACAGTGTTAGCCACTCAGTCGTGTTTGACTCTGCAACCTCATGGACTGTAGATCACCAGGCTACAGTGTCTAGGTAGACACCAGGCTACTCTGTCCATGGAATTCTCCAGACTAGAATACTAGAGTGGGTAGCCATTCCTTTCTCCAGGGGATCTTCCTGACCCAGGGATTGAATCCACGTCTTCTGCATTGCAAGCAGATTCTTTACCATCTGAGCCACCAAGGAAGCCCATTTGGCATGTAGAAAGCTTTCAATTATTTTTTGTTATTTTTGCAGAGCAGGCTAGTTTTTAGAGCATGACTGAATAAATTAAATACCCTCAAGATCTCCAATTAGAACTGTCCTTAAGAGAGGACAGATTTTAGCTTCAAAGATCTGGCTGCTAGAAAAACTATCCATAGAAGGTATACAAGCTTAAACTCACTTTCCTTTATTCTCAAGCATAATGGGTCTGGATTCCAAAAGTTTTGGAGACATTCCTGAGCATACTTAGATCATGGAGTTCAGGAAACTAAGAAAGAATTCAGACAACATCTTGAGCTCAGAATGAAGTGTCAGTAAGAAGTAGAATATCAGAAGTCTAAGTGAATTTTGTGAAGATAGTATCTGAGATTGGATTAACATCAGACAGCACCTGAAAGATACCATCTCTGGCACTATATTCAGTGGGCCAATAAGAAGACATTTTAAATCATAAGCTCTTTCATTTTTTTAATATTTATTTCTTTTTTAATTCCTTTTATTTTTAAATTTTTTTTTAATTTCAATTGGAGGCTAATTACTTTACAATATTGTGGTGATTTTTGCCATATATTCACATGAATCAGACATGGGTGTATATGTGCTCCTCATCCGGAACCTCTCTCCTGCCTCCCTCCCCATCCCATCCTTCAGGGTCATCCCAGTGCACCAGCCCTGAGCACCCTGTCTCATGCATCGAACCTGGACTGGTGATCTATTTCACATATAATAATATACATGTTTCAAAGCTATTTTCTCAAATCATCCCACCCTTGCCTTCTCCCACAGAGTCCAAAAATCTGTCCTCTACATGTGTGTCTTTTTCGCTGTTTCGCATTTGGGTCATTGTTACCATCTTTCTAAATTCCATATATGTGCGTTAATATATTGTATTCATGTTTTTCTTTCTGACTTACTTCACTCTATATAATAAACTCCAGTTTCATCCACCTCATTAGAACTGATACAAATACATTCTTTTTAATAGCTGAGTAATATTCCATTGTTATATGTACCACAACTTTCTTATCCATTCATCAGCCAATGGATATCTAGGTTGCTTCCATGTCCTGGCTAATGTAAACAGTGCTGTGATGAACTTTGCGGTACATATGTCTTTCAGTTCTGGTTTCCTTGGTGTGTATGCCCAGGAGTGGGATTTCTGGGTAATATGGCAGTTCTATTTCCAGTTTTTTAAGGAATCTCCACAAACCTCCATAGTTGCTGTACTAGCTTCCATTCCCAGGAACAGTGTAAGAGGGTTCCCTTTTCTCCACACCCTCTCCAGCATTTATTGTTTGTAGACTTTTTGATAGCAGCCATTCTAACAGGCATGAGATGGTACCTCATTATGGTTTTGATTCGCATTTCTCTGATATTTTTATTTCTCTGCATATTTTTATTTCTTTTTTTCTTTTACGATTTGTTAGTTATTCAGAAGCATGTTATTTAGCCTCCATATGTTGGAATTTTTAATAATTTTTCTCCTGTAATTGAGATCTAATCTTACTGCATTGTTGTCAGAAAAGATGACTGGAATGATTTCCAAGGCTAGATTTATGGCCCAGGATGTGATCTATTCTGGAGAAGGTTCTGTGTGCACTCAAGAAAAAGGTAAAATTTATTGTTTGGGGTGTGAAATGTCCTATAGATATCAATTAGGTCTAGCTGGACCATTGTGTCATTTAAAGTTTGCGTTTCCTTGTTAACTTTCTGTTTAGTTGATCTATCCATAGTTGTGAGTGGGGTATTAAATTCTCCCACTAATATTGGGTTATTGTTAACTTTCCCTTTCATTCTTGTTAGCATTTGCCTTACATATTGTGGTCCTCCTATGTTGGTTGCATATATAATTATAGTTGTTATATCTTCTTCTTGGATTGATCCTTTGATCATTATGTAGTGTCCTTCTTTATCTCTTTTCACAGACTTTATTTTAAAGTCATTTTAACTGATATGAGTATTGCAACTCTTGCTTTCTTTTGGTCTCCATTTGCGTAAAATATTTTTTTTCCAGCCCTTCACTTTCAGTCTGTATGTGTCCCTTATTTTGGGGTGGGTCTCTTGTAGACAGCATATATAGCAGTCTTGCTTTTGAATCCATTCAGCCAGTCTTTGTCTTTTGGTTGGGGCATTCAACCCATTTACATTTAAGGTAATTATTGATAAGAATGGTCCCGTTGCCATTTGCTTTGTTGTTTTCAGTTCACGTTCATACAACCTTTCTGTGTTTCCTGTCTAGAGAAGATCCTTTAGCATTTGTTGAAGAGCTGGATTGGTGGTGCTGAATTCTCTCAGCTTTTGCTTGTCTGTAAAGGTTTTGAATTCTCCATATATGAATGAAATCCTTGCTAGGTACAGTAAACTGGGTTGTAGGTTATTCTCTTTCACTACTTTAGTATGTCTTGCCTTTCCCTTCCGGCCTGAAAAGCTTCTATTGAAAGATCAGCTGTTATCCTTATGGGAATCCCCTTGTGTGATATTTGTTTTTTCTCCCTTGCTGCTTTTAATATTTGTTCTTTGTGTTTGATCTTTGTTAGTTTGACTAATATGTGTCTTGGGGTGTTTCGCCTTGGGTTTATCCTGATTGGGATTCTCTGGGTTTCTTGGACTTGTGTCACTATTTCCTTCCCCATTTTGGGGAAGTTTTCAGCTATTATCTCCATAAGTATTTTATCATGGTCTTTCTTTTTGTCTTCTTCTTCTGGGACTCCTAAGATTCGAATGTTGGGGTGTTTCAAATTGTCCCAGAGGTCCCTGAGCTGTCCTTATTTCTTTTAATTCTTTTCTCTTTTTTCCTCTCTGCTTCATTTATTTCCACCATTTTATCTTCTACCTCACTTATCCTATCTTCTGCCTCCGTTACTCTACTGTTGGTTCCCTCCAGAGTGTTTTTTAATCTCATTTATTGCATTATTCATTTTTAATTGACTCTTTTTTTATTTCTTCTAAGTACTTGTTAGTCATTTCTCGCATTTTCTCAATTCTTGACTCCAGGTTATTTATCTGTAACTCTATTGTGTTTTCAAGATTTTGGATCATTTTTATTATCATTATTTTAAATTCTTTTTCAGGTAGATTTCCTATATCCTCCTCTTTTGTTTGGCTTGGTGGGCATTTTTCATGTTCCTTTACCTGCTGGATGTTTCTCTGCCTTTTCATCTTATTTAGATTGCTGTGCTTGGGGTGGCCTTTCTGTATTCTGGTAGTCTGTGGTTCCTTTTTACTGTGGAGGTTTCTCCCAGTGGGTGGGGCTGGATGTTTGACTTGTTGAGGTTTGCTGGTTAGGTAAGCTTGCATCGGTGTTCTGGTGGGTGGAGCTGGGTTTCTTCTCTCTGGAGTGCAATGGAGTGTCCAGTAGTGAGTTTTGAGATGGGTCTATGGGTTTGGTGTAACTTTGTGCAGCCTGTATATTGACGCTCAGGGCTATGTTCTTGTGTAGCTGGAGAACTTGCGTGGTATGTCTTGCTCTGGAACTTATTGGCTCTTGGGTGATGGATGGTTTCAGTGTAGGTATGGAGGCTTTTGGATGATCTCTTATTAATTAATGTTCCCTGTAGTCAGGAGTCCTCTGGTGTTCTCAGGCTTTTGGCTTAAGCCTCTTGCCTCTGGATTTCAGTCTTATTCTTCCAGTAGCCTCAAGACTTCTCCATCCATACAGCACTGATAATAAAACTTCTAGGTTAATGGTGAAAGGATTCTCCACAGCGAGGGACACCCAGAGAGGTTCACAGAGTTACATGAAGAAGAGGAGAGGGAGGAAGGAAATAGAGGTGTGCAGAAGGAGAAAAGGGGGGATTCAAGAGAAGAGAGACAGATCTAGGCAGTACTATGTTCCTTAAGTGTTATCTACAGCCCAGAACACCCACAGAGATTCACAGAATTGGATTGAGAAGAGAAGGGGGAGGGAGAAAATAGAGGTGATCTGGGGGAGAAAAAAGAGAGTCAAAAGGGAGAGAGAGTGGTCAAACCAGTAATCACACTCCTGAGTACAAATAGGTACTGAAGGTTGGATTCTTAAATATCCAAAATTGATATCAAATAGTGAAATACAAAGATTAAAAATCTAGAGTACAGATTAGACTCTTAAAAATACAGTATTAAAAAACAACAAAACACAAAAAATTTAAGAAATATATATGAAGTTCACTTTTAAAATAGGGTCCTTTTTTTTGGGGGGGGGGCCAGGTTATATCAGGTTATAAAAATGAAAATTAAGGAGTATTAGAGGAGTAATAGAAGACTTTAAAAAAAAAGAAAGAGAAAGAAATTTTAATTAAAAAATAATAGTAATAGTAAAAATATATCTAAGAATTTCTCTGGAGCTGTTGAGGGCCGTGTGGGTTCGGTTCAGTTTCAGATAGCTCCTTGTTCCAGCTTACACTTCTCAATATCTATAGGCCCCTGCCAGGGTTGTTGGTGTTAGCTACAGGGATTTTAATCTGTTGCACCTGTCACTTCTAAAGCGGTTCCCTTTGTTTATTTGGCTTCTGCTTGCAGGTTTCTTCTGTGTCTAATTTCCGCCCTGACGCAAGTAAGCGAAGGTGGTCTCTTGTTTAGGTTCGCTTGTTCAGTTGTGCTGTGGGGAGGGAGGGGCACTGCAGACCAATGTCACTGGCCTGTGTGGGGAGCACTCGCAGTGTTCCGGCCACACGGGGTTTGCCCCCGCTCACGGCGTGTGTGCTTTCCCCGTCTACACTGCTCAGGCTCCAGGTTGCTCTACAGAGGGCGGGCCCTGAGTTGTGTGCACTTTCCAGGCCTAAGCCACTCAGGATCAGGTTTTTGGGTACTCCACAAAGATGCAGACTGGGTTGGGCCTCTGTTTTGTGACTTCCCTGGCTGAGCAGCTCAGGCAACCAGGAGCTTGAAGAGTACACTCTCCCCCGGTGCAGTGTGCCTTATCCCCTCCACAGTCCCAGTCTCAGTTTCTGGGCCTGCTGGTCGGGTGCACCTTGTGTCTCTTCTGGGAAGCTGTTTTCTGTCTGTGACCCTCCTGGCGGATGTCAACCATCCAGAGTCTCAGGAAGTCTTTTGTTAGAGACTGGAAGCCTGTTTGCAGTTAAGTAGGGGATGCCATCTCTGGGGCCGAGTTTGCCCCTTCCCCCTCCCCCCTTCCTCCTGCCTCCCTTGGGAGATGGGCCAGTCTGCAGCCTGCTAGCTCTTCTCTGGTATTTGCTTAGTCCTTTGTTCTGGGAATGGACGGGTAGTCCATCCCACAGTTTAAGTTGATATCTCTCGTTAGCTCCCTCAGATTGCCCTCAGGGCTTTCAGACCAGGTCTTTACCCTAAGCAATGCCGCTGCCCGCTCCTCTCCATTCAGCCCCCACTTGCTGGTGGCGGTTACAAGCATTCGGGGTACTTTTTCGGGAATTGTTTTTAGGCATGTAATCTGTGGGTTTTATTTATTTTTCCTCCCAGTTAGGTTGCCCTCCGAGATTCGAAAACTTCCCCCAGACCCGCTGATGAGAGGGTTTCCTGGTGTTTGGAAACTTCCTCTATTAAGACTCCCTTCCTGGGATGGATCTCCATCCCTAACTTTATTGTCTCTCTTTTTATCTTTTATATTTTGTCCTACCTCCTTTTTAAGACAGTGGGCTGCTTTTCTGGGTGTCTGATGTCCTCTGCTAGGGATCAGAAGCTGTTTTGTGGAGTTTGCTCAGTGTTCAAATGATCTTTTGATGAATTTGTGGAAGAGAAAGTGGTCTCCCCATCCTATTCCTCTGCCATCTTAGCTCCCTCCCTGCTCACTTTAGTCAATGAATTCTGCCCATCTTGTTCATCAATGTTCTCCCAGTATCTATAACAGTGTCTGATACAAAGTACGTACCCAATATATGTATTGGGTAAATGGCTACTGACTTTCCAGGCTTCATTTCACTAATTCTAGGATGATTTGAGCACTTTGCCTTGCAATGTTTCCTTCCACTAACTTCTCTGACATTGCATTCTGTATTTTCTTATCTTTCTGGCTTCTGAAAGTCTTGAATACTGATGTCTCCTCTTTTATCAATGTTTATAGCAGACATCCAGGACACTGCCTTATGCATTTTTCTTTTCTGACTCTACACATTCTCCCTGGAAAACTTGTCAATGGCCATGGCCTTTCTGTAATGATTCTTGTCCAATGATATTCTACAGTCATCCAAACTCAACATGCTTAAAATTAAAATCTTACAATCCATCACTCACCCCAAAATAAAGAAATCTGTGTCATCTGTAACTCTTCTGGATTAGTAAATGCCACCTTTATCTCCCAAATACTCAAAGCAGAAATCTGGCTATTCTTTGCACTTAAAATTAAATTAAGCCTGAAAAACACTATCTTATCCAGAAGGTCAACATTGACAATAATTAGTTATATTAATAGTATGTATTTGTATATGATGTGTTGGAAATAGCACTTTTTATTACTACTATTACTTTTCACCTAGAAAACTATCAGTTATATTTCAAGTCTCAGCTTGAATGTCACCTCTTTGAGGAAGCCATCTTTCCTCCACAGTGACTCCACAGACTAAGTTAAATTTCCTCATTTTTTATTTTTGTTTTTATGCCATCAGGTGATTTTCCTCAAAGAAGATTCATAACTCCTGTAATGATGCACTCAATGTATATATATCTCTGCTAGATTGTAAGTGCCTTATAGATGGAGATTTATCTCATAGGACTACACATTCCCTTGTGCAACCAATATATTTCTTTAATCAATAAAAATGATAACACAAGCTAATTATTGCTTAGTAAATGTTCTTTATTAAAAAGACAAATCATCTCAAAATGGGAGAAAAGCTAAATCCAAAACCTTTTTTAGAAGTGAGGAGGTTGGGAAAACATGGAAATAGGTAATCTCAAAGGTCCTTTCCAGTTCTGACATGGTCCTATGATCTTATCTTATCCAACTTCTGAGAACAAAACAAACCTGCCTTTTAAACAGCAAGAAATATTGTTGGAAAATTGGTGTAAGTGTAAAGAAAAGAAACCTTTAAAGTCAGAGGTACCAGAGTCCAAATCCCACCTTTGTTACTTCTATGTGACCTTGGTGAGGTCATTCCAACATTAACTTCCTCCCACACCATGCTGGAGATAAGCAGAGTCCTTATATTAGATGATTTCTCTCTCTTCCCTCTTCTGTCTCTCTCCCCCTACTATCCACTGCCATATCATTCTTCTATTGGTCAATGGCAAGTAGAACAAGAGGAAGTAGGGATCCATTTAATAGGCCAAATTTCTAGTCTTTCTAATAGGCTTTGTCTATTTTCTTGTAGCTCATACTGGCATTAGTGGCAGCACATGAGGTCATGGAAAAGGTACTGGTTTAAGAACTGGGAAGCCTAGGTGAGTCCATTTCCATCTCTGTGAAATATGAAGTTGTGTGTACATGAACAGTGGACAGGCTAGCATTGAAAGAGATGGTTTATAACGTTTTTCCAGCAATATCTCATGA
Organism: Muntiacus reevesi; assembly: GCF_963930625.1. Taxonomy (NCBI): domain Eukaryota; kingdom Metazoa; phylum Chordata; class Mammalia; order Artiodactyla; family Cervidae; genus Muntiacus; species Muntiacus reevesi. The sequence goes on from NC_089271.1 coordinate 58,027,297, forward strand.
GTCAAAAGACTGGTGATCTATATTAATTAAGACTTGGGCACTGGAACGAGAGCATCCAATGTGAATTTCACTTATTAATTTCACAGGACCAGTTCCTAGGCACTTCCTCCTTGAGAAGGAACTCTGCTCTGAATAATTCAGAACAAGAAGAGAGTAAATGAATTTTAAATAGTGACTTATTTAAAGCTAAGAAAAAACACAGAGAGAAAATATTCAAACTTCTCTAGCTATTGCAGGAAAATAAAATTGCTTAGGACTTGTGTTTATCTGTCTGAGCTATGGATGTTTGTTCCAGCTAAGAAGGATGTTGATATGTATAAAATTCATGGTGGTGCACTGCCATTCTCTCTGACAACATGTGTTGCCAAGATCAAGTTTATTACATGAGAAATTGTGTAAAGTTCAACAGGACCTTATTCCATGGAACTGTAAGCTTGAGAATACTAACAATAATAAAGATTTTTATCTAGGCATCCAGTGATCATTCACTTACAAAAGGTTGGATTTATTTTCTTTATTCCATTTAGCCACTCTTCTTTTTCTCTTTTCATTATCTCTACTTCTCCTTACCTCCTCATCTTCCTTTGTCTATGTGTCTTCTGCTTTCTTCTTTTATCCTTCTAGCCTTCTCTTCCTCTTCTATTTCCTCCATTTCTTTTGTATTTTCCTCTCTTCCTTCTTTTCTCATGTCCTCTACTCCCTTCTATTCTCTCTTACTCCATTTTATCTTCATTTGTTCTTTTCTTTCTTATCTAAGTATCAATGATGTCTAGTTATAAACTTACTTATGGCAACTTTCCTCTTTCTAAGAGGACTGAGACTCCAACTAGACATATAAAAAGAAATTCCACAGACCCAAAAAGTTTCAAGTAGTCACTCCAGTATACCCCACCAAATTGTAGTCAGTACACTCCAACTAGCCATCTTCCTGTTTCCCATGTCATCCTTAATTCCTTCATTGCTTGTTATCCACTCACTACATGGCTGTTGTTACTATCAAATGTTCTATAATTAAGAACTAGCAGTGTGTAAGCTCTGTACCAAATTAATACTCAGGTCCCTTCCCCTAGGCAACTTATAGGCCATGACAGAGAACACTTGATACAAGCAGATGAAATAACATGTTAAAATTTCATATCAGGAGACCACAAGTTTAAACATAAAAGTTTAAACTTCTCATGTTATGGTTTTGGAAAGTAAGGCTGTATCCTACAGCCATCAGGGGTCATATCATGTAGGGACTGGTAGGCCTTGGTATGACTTAAGATTATGTTTTAACTGCAGTGGGCAGACTGCTATTGGTCATACTTCTCTCAGCAAGAAACTGGGTCTCATTTATTTCTGTAATATAACATTTAGTCCAGTGCCCTCTCCAGTGAAAGTATTGATTGACTTCCAGTTTAGGGCAGAATCCTCAATTACACTTCTGGAAACTTCTTTTTGTTCACATTTAAAATGAGATTAATAATAGTAACTCCTTTATAGAGTTAATGTGAGTATTTAATGAGATACTCTATATAAAGCATGGCTCACGAAGTCTAAAATATATATGGTCTAGCCCTTTACAATAAACCATTTGCCCAGACCTAGCCTAAAAGAATACTTCTCATATGATGTACCCTCAATAAATATTTTATGCCTGGCACATAAAAAAAATGCTGTGTAATCTTTTGCTATTATTAGAATATGTATTCCCAGAAGTGGTAGCTCAACTGTAGTTTTCTGAATAAACCAAAAATCATGGAGCATATGGGTTAGTGTTAGGCCTATCTTGATCCTGGCCTTACTCCAAAGTATTTCTCAGGCTTAGCACTATTGATAAATTTGTTGTGTGTGAGTAGGTAGATGGTGGGAGTATTTTCCTGTGTGTTGTAGGATGTTTAGCAGTTCTCTATTCACCAGATGCTAATAGCACTCCCACCACTGGTTTGGCAACCAAAAATGTCTCCAGGCATTACCAAATGTTCCCTGGGGGTGCAAAATTGCTCCCATTATGAACCACTGATCTAAAGGGATAACAAAATATATTATAATGTGTTGGCCATTTGAACTCATGAGACCCAGAGAAGTTGATATTTTCATTTAGGTGTCAGTTGCTTTGGGTGAGGAGGAGGGAGAATGTGAGGTTATGGAGTTCCCAGTTTAAATCTAAATTAGAATTCAGACAGATGTAGCATGTTTGGTAAACCAATGGGCTGTCTTGTCAGAGGTCTATGTGTAACAGGGTCAAGGAGGCAACTCAAATCACAATCTGAAGGAAGAAGGTGGCAGTTTGGAAGAATTTATGAAAGATCTCTTTTATTGAAAATTAAATAAAGGTTCAGTAGTCTTAATTACTGGCATTTTTGAAAAGACAGCACAAAAGGAAGAAAAGCACTTTCAAAACTCTTCTTAGACATAGGCCTTCTAGTAGCTCTGGCATAATGAGGGCTCCAGTGGTTTTCCATAGGAAAGGCTGCAGGACCAGACAGAATAGGGGTAGCAGAAGGAATAATGGACATAAATGCATGTGAAACATATGAGAGCCTTAGAAATATTTAAAGGATAGATTGCCAAGAATTGGAATATTTAGTTATGTAGGGTCAAGAATCAGTATAAGTAATATTCCTATATTCTTTATGTGCCCTTATTTAATATCACAAGTTGGTGAAGACTAAAGAAATACAGGACACTGGCAAATATTGATCAGTAAAAAGTTGTTTAATGAAGTGATTAAACACATCTGGATGGATCTCCAGATGATGAGCTTCAGAACACATCAATATGACTGCTTGGGAGTTAGGAAATCCTGCTTCCATTTCCCTATTTGACCTTATAAAAGTCATTTCCCTTCACTTGGCCTCAGTTTCCTCATATTTGAAGTAGGGAGGTTGGACTTGACTGTCTTTCAGATTCCTTCTAGCCCTGACATTCTAAGCACCAACGATTATACACATAGATTTTGTTCAGTAAAAATATACATTTCTCTTTTAGAACTTTCTCTGTAAACCAGAGATGCTGAAGCAGAGAGGTATAGTCAAATCTTTAGGCCCCCTCTAGTCCCAATCCACAGCCCTGAAGTAGATGGATTTCTATAACTTATCCTTCTTTCTCTTTAATCTGCTTTTAAAGGCAAAATAACTCTATGCTTCCCATTTTACATCTTAGGTCTATTGAGTATCATCCTATTGGTGCTTAATGACTATATGATCTTTTATATGGTTAAAAAAAAGTTTTCAAACTACTTTCTAAATTCTTTCTTTTTATCAGGCCATATACTTCAATATTTAGTCTCCCTAAAGATCTATTTTCCATCATTTTAAGACATACTTATTTTCTTCTGAATGCTTTCCAGTACTGGACTGCGACTGAAAATTGAGGATTTAAGTCCTGGCTCTTCTGCTATAACCTTCTGTGTTACTGTGGGCATACTGTTTAAAAATTTTTTGGTGATATTTCTTCACTTTCTATGGACTGGAAGGAAGCTTCCATATCTGAAAGACTCAGAATAGTCAGAAATGTCTAAATAATGACTTTGAAAGCAGCACTCAGAAAATAAGTCATTCCCAAGAACTGAACATAAAATACAAGCAAAACAGTCAATCTGAAATGTAAAAATAAATTAAGGTATATCCACATAATGGAATATTATCCAAAAATAAACACTAGATACAAAAGGCTACTTATTGAATGGAGAAAGCAGCATGGAAACATATACACTCTGTTCAGTTCCGTCTCTCAGTCATGTCTGACTCTTTGTGACACCATGGACTGCAGCACACCAGGCTTCCCTGTCCATCACCAACTCCCAGAGCTTGTTCAACCTCATGTCCATTGAGTCAGTGATGCCATCCAACCATCTCATCCTCTGTCATTCCCTTCTCCTGCTCCCAATCTTTCCCAGCACCAGGGCATTTTCCAATGAGTCAGTTCTTTATATTAGGTGGCCAAAGTATTGGAATTTCAGCATCAGCATCAGTCCTTCCAATGAACATTCAGGACTGACTTCCTTTTAGATTTACCGATTTTATCTCCTTGAAGCCCAAGGGACTCTCAAGAATCTTCTCCAACGTCACAGTTCAAAAGCATCCATTCTTCAACATTCAGTTTTCTTTATAGTCCAACTCTCACATCCATATATGGCTACTGGAAAAAGCATTGCTTTGACTAGTAAGACCTTTGTCAGCAGTGATGTCTCTGCTTTTTAATATGCTGTTTAGGTTGTCATAGCTTTTCTCCCAAGGAGTAAGTGACTTTTAATTTCATGGCTGTAGTCACCGTCTGCATTGATTTTGGAGCCCAAGAAAATAAAGTCTGTCATGTTTCCATTGTTTCCCTATCTATTTGCAATGAAGTGATAGGACCAGATACTATGATCTTAGATTTCTGAATGTTGAGTTTTAAGCCAAGGTTTTCACTCTCTTCCTTCAATTTCATCAAGAGGTTCTTTAGTTCCTGTTCACTTTCTGCCATAAAGGTGGTGTCATCTACATATCTGAGGTTATTGATATTTCTCCTGGCAATCTTGATTGCAGCTTGTGTTTCATCTAGCCCAGCATTCCACATGATGTAGTCTGCATATAAGTTAAATAATCAGGGTGACAATATACAGCCTTGACATACACTTTTCCCAATTTGGAACCAGTCTGTTGCTCCATGTTCAGTTCTAAGTGTTGCTTCTTGACCTGCATACAGACTTCTCAGGAGACAGGTAAGGTGGTCTGATATTCTCATCTCTTTAAGAATTTTACACGGTTTGTTGTGAACTACACAGTCAAAGGCTTTGACCTAATCAATAAAGAAGAAGTAGATGATTTTCAGCAATTCTCTAGCATTTTCTATGATCCAACAGATGTTGGCAATTTGATCTCTGGTTCCTTTGCCTTTTCCAAATCTAGCTTTAACATCTTGGAGTTCATGGTTCATGTATTGTTGAAGCCTGACTTGGAGAATTTTGAGCATTACTATGCTAGTGTGTGAGGAGTGCAATTGTGAGGTAGTTTGAGCATTCTTTGGCATTGCCTTTATTAAGGATTGGAATGAAAACTAACCTTTTCGTGTCCTGTGGCCACTGCTGAGTTTTCCATATTTTCTGGAATATTGAGTGCAGTACTTTAACGGCATCATCCTTTAGGATTTGAAATAGCTCAACTGGAATTCCATCACCTCCACTGGCTTTGTTCGTAGTGATGCTTCCTAAGGCCCACTTGATTTCACATTCCAGGATGTCTGGTTCTAGGTGAGTGATCACACCTTTATGGTTATCTGTGTCATGAAGATCTTTTTATATAGTGCTTCTTTGTATTCTTGCCATCTCTTGTTAATATCTTCTGCTTCTGTTAGGTCCACACCATTTCTGTCCTTTATTTTGCCCATCGTTGCATGAAATATTCCCTTGATATCTCTAATTTTCTTGAAGACATCTCTAGTCTTTCCCATTCTACTACTTTCCTTTATTTCTTTGCATTGATCTCTGAAGAAGGCTTTCTTATTTCTCCTTGCTATTCTTTGAAATTCTGCTTTCAAATAGGTATATCTTTCCTTTTCTCCTTTGCCCTTCACTTCTCTTCTTTTCTCAGATATTTGTAAGCCCTCCTCAGGCAACCATTTTTCCTATTGCATTTCTTTATCTTGGGGATGGTCTTGATCATCGCCTCCTGTACAGTTTCACGAACCTGTGTCCATAGTTCTTCAGGCATTCTGTCTATTAAATCTAATCCCTTGAATCTATTTGTCACTTCCACCGTATAATCATAAGGGATTTGATTTAGATCGTACCTGAGTGTTCTAGTGGTTTTCCCTACTTTCTTCAATTTAAGTCTGAATTTGGCCATAAGGAGTTCACGATCTGAGCCACAATCAGCTGACCGTATAGAGCTTCTCCATCTTTGGCTGCAATGAATATAATCAATCTGATTTCAGTATTGGCCATTTGGTGATATCCATGTGTAGAGCTTTCTTTTGTGTTTTTGGAAGAGGGTGTTTACTATGACCAGTCCATTATCCTTGCAAAACTCTATTAGACTTTGTCATGCTTCATTTTGTACTCCAAGGCCAAATTTGCCTGTTACTCCAGGTGTTTCTTGACTTTCTACTTTTGCATTTCAGTTCCCTATAATAAAAAGTTCATCCTTTGGGGTATTAGTTCTAGAAGGTCTTGAAGATCTTCATAAAACCATTCAATTTCAGCCTCTTCAGCATTACTGGTTGGGGTATAACTTGGATTATTGTGATATTGAATACACTACCATATATAAAATAGATAAACCAGGGCTGTGTAACAACCTAAATGGGTGGCAGATGGGACAGCATTTCACAAGGGAGGGGACATATGTATTCCAATGGCTAATTCATGTTGATGTATGGTAGAAGTAAAATAAATATGGTAAAGCAATTATTTTTCAGTTAAAAAGAAACTTTTAAAAAGAATCTCAAAAAAGGCTTCTTATTTAAAGGTTTCTTTTCATGAGATTTTAGAAAGGCAAAACTATTAGGAATGAAAACACATCATCGATTGTCAGAGGTTTTAAGTACAAGAATGGGCTGTCAAAAGTGTAGCACAAGAGGACTTTTGGGGTGATGGAGCTAATCTCTATGAAACTGTGACAGTAGACATTCAGTGCTATATATTAAGTTGGTGCAAATGTAATTATAGTTTCAGACAGTGAATTTTAAATCAGTGTAACTGGGCTCAACCGTGTCTTTATTAATCAAAATAGGAGCCATTAAAATCAACAAATTTTTGCCAATGAGAAACAATTTTGCTTATTCTTGTAGCATAAAAAACTGTGCTTTGGGATTTGAAGAATTCTTACAAAGAATTTTCTGCATCCTGCTATTTGTGAAAGTGTTTTCCCTGCAAAAGGTTGTTGAGATGCTTGAGGAAGAGAGAGTTGGTTGGTGAGAGGTCAGGTGAATATGGAAGATGAGGCAAAACCATAGTTCAATTTGTTCAACTTTTGAAGTGCTAGTTGTGCAATATGCAGTCGAGCATTGTCCTAGAGAAGAATTGCACCCTTTCTGTTGATCAATGCTGGCTTGAAGGCAATGCAGTTTTTGGTGTATCTCATTTATTTTCTGAGCATACTTCTCAGATGTAATGATTTCACTGCAATTCAGAAAGCTGTAGTGGATCAGGCCAGCAGCAGACCACCAAAAAGTGACGAACTTTTCTTGGTAAACGTTTTGCTTTGGGAAGTGCTTTGCAGCTTCTTTTTTGCCAAACCACTGAGCTGGTAATCATTGATTGTCCTAATAAAATCTACTTTTTGTAGCACATTACAATCTATTTGAGAAATGGTTCACTGTTGTTGTGTAGAATAAGAGAAGATGACACATCAAAATGACAACATTTTTGTTTTTCATTCACCTCAGGAGGCACCCACTTATTGAGCTTTTTCACCTTTCCAATTTGCTTCAAATGCCAAAGGACCATAGAATGGTCGACACTGAGTTCTTTGGCAACTTCTCATGTAGCTGTAAGAAGATCAGTTTCCATGATGATTCTCAGTTGTCATTGTTAGCTTCCAATGGCCAGCCACTACACTGCTCACCTTCAAGGCTCTCATCTCCTGTGTAAAACTTCTTAAATCTCCATTCTCTGTTATCAGTTCCTTGGCGAAATGCATTATTGATATTGTGAGTTGTCGCCATTGCTTTAAAATCCATTTTGAACTCAAATGAGAAAATCATTCAAATTTGCTTTCTGTCTAACATCATTTCTATAGCCTAAAATAAATATAAAATAAACAAGCAATATGTCACTAGCAAAAAAACAAAAAAGAAAAGGAAAAAAAAACATAAAGCAAGAAATGTGCATTAAAATGATGTATGACATAACCACATTTATTTAGAATGTATTCCAATAGCAAATGGCAAATTTCAACAATGCAAAAGCTGCAAATATTTTTGCATCAGACTAATAATTGCCAAAACCCTCAGAATTGAGACTTATGATCCAACAAGATGATGGCAGAATCTTGTCTTTACCTTCTCTTTCCCACTACTGTTGTTGTTTTCTTCAGTCACTCAGTCATATCCGACTCTTTGTGACACCATGGACTACAGCAAGCCAGGCTTCTTTGTCCATCACCATCTACCGGAGCCTGCTCAAACTCATGTCCACTGAATCGGGGATGTCATCCAACAATCTTGTCCTCTGTCATCACCTTCTTCTCCTCTTGTTTTCAGTTTTTCCCAACATCATGGTCTTTTCCAATGAGTCAGCTCTTTGCATCAGGTGACCAAAGTATTGGAGCTTCACTTCAGCATCAGCCATCCCAATGAATATTGAGGATTGATTTCCTTTAGGATTGACTGGTTTGATATCCTTGCAGTCTAAAGGAGTCTCAAGAGTCTTCTCCAATACCACAGTTTGAAAGCATAAATTCTTTGGCACTCTTCCTTCTTTACGGTCCAACTCTCATATTCATACATGATTTTAGGAAAAATCATAGCTTTGACTAGACAAACCTTTGTCAGCAAAGTGATGTCTCTGCTTTTTAACACACTGTCTAGGTTGGCCATAGCTTTTCTTCCAAGGAGCAAGTGTTCTTTAATTTCATGGCTCAGTCACAATCTATAGTGATTTTGGAACCCAAGAAAAGAAAGCCTGCAACTGTTTCCATTATTTCCCCATCTATTTGCCTTGAAGTGAGGGGAGCCGATACAATGATGTTTGTTTTTTGAATGTTGAGATTTAAGCCAGCTATTTCACTCTCCTCTTTCACCTTCATCAAGAGGCTCTTTAGTTTGTCTTCACTTTCTGCCATAGAGGTGGTGTCATCAGCATATCTGAGGTTATTGATATTTCTCCTGGAAATCTTGTGCTTCATCCATCCTAGCATTTTGCATGATGTACTCTGTACACAACTTAAATAAGCAGAGTGACAATATACAGCCTTATGTCCTCCTTTCCCAATTTTGAACCAGTCCCACTATATAGAACTATAAATCTTGGAAATAAGAGGCAGTAAAAAGAGGATGCTAAAAGCTTGAAAAAGGAAACAGAACTTGTTAGTGACCCCAGAATCAGAGGAAAACACATCAGCAGGGTATCCCTTTCCCATCCAACAGAAGACGGTGATCCAGGCCTGGTATTTACCCCAAATCTAACATCATACAGTGTCACAGGTAGGTATACCAATCCCTCTGATCTAAAGGGATTGTTACTTAAAAACACTAGGCAAGGGAAATCAATTGGAAACCTTATTAATAATAAGGAAGAGTTCTCCCTATTAGGCTTGAGATACCTCTCTCCTTACCAAATACCAAAATTCATTCTCCACATAATTAACATCTAGAAACTGTGGGTACCAGCAGAGGTGTTCTCATCACAAAAAGTGCCAAACTAGGAAGTGTTCTCCTTCCCTGCAGGTCCTGACATTCCCCTTCCCCCCATATAGAGACACAACAAAACTAGGTGCAAGGGCACAGAGTATAATGGGATCAAAAGTAACATCAACCAGGGAAACACTCTTTTTGTCTGCCAGACATCACTCTCTCAGAGATACTGGTGCTGCTTGTGGAAGGAGTCATCTGCAAGGGACACCATACCAAAAAATGACCCTAATTCAGAAAAATATCTCTATTCCCAAGCTTCTGGGAAGCAACAACAATAACTGTCCAGCCTGGAAAAAATGTTTTGTTTCCAAAGGAAGAAGGATCCTTTCCCCCATCTACAAGCACAATTTTGTGGAAGCTCCTTACACCTCATCAAGCAACAACAGTAGGAATCAATGTGAGACTTACAAATTTTATATTAAGCAAGTAGACCAAGGTTCAGATGATGAACTACTCATTGCCAAATTCAGAATTAAATTGAAGAAAGCAGGGAAAACCACTACACATTTCAGGTATGACCTAAATCAAATCCCTTACAATTATGCAGTGGAAGTGACAAACAGATTCAAGGGATTAGATCTGATATACACAGTGCCTGAAGAACTATGGATGGAGGTCTGTGACACTGTACAGGAAACAGGTATCAAGACCATCCCTAAGAAAAATAAATATAAAAAGGCTAAATGGGCTCCAGTTTCATCCATCTCAGTATGACAAAACCCACTGAAAAAAAAAAATAATTGTGTCATGTAAAAAAAAAAAATTGTCCAACTTCTTAGGATCTCATTTTTCTACCAATAAAGTAATATTAACAGAAATTTACCTTATTCTTCCTATTGAAGAATGGAAGTATGCTTAAAGATTTTTGGCATGCAAATATTAAATGGTCTTTGAAAAGTTCCAAAAAAAAAAAGGCTAAATGGTTGTCTGAGGAGGCCTTTCAAATAGCTGTGAAAAGAAGAGAAGCAAAAGACAAAGAAGAAAAGGAAAGTTATACCCATTTGAATGCAGAGTTTAAAAGAATAGCAAGGAGAGATAAGAAAGACTTCCTCCATGATCAATGCAAAGAAACAGAGGAAAACAGTAGAATGGGAAACAATAGAGATCTCTTCAAGAAAATTAGAGATACCAAGAGAAGATTTCATGCAAAGATGGGCACAACAAAGGAGAGAAATGTTATGGACCTAACAGAAGTGGAGAATATTAAGAAGAGGTGGCAAGAATACACAGAAGAACTATACAGAAAAGATCTTCATGACCCAGATAACCACAACGGTGTGATTACTCTCCTAGAGCCAGATATCCTGGAGTGTGAAGTCAAGTGGGCCTTAGGAAGCATCACTAGGAACAAAGCTAGTAGAGGTGATGGAATTCCAGTTGGGCTATTTCAAATCCTAAAAGATGACACTGTGAAAGTGCTGCACTCAATATGCCAACAACTTTGGAAAACTCAGCAGTGGCCACAAGACTGGAAAAGGTCAGCTTTCATTCCAATCCCATAGAAAGGCAATGCCAAAGAATTTCCAAACTACCACACAATTGCACTCATCTCACACACTAGTAAAGTAAAACTCAAAATTCTACAAGCAAGGCTTCAACAGTATATGAACCAAGAATTTCCAGAAGTTCAAGCTGGATTTAGAGGAGGCAGAGGAACCAGTGATCATCAAATTGCCAACATCTGTTGGATTATAGAAAAAGCAAGAGAATTCCAGAAAAAGACCTACTTCTGCCTCACTTACTACACTAAAGCCATTGACTGTGCAGATTACAACAAACTGTGGAAAATTCTTCAAGAGATGGGAATACCAAACCACCTGACCTGCCTCCTGAGAAATCTCTATGCAGCTCAGGAAGCAACAGTTAGAACTGGATATGGAACAACAGACTGGCTCTAAATAGGGAAAGGAGTAGGTCAAGGCTGTATATTGTCACCCTGCTTATTTAACTTATATGTAGTGTACCTCATGAAAAATGCTGGACTGGATGAAGGACAAGCTGGAATCAAGATTACCAGCAGAAATATCAGTAACCTCAGATATGCAGATGACACCACCCTTATGGCAGAAAGCAAAGAAGAACTAAGATCCTCTTGATGAAAGTGAAAGAGGAGAGTGAGAAAGTTGGCTTAAAACTCAACATTCAAAAAACTAAAATCATGGCATCCGGTCCCATTACTTCATGGCAAATAGATGGAGAAATAGTGGAAACAGTGACAGACTTTATTTCTTTGGGCTCCAAAATCACTACAGACAGTGAATGCACCCATGAAGTTAAAAGAAGCTTGCTCCTTGAGAGAAAAGTTATGACCATCCTAGACAGCATATTAAAAAGCAGAGACATCACTTTGCCAACAAAATTCTGTCTAGTCAAAGCTATGGTTTTTCCAGTAGTCATGTATGGATGTGAGAGCTTGACTATAAAGAAAGCTGAGCAATAAAGAATTGATGCTTTTGAATTGTGGTGTTGCAGAAGACTCTTGAGAGTCCCTGGACTGCAAAGAGATCCAACCAGTCCATCCTAAAGGAAATCAGCCCTGAATGTTCATTGGAACGACTGATGCTGAAACTCCAATACTTTAGCTACCTGGTGTGAAGAACTGACTCATTGGAAAAAACCCTGATGCTGGAAAAGATTGAAGGCAGGAGAAGGGGCCAACAGAGGATGAGATGGTTGGATGGCATTACCAACTCGATGGACATGAGTTTGAGTAAACTCCAGGAGTTGGTGATGGACAGGAAGGCCTGGCGTGCTGCAGTCCATGGGGTCACAAAGAGTCAGACACAACTGAGTGACTGAACTAAACTGATGCAGACCAAAAAACTACCATGAAGCTTCAGAAAAATTAGGATGTCATTGGAACACATCCCACAAATGTAGGTTCAGGACCTTTGTGCTATACTTGAACAGGGTGGTTACTTGATAAAATGGAAGATTTGCATAACAGTCAGGCTTCTCTGGTAGCTCAGCTGGTAAAGAATCCACCTGTGATGTCAGCATCTTGGTTTCGATCCCTGGGTTGGGAAGATCCCCTGGTGAAGGAAACGGCTACACACTCCAGTATTCTGGCCTGGAGAATTCCATGAACTCTATAGCCCACGGGATCGCAGAGTTGGACACGACTGAAACACTTTCACTTTCTCCTAGTATAATCAAACTGTCCAGGACATAATAAAAAAATCATGCATTATAACAAAAAGCTGAAAAATTATAACTTGAATGCCAAGAGGCTCTTAATTGACACCAGCTTATTTGAGAGGATTAGATATTGGAATGACTTGACGGGAATTTCAGCTCAGGCATCATATATGTTTAAATAAGAAATTACAAATTCTCATGAAACATGTTCAAAAATAAATAATACCAATGAAAAACTATAAGTTAAAACATGATCATTTGGAAATTAAAGAGCTAAAATATGCAATAATTTCAATTTTAAAATAGTCACTTGATAGGCTCAGTAATGTAGTAGATATAGGAAGGAACAGAATCAATTAATATGAGGAAAAAACAATATAATTTATTCAATCTGAACCACAGAGAAAAAACAGATTAATAAAATAGTGAATAACTATAACGACCTGTAGGACAATAATGAATGATACAGCATTCATATGATCAGAGTCTAAGAAGGCAAGGAGGAACAGTGAGGCTCTAGGTGCTGAAAATTTCCCAAATTTAGTAAAATACAGAGGACTAAAGACTGGGCTTCCCATGTGGCCAAGTGGTAAAGAATCCACCTGACAATGCAAGAGAGGTGGGCGTGATCCCTGGATCAGGAAGATCCCCTGGGGAAGGAAATAGCAAACCACTCCAGTATGTTTGCCTGGGAAATTCCATGGACAGAGGAGCCTGGTGGGTTACAGTCTATAGGATTATAAAGAGTCAGACACGACTAACAACTGAGCATGTACAAACTTTGAAGATACTAAACAAACACAAAATAAGACTAACTCAAATAAACACATGTCCAGACATACCATAATTAAACCTCTGAAAAATAAAGGCAAATTAAGTGTATTCAAAGCAACGAAGGACAAAATACAAAATACCTATAGAAGAATATCAGTAGTTTTCTCAGAAACCAGGGAAGTCAGAAGCAAATAACACAAAATATTTAAGTACTAAAAGAAAAGAATTAACAACTGTGAATTCACTATCCAGGAAATCTAACATTCAGGAATGAAGAAGATATTTTTAAAAAATCATTAAATGATGGAGAACTAAAAGAATGTGACTCTAGCTTATCTATACCTAAAGAAAGTATAAAAGAATTTTTTTACACAAAAATGAAACTTATAAAAGAAGGAATCTTGGATGAAGAAAAAATGGAAGAAAGAGCAACGGAAAGAGGAAAGACATAGAGAAATACAATAGACTATCCTTCCCCTCATGAGTTTCCTAAATCATTTGTTGAAACTGAAAAAAAGTACAATGTCATCTTATACTTAAAACAAAGATATTTTAAATGGGTACAATCAAGATGTCAGAGTAAGAGGCCAAGTCTTAATTAATCACTGGCTTCTGGATGATATCAATGCTGCTGGTCTGTGAGTCATATTTTGAGTAGCAAGGATATAGTCTTCACTTATTATGTGCTATTACACTGGTGACTAACAAATTTATCTTTTACACAGCAAAGGAAACAATAGGCAAGGTGAAAAGACAGCCCTCAGATTGGGAGAAAATAATACCAAACAAAGCAACAGACAAAGGACTAATCTCAAAAATGTACAAGCAATTCCTGCACCTCAATTCCAGAAAAAGTAATGACCCAATCAAAAAATGGGCCAAATAACTAAACAGACATTTTTCCAAAGACATACAGATGGCTAACAAACACATGAAAAGATGCTCAACATCACTCAATATCAGAGAAGTGCAAATCAAAACCGCAATGAGGTACCATTACACAACAGTCAGGATGGCTGCTATCCAAAAGTCTACAAGCAATAAGTGCTGGAGAGGGTGTGGAGAAAAGGGAACCCTCTTACACTGTTGGTGGGAATGCAAACTAGTACAGCTGCTATGGAGAACAGTGTGGAGATTCCTTAAAAAACTGGAAATAGAACTGCCATGTGACCCAGCAATCTCACTTCTGGGCATACACACCGAGGTAACCAGATCTGAAAGTGACACGTGTATCCCAATGTTCATGGCAGCACTGTTTATAATAGCCAGGACATGGAAGCAACCTAGATGCCCATCAGCAGACGAATGGATAAGGAAGTCGAGGTACATATACACCATGGAATATTACTCAGACATTAAAAAGAATTCATTTGAATCAGTTCTAATGAGATGGATGAAAATGGAGCCCATTATACAGAGTGAAGTAAGCCAGAAAGATAAAGATCAATACAGTATACTAATGCATATATATGAAATTTAGAAAGATGGTAACGATAACCCTATATGCAAAATAGAAAAAGAGACACAGATGTACAGAACAGACTTTTGGACTCTGTGGGAGAAGGCGAGGGTGGGATGTTTAGAGAGAACAGCATCGAAACATGTATATTATCAAGGGTGAAACAGATCACCAGCCCAGGGTGGATGCATGAGACAAGCGCTCGGGCCTGGTGCACTGGGAAGACCCAGAGGAATCGGGTAGAGAGGGAGGTGGGAAGGGGGATCGGGATGGGGAATACATGCAAATCCATGGCTGATTCATGTCAATGTATGACAAAACCCACTACAATTTTGTAAAGTAATTAGCCTCCAACTAATAAAAGTAAATGAAAAATAAAATAAAATGACAGCAATATAATGTGTACATATTGATTACTGTATGATCAATAATACTGTAACCATTTGTGTGGTGATTGATCTTATATCAGTGGTCATTTTACAACCTACAAAAATATCAAACACGATGTTGTACACTTGAAACAAATAAAACAGTATATGCTAATTGCAGTTCAATAAAAGTAACACCAATATGTATTAACATAACATGGATAAATATTTACAAACACAAACACACACATGTGGAACAATTTTCACTGCAAACTGGCAGAAGTAGCCCTGTACAGCCAAGGTAGTAGGAAAGTCAAACACAAAATAGGGTTGAACAAGAAAAAAACCATTTAGGATGGGACCACTGCTCCTGGGAGGAGATTCAGAGGAAAAGGGAGATTATAAAGGTGGACACCTGCTGTGAGGAGTAAGCACATTGAAAAACAAACTGGGTGTTCCAGGGTGGGAGAATGGCTCCCTAGGTCAGTTGAAGAACCACTCAGATAGACAGACTTGAGAAGCCTGGACTCCACTTGTGAGGAGCACAAGAGTACTGACTTCCTCCCAAGCAGGGCAGAAAGAGGGTATGCCCTAGAAGTTGCCAGATTTCCTGCAATTACTTCACTGCACTCCAAGACTGAGTCAAGCAAACACTTCAGTCATGCTCACTCCAGCTAACAGTGTAGCACTAGATCTAGGGAAGCCAAGACCTGGGAAAAAACTGACCTTGGGATGCTGAGGTGACCTGGTTCCAGGGCAGAGCTCAGGTGAGACAGCAATGGACATTGTTGGTGTTTACTCAAGCACCACCCCAGGAGAAACCAGACTTCTGACCGCAGTGCAGCCGCCAGATTTCCTGTGACCACCTAACTGTGCACACCAGCCCACACGAAGAAAATGCTTAGAAACTGCTTACCTAATGTCACAGCTCAGGTGTGAGATAGGTGTGAGATAGTCATGACTTGGAGAAAGAAGGGATCATAGGCTGCATATCAGTGAAGCTGCATACACAAGCAGAGCATGAGACTTCGGCATGCACATGACACCTACTTGTTTCAGCACTCCCTTCCTTTGGGGCAAATGTCCCAGTGAAAGGAAGAGGAAAAGTACATTTAAACAGAATAGTGCCAGCTCAAGGTTAACCTTCCGGGCTTCTGTTCCAGCAGTGGACTTTACGTGAAACCCTAACCTTGGCAGGGTGGTGACTATCACTAAGCACAGAAGACGTTCTGCCTCACACACTGTGCAGCTCCTCTAGCTCCTCCATCTCCAACCCCAACTTGTACCAAGCTAATAACTCCCAGGAAACACTGAGAAAAAAAAAATGTGATTGGTGTCCACATCAAATCCAGCCCTCCTACCAAAGGCATTAGGCAGATAGTCCAACATAAATAAGAATACCACTTCAAGAACAAAAAAGGTAACTTTCACCCAAATTCATAGAAACAGGAAAAAGTTAACCAAAATGAAAAGGAAGAATAACAACTCAATAGAAAGAGCAAGAGAAAACTGCCCAAATAAAAATAATGTGACAAAAGGAAACAATGTAGCAGATAAAATATTCAAAACATTGGTAATAAAAATGAAAATAGGATTAGGGGAAAGGATGGATCTAAATACCAGTCATTCTAGCTAGGAACTAGGAAAAAAATATTTTTAAGAAATCCAACCATAAACAGATACTTCAGTACCTTAAATTAAAAAAAAAAAAAAAACACTAGGAGGAATAGTAGGCTGGAATATAGAATAAAGGAAATAATTCATTCAGAGCAACAGAAATAATAACAAAAAATGAAAGCAATCTGTAATATCTCTGGGATAACATTAAGTATGCCAACATTCACAGTGTAGGGGTTCTAGAAGGAGAATAGAGAGGGGGGGAATAAAAAATGCGTTTAACAAAAATATAGCTGAAATGTTCCCAAACTTAAAGAAGGTAACAAATGTTCAGGTTCAAGGAGCACAGAAGGGCCCAAATAAGATGACCTCAAACAACCCACATCAAGGCATATCATGATTAAAATGGCAAAATGTAAAGGTGAAGATAGAATTATAAAAGCAACAAGAGAAAAACAAAAGTAATATACAAAGAATCCCCAAAATGTTATCAATTGATTTCTCTGGAGAAACTTTGCAGGCCATAAGGGCATGGCCATGATATGTTTAAAATGCAGAAAGGGAACAACTTTGCGACCTAGGATAATCTAACTAATGAGATTACTGTTTAGAATAGAAGAGACAAGCACAAACTAAAAGAATTCAGCAATAGTAAACCTACCCTAAAAGAATGATAAAAGCCATCTGAGATCTCAGTAGACACGGAAAAGCATTTGCCAAAATTCATTCATAAAGAAAAAGCTCATCAAAGTGTGTATAGAGGGAAAATACCTCAAAATAATAATAGCCATTTATGTCAAACCAACAGCCAACACCAACACTGAAAAGCTGAAGGCCTTCTTGATAAAATGGGGAACGAGACAAGAATGTCCACTCTTGCCTGTTCTACTTAGCACAGTATTAGGAAGTGAAGTGAAGTGAAATTCAGTCAGTCATGTGACCCCATGGACTGTAACCCACCAGCTTTCTCTGTCCATGGGGTTCTCCAGGCAAGAATACTAGAGTGGGTTACCATTTCCTTCTCCAGGGGATCTTCCCAACAGAGAAATCAAATCTGAGTCTCCTCCATTTCAGGCAGACTCTTTACTGACTGAGTGATGAGGGAAGCCCTCAATATTAAGAATCCTAACCATATCAATCAGACAAGAAAAAGAAAGAGAATTTATACAAATAAGAAGGCAAAAGGTAAAACTGCCACTATCTGGAGATGACATAACTCTTTATAAAAAAAATCTTAAAGTCTTCATCCCCAAACTATTAAAACCAAATAAAGAATTCAGAAAGATTCCAGTATACAAGATTAATGTGCATAAATATCTTCTGATTCCATATACTAATAAGGAAATATCAGAAAGAAAAAAATTTAATCCCATTTAAAATTGCATCAAAAATAATTAAAAATCTATGAACAAAGTCAACCAAGGACTCTGAAAACTATAAAACATGTATATTATCTAGGGTGAAAGAGGTCACAAGCCCAGGTTGGATGCATGAGACAAGTGCTCAGACCTGGTGCAATGGGAAGACCCAGAGGGATCGGGTAGAGAAGGAGGTGGGAGGGGGTATCGGGATGGGGAATACGTGTACATCCATGGCTAATTCATGTCAATGTATGACAAAAACCACTACAATATTGTAAAGCAGTTAGCCTCCAACAAATAAAAATAAATGGACAAAAAACATTGATGAAGGAAATTACAGATGATACAAAGAAATGGAAAGATATCCCATGCTCTTGGACTGGCAGAATTAATATTGCTACAATGGCCATATTACCCCTCCCCCCAAATCCACAATTTTAATGCAATCCCTATCCAAATACCCATGACATTTTCCACCGAACAAGAACAAATAATCTTAAAATACATATGGAAACACAAAAGGTCCCAAATTGCCAAACAATCTTGAGAAAAAGGAACAAAGCTGGAGGTATAATACTTTCTATACTACAAATCCAGTGTAATCAAAACATTATGGTACCAGCAAAAACACACACATATATCAATGGAACAGAATAGAGAGCTCAAAAATAAGCACACACCTCCAGTCAGTTAATCTTTGACAAAAGAGATGAGAATGTACAATGAAGAACAGACAGTCTCTTCAACAATTGGTTCTGGGATAACTGGACAACTACATGTAAGACAATGATTAGAACATTTCCTCAAAGCATATACAAAAATAAACTCAAAGTGGATTAAAGACCTAAAGTAAGACCTGAAACCATAAAACATCTAGAAGAGAACATAGGCAGAACACTCTTTGATATAAACCACAGCAATATTTTCTTGGGTCTTTCTCCTAAGGCAGAAGAAATAAAAACAAAAATAAATAAGCAGGACTTAAATGTCAGAGCTTTTGTATATCAATGGAAACCATAATCAAAATGAAAAGACAACCTATAGTATGGAAGAAGATATTTACAAATGTTGTGACTGACAATAAGTTAATATCCAAATATATATAAAATCTCATAAAACTTAATATCCAATAACAAAACAACTCAATAAAAAATATGCAAAGTTCCTAAATATTTTTCCAAAGAAGACATAGAGAGGGATAACAGACACATGGAAATATGCTCAACACTGCTAATTGCTGGAGAAATTCAAATCGAAACAACAAAGTATCACCTCACACCTGTTAGGATGGTTATCATCAAAAAGTCTACAAATAAAAGATGAAGAGAATGTGGAGAAAAGGGAACCATTACATATTGTAGGTGTGGACTTAAATTGGTGAAGTCGCTATGGAAAACAGTACAGAGGTTTCTAAATTTTGTTTTTAAATAGAACTACCATATGATCTATAAATTTCACTTCTGTGTATGTATTTGGAAAATACAGAAACATTAATTTGAAAAGATATAAGAAATAAGAAAGTGAAGTCACTCAGTCGTGTCTGACTCTTTGCGACCCCATGAACTGTAACCCACCAGGCTCCTCCATCCATGGGATTCTCCAGGCAAGAATACTGGAGTGGGTTGCCATTTCCTTTGCCGGGGATCTTCCCGTCCCAGGGATCGAACCCAGGTCTCCTGCATTGCAGGCAGATGCTTTAACCTCTGAGTCACCAGGGAAGATACATGCACCAAAATACTCACAGAAACACTGTTTACAGTAGCCAAGACAACGGCAGCAACTTAAGTGTCCATCAACAAATGAATGGATAGAAAAAATGTGGTATATAATTACAATGGAATATTACTCAGTTATGGGCTTCCCTGGTGGCTCAGTTGCAAAGAATTTTCCTGCAATGCAGGAGGCCTGGGTTTGATTCCTGGACCTAGAAGATGCACTGGAGAAGGAAATGACAACCCACTCCAGTATTCTTGCCTGGGAATTCCCACAGACAGAGAAGCCTGGTGGGCTATTTAGTTAATAGGGTCTCAATGAACTGGACATTACTTAGTGACTAAACCACCATCACCACCATTACTCAGCCATAAAAAGATTTAAATTTTGCCATTTGTAGCAATATGGATGGACCTAGAAAATATCATGCATAGCGAAATATGCCAAAGACAAATGTTGTATATCATTTATAGGTAGAATACAAAAATCATATAAATGAATGTACATGGAAAACAGAAATAGACTCACAGATATACAAAGCAATCTTGTGTGGGGGGAGCAGAATTCAGGGAATGGGATTAGAAATACAAACTCTATGCATAAAATAGATAAGGAAAAATATATATTTTACAGTACAGGGAATTTTAACCATTTTCTTGTAATAACTTATGCAGTATTAAAAAGTTGGCTTAAAGTTCAACATTCAGAAAACTAAGATCAGGGCATCTGATCCTATCACTTCACGGCAAATAGATGGGGAAACAGTGGAGACAGTGGCTGACTTTATTTTGGGGGCCTGCAACATCACTGCAGATGGTGATTGCAGCCATGAAATTGAAAGACGCTTACTCCTTGGAAGGAAAGTTATGACCAACCTAGATAGCATGTTGAAAAGCAGACACATTAATTTGTCAACAAAGGTCTGTCTAGTCAAGGCTATGGTTTTTCCAGTAGTCATGTATGGATGTGAGAGTTGGACTATAAATAAAGCTGAGCTCTGAAGAATTGATGCTTTTGAACTGTGGTGTTGGAGAAGACTCTTGAGAGTCCCTTGGACAGCAAGGAGATCCAACCAGTCCATCCTAAAGGAGATCAGTCCTGGGTGATCATTGGAGGGACTGATATTGAAGCTGAAACTCCAATATTTTGACCATCTGATGCAAAGAGCTGACTCACTTAAAAAGACCCTGATATTGGGAAAGAATGAGGGCAGGAGGAGAATGGTACAACGGAGGATGAATTGGTTTGATGGCATCTCCTACTCAATGGACATGAGTTTGGGTAAACCCCAGGAGTTGGTGATGAACAGGGAGGCTTGGCGTGCTGCGGTTCATGGGGTCGCAAAGAGTCAGACACGATTGAGCGATTGAACTGAACTGAGCTGAATCTGCAGAAATACTGAATCACTATGCTGTACACCTGCAATGAGTATAATATTGTAAATCAACTATACTTTAACAAAAATAATAAAAATTTAATTAAAAAGTTAAAATAGGTAGAGTATAGGGACCTAAATGAAAGTAATGTTTCATATTGCACTCAAAGTGGTAACATCTGAACACAAGCAGACTGAAAAGTCACATATATTTTAATATCTAGGACACACAGTAAGAAAATTATGCAATGCAAAGCACTCAAAATTACAAGTAAATTCATGTCAAATCTTAAAAAGAGATTGAATTAACCTCCAGGAGAGTAAGAACAGAGGAAAAGGAAACAGAAAAAGAGCAAGCTGGCATAATTAAGCCTAAGCAGTGATGACTGCCTTACATGTACATCATCTAAAGACACCTAAGTAAATGCAAAGATTGGTAGCAGAGACTTTAAAAAATTATCTAACTATATGCTATTTCAAAGAGGCTCACTTCAACAACATAGCCATGGCACACATGTCTAACAGTATAATCCGTAAGAAGCAATAGAATTGTATCAAAACTTAAACACCTTCACTCTGTGAAATGCTATACAGGGAATAAAATTACATATTAAAAAAGAAAAGTTTGCAAGCCATACATTTATAAAAGAATGATTATGTTTAGTATATAATGAACTCCAAAAATTCAACATTAAAAAATCCCAAACATTACAACTAGAAACAGAATAAAAGAAAATAAAATTTATATTTAAAAATTAAAAGAAGAACAATTGTTTCACTGAAGGAAATATAAAGATGGTAAATAAGAACATGAAAATGGATTCAATATCCTTAGCCATAAAGGAAATTCAAATTAAACCTCAATGTAATATCACTAAACAATTATCAGAATAGCTAACATAAACAGTCGGGATACCAATGTTGGCAAGGATGAAGATGAACAGTATAACTCATATATTACAGATGGGAATGTAAAAAGCCACAATTCTGGAAAACAGTTTAGCACTTTCTTATAAAATTGAAAACTTGGACTCTCAAATAGCAAGTTTCTATTTTTTACTTCTCTGATTTATATTCCTTCTTAAGCAAATCTTTAGATTCTAGATCATAGTTGTCAACTTCAAGATGATTTATTGTGGCTCTTAAGATTAAATTACAAGTATATTAAGCTTAAAAAGAAGTGAGAAGGTGAGTTCCTCAGACAAATGGACAACAGTTGCAAGGGGACACCTTTGGCTGTCTAGTTTCTTTGAAGTGATGGTGGACAAAGCTAAGGCTACAGTTTGAATAAGTATATATAATCCTGAATTATATACTGAAATAGAAAAATAATTTTAATAGATAAACTAGAGATTATTTTTGTGCATGGTGCTAGAAAGTGTTCTAGTTTCATTCTTTGACAAGTGGTTGACCAGTTGTCCCAGCATCACTTGTTAAAGAGGTTGTCTTTTTTCCATTGTATATACTTGCCTCCTTTGTCAAAGATAAGGATTAATTTCTGGGCTTTCTATTCTGTTCCATTGATATCTATTTCTGTCTTTGTGCCAGTACCATACTGTCTTGATGACTGTGGCTTTGTAGTATAGTCTGAAGTCAGGCAGGTTGATTCCTCCAGTACCATTCTTCTTTCTCGAGATTACTTTGGCTATTTGAGATTTCTTGTATTTCCATACAAATTGTGAAATTATTTGTTCTCGTTCTCTGAAAAATTTGTTCTAGTTCTGTAGCATCATAGGGATTGCATTGAATCTATAGATTGCTTTGGGTAGTATAGACATTTTGACAATATTGATTCTTCCAATCCATGAACACGGTATGTTTCTCCATCTGTTTGTGTCGTTTTTGATGTCTTTCATCAGTTTTTTACAGTTTTCTATGTATAGGTCTTTTGTTTCTTTAGGTAGATATACTCGTAAGTATTTCATTCTTTTTGTTGCAATGGTGAATGGTATTGTTTCCTTAATTTCTCTTTGTGTTTTCTCATTGTTAGTGTATAGGAATGCAAGGGATTTCTGTGTGTTAATTTTATATCCTGCTATACAAAAATAAACTCAAAATGGATTAAAGATCTCAATGTAAGACCAGAAACTATAAAACTCCTAGAGGACAACATAGGCAAAACACTCTCAGACATAAATCACAGCAGGGTCCTCTATGACCCACCTCCCCGAATATTGGAAATAAAAGCAAAAATAAACAAATGGGACCTAATGAAACTTAAAAGCTTTTGCACAACAAAGGAAACTATAATCAAGGTGAAAAGACAGTCCTCAGATTGGGAGAAAATAATAGCAAACGAAGCAACAGACAAAGGACTAATCGCAATAATATACAAGCAACTCCTGCAGCTCAATTCCAGAAAAACAAATGACCCAATCAAAAAATGGGCCAAAGAACTAAACAGACATTTCTCCAAAGAAGACATACACATGGCTAACAAACACATGAAATGGTGCTCAACATCACTCATTATCAGAGAAGTGCAAATCAAAACCGCAATGAGGTACCATTACACGCCAGTCAGGATGGCTGTTATCCAAAAATCTACAAGCAATAAGTGGTGGAGAGGGTGTGGAGAAAAGGGAACCCTCTTACACTGTTGGTGGGAATGCAAACTAGTACAGCTGCTATGGAGAACAGTGTGGAGATTCCTTAAAAAACTGGAATTAGAACTGCCATGTGACCCAGCAATCTCACTTCTGGGCATACACACCGAGGTAACCAGATCTGAAAGTGACACGTGTATCCCAATGTTCATGGCAGCACTGTTTATAATAGCCAGGACATGGAAGCAACCTAGATGCCCATCAGCAGACGAATGGATAAGGAAGCCGAGGTACATATACACCGTGGAATATTACTCAGACATTAAAAAGAATTCATTTGAATCAGTTCTAATGAGATGGATGAAAATGGAGCCCATTATACAGAGTGAAGTAAGCCAGAAAGATAAAGATCAATACAGTATACTAATGCATATATATGAAATTTAGAAAGATGGTAACGATAACCCTATATGCAAAATAGAAAAAGAGACACAGATGTACAGAACAGACTTTTGGACTCTGTGGGAGAAGGCGAGGGTGGGATGTTTAGAGAGAACAGCATCAAAACATGTATATTATCAAGGGTGAAACAGATCACCAGCCCAGGGTGGATGCATGAGACAAGCGCTCGGGCCTGGTGCACTGGGAAGACCCAGAGGAATCGGGTAGAGAGGGAGGTGGGAAGGGGGATCGGGATGGGGAATACATGCAAATCCATGGCTGATTCATGTCAATGTATGACAAAACCCACTACAATTTTGTAAAGTAATTAGCCTCCAACTAATAAAAGTAAATGAAAAATAAAATAAAATGACAGCAATATAATGTGTACATATTGATTACTGTATGATCAATAATACTGTAACCATTTGTGTGGTGATTGATCTTATATCAGTGGTCATTTTACAACCTACAAAAATATCAAACACGATGTTGTACACTTGAAACAAATAAAACAGTATATGCTAATTGCAGTTCAATAAAAGTAACACCAATATGTATTAACATAACATGGATAAATATTTACAAACACACACACACACATGTGGAACAATTTTCACTGGAAACTGGCAGAAGTACCCCTGTACAGCCAAGGTAGTAGGAAAGTCAAACACAAAATAGGGTTGAACAAGAAGAAAACCATTTAGGATGGGACCACTGCTCCTGGGAGGAGATTCAGAGGAAAAGGGAGATTATAAAGGTGGACACCTGCTGTGAGGAGTAAGCACATTGAAAAACAAACTGGGTGTTCCAGGGTGGGAGAATGGTTCCCTAGGTCAGTTGAAGAACCACTCAGATAGACAGACTTGAGAAGCCTGGACTCCACTTGTGAGGAGCACAAGAGTACTGACTTCCTCCCAAGCAGGGCAGAAAGAGGGTATGCCCTAGAAGTTGCCAGATTTCCTGCAATTACTTCACTGCACTCCAAGACTGAGTCAAGCAAACACTTCAGTCATGCTCACTCCAGCTAACAGTGTAGCACTAGATCTAGGGAAGCCAAGACCTGGGAAAAAACTGACCTTGGGATGCTGAGGTGACCTGGTTCCAGGGCAGAGCTCAGGTGAGACAGCAATGGACATTGTTGGTGTTTACTCAAGCACCACCCCAGGAGAAGCCAGACTTCTGACCGCAGTGCAGCCGCCAGATTTCCTGTGACCACCTAACTGTGCACACCAGCCCACACGAAGAAAATGCTTAGAAACTGCTTACCTAATGTCACAGCTCAGGTGTGAGATAGGTGTGAGATAGTCATGACTTGGAGAAAGAAGGGATCATAGGCTGCATATCAGTGAAGCTGCATACACAAGCAGAGCATGAGACTTCGGCATGCACATGACACCTACTTGTTTCAGCACTCCCTTCCTTTGGGGCAAATGTCCCAGTGAAAGGAAGAGGAAAAGTACATTTAAACAGAATAGTGCCAGCTCAAGGTTAACCTTCCGGGCTTCTGTTCCAGCAGTGGACTTTACGTGAAACCCTAACCTTGGCAGGGTGGTGACTATCACTAAGCACAGAGGAAGTTCTGCCTCACACACTGTGCAGCTCCTCTAGCTCCTCCATCTCCAACCCCAACTTGTACCAAGCTAATAACTGCCAGGAAACACTGAGGAAAAAAAAATGTGATTGGTGTCCACATCAAATCCAGCCCTCCGACCAAAGGCATTAGGCAG
This sequence comes from Muntiacus reevesi, assembly GCF_963930625.1. Classification (NCBI taxonomy): domain Eukaryota; kingdom Metazoa; phylum Chordata; class Mammalia; order Artiodactyla; family Cervidae; genus Muntiacus; species Muntiacus reevesi. The sequence continues at coordinate 58,053,140 of NC_089271.1, forward strand.
ATAGTCCAACATAAGAATACCACTTCAAGAACAAAAGAGGTAACTTTCACCCAAATTCATAGAAACAGGAAAAAGTTAACCAAAATGAAAAGGAAGAATAACTCAATTGAAAGAGCAAGAGAAAACTGCCCAAATAAAAATAATGTGACAAAAGCAAACAATGTAGCAGATAAAATATTCAAAACATTGGTAATGAAAATTGGATTACGGGAAAGGATTGATCTAAATACCAGTCATTCTAGCTAGGAACTAGGAAAAAAATATTTTTAAGAAATCCAACCATAAACAGATACTTCAGTACCTTAAACTATAAAAAAAAAAAAAAAAAAAAAAAAAAAAAAAACACTAGGAGGAATAGTAGTCTGGAATATAGAATAAAGGAAATAATTCATTCAGAGCAACAGAAATAATAACAAAAAATGAAAGCAATCTGTAATATCTCTGGGATAACATTAAGTATGCCAACATTAACAGTATAGGGGTTCTAGAAGGAGAATAGAGAGGAGGGGAATAAAAAATGCGTTTAACAAAAATATAGCTGAAATGTTCCCAAACTTAAAGAAGGTAACAAATATTCAGGTTCAAGGAGCACAGAAGGGCCCAAATAAGATGACCTCAAACAACCCACATCAAGGCATATCATGATTAAAATGGCAAAATGTAAAGGTAAAGATAGAATTATAAAAGCAACAAGAGAAAAACAAAAGTAATATACAAAGAATCCCCAAAATGTTATCAGTTGATTTCTCTGGAGAAACTTCGCAGGCCATAAGGGCATGGCCATGATATGATTAAAATGCAGAAAGGGAACAACTTTGCGACCTAGGATAATCTAACTAATGAGATTACTGTTTAGAATAGAAGAGACAAGCACAAACTAAAAGAATTCAGCAATAGTAAACCTACCCTAAAAGAATGATAAAAGTCATCTGAGATCTCAGTAGACACGGAAAAGCATTTGCCAAAATTCATTCATAAAGAAAAAGCTCATCAAAGTGTGTATAGAGGGAAAATACCTCAAAATAATAATAGCCATTTATGTCAAACCAACAGCCAACACCAACACTGAAAAGCTGAAAGCCTTCCTGATAAAATGGGGAACGATTCAAGAATGTCCACTCTTGCTTGTTCTATTTAGCACAGTATTAGGAAGTGAAGTGAAGTGAAAGTCAGTCAGTCATGTGACCCCATGGACTGTAACCCACCAGCTTTCTCTGTCCATGGGGTTCTCCAGGCAAGAATACTAGAGTGGGTTACCGTTTCCTTCTCCAGGGGATCTTCCCAACAGAGGAATCAAATCTGAGTCTCCTCCATTTCAGGCAGACTCTTTACCGACTGAGCGATGAGGGAAGCCCTCAATATTAAGAATCCTAACCATATCAATCAGACAAGAAAAAGAAAGAGAATTTATACAAATAAGAAGGCAAAAGGTAAAACTGCCACTATCTGGAGATGACATAACTCTTTATAAAGAAAATCTTAAAGTCTTCATCCCCAAACTATTAAAACCAAATAAAGAATTCAGAAAGATTCCAGTATACAAGATTAATATGCATAAATATCTTCTGTTTCCATATACTAATAAGGAAATATCAGAAAGAAAAAAATGTAATCCCATTTAAAATTGCATCAAAAATAATTAAAAATCTATGAACAAAGTCAACCAAGGATTCTGAAAACTATAAATCATGTATATTATGTAGGGTGAAAGAGATCACAAGCCCAGGTTGGATGCATGAGACAAGTGCTCGGACCTGGTGCACTGGGAAAACCCAGAGGGATCCGATAGAGAAGGAGGTGGGAGGGGGTATCGGGATGGGGAATACGTGTACATCCATGGCTAATTCATGTCAATGTATGACAAAAGCCCCTACAATATTGTAAAGCAGTTAGCCTCCAACAAATAAAAATAAATGGAAAAAAAAAACATTGATGAAGGAAATTACAGATGATACAAAGAAATGGAAAGATATCCCATGCTCTTGGACTGGCAGAATTAATATTGCTACAATGGCCATATTACCCCTCCCCCCAAATCCACAATTTTAATGCAATCCCTATCCAAATACCCATGACATTTTCCACCGAACAAGAACAAATAATCTTAAAATACATATGGAAACACAAAAGGTCCCAAATTGCCAAACAATCTTGAGAAAAAGGAACAAAGCTGGAGGTATAATACTTTCTATACTACAAATCCAGTGTAATCAAAACATTATGGTACCAGCAAAAACACACACATATATCAATGGAACAGAATAGAGAGCTCAAAAATAAGCACACACCTCCAGTCAGTTAATCTTTGACAAAAGAGATGAGAATGTACAATGAAGAACAGACAGTCTCTTCAACAATTGGTTCTGGGATAACTGGACAACTACATGTAAGACAATGATTAGAACATTTCCTCAAAGCATATACAAAAATAAACTCAAAGTGGATTAAAGACCTAAAGTAAGACCTGAAACCATAAAACATCTAGAAGAGAACATAGGCAGAACACTCTTTGATATAAACCACAGCAATATTTTCTTGGGTCTTTCTCCTAAGGCAGAAGAAATAAAAACAAAAATAAATAAGCAGGACTTAAATGTCAGAGCTTTTGTATATCAATGGAAACCATAATCAAAATGAAAAGACAACCTATAGTATGGAAGAAGATATTTACAAATGTTGTGACTGACAATAAGTTAATATCCAAATATATATAAAATCTCATAAAACTTAATATCCAATAACAAAACAACTCAATAAAAAATATGCAAAGTTCCTAAATATTTTTCCAAAGAAGACATAGAGAGGGATAACAGACACATGGAAATATGCTCAACACTGCTAATTGCTGGAGAAATTCAAATCGAAACAACAAAGTATCACCTCACACCTGTTAGGATGGTTATCATCAAAAAGTCTACAAATAAACGATGAAGAGAATGTGGAGAAAAGGAAACCCTTATATATTGTAGGTGTGGACTTAAATTGGTGAAGTCGCTATGGAAAACAGTACAGAGGTTTCTAAATTTTGTTTTTAAATAGAACTACCATATGATCTATAAATTTCACTTCTGTGTATGTATTTGGAAAATACAGAAACATTAATTTGAAAAGATATAAGAAATAAATAAGTGAAGTCGCTCAGTCGTGTCTGACTCTTTGCGACCCCATGAACTGTAACCCACCAGGCTCCTCCATCCATGGGATTCTCCAGGCAAGAATACTGGAGTGGGTTGCCATTTCCTTTGCCGGGGATCTTCCCGTCCCAGGGATCGAACCCAGGTCTCCTGCATTGCAGGCAGATGCTTTAACCTCTGAGTCACCAGGGAAGATACATGCACCAAAATACTCACAGAAACACTGTTTACAGTAGCCAAGACAACGGCAGCAACTTAAGTGTCCATCAACAAATGAATGGATAGAAAAAATGTGGTATATAATTACAATGGAATATTACTCAGTTATGGGCTTCCCTGGTGGCTCAGTTGCAAAGAATTTTCCTGCAATGCAGGAGGCCTGGGTTTGATTCCTGGACCTAGAAGATGCCCTGGAGAAGGAAATGACAACCCACTCCAGTATTCTTGCCTGGGAAATCCCACAGACAGAGAAGCCTGGTGTGCTCTATAGTTAATAGAGTCTCAATGAACTGGACATTACTTAGTGACTAAACCACCATCACCACCATTACTTAGCCATAAAAAGATTTAAATTTTGCCATTTGTAGCAATATGGATGGACCTAGAGAATATCATACATAGTGAAATATGCCAAAGACAAATGTTGTATATCATTTATAGGTAGAATACAAAAATCATATAAATGAATGTACATGGAAAACAGAAATAGACTCACAGATATACAAAGCAATCTTGTGTGGGGGGAGCAGAATTCAGGGAATGGGATTAGAAATACAAACTCTATGCATAAAATAGATAAGGAAAAATATATATTTTACAGTACAGGGAATTTTAACCATTTTCTTGTAATAACTTATGCAGTATTAAAAAGTTGGCTTAAAGGTCAACATTCAGAAAACTAAGATCATGGCATCTGATCCTATCACTTCACGGCAAATAGATGGGGAAACAGTGGAGACAGTGGCTGACTTTATTTTGGGGGGCTGCAACATCACTGCAGATGGTGATTGCAGCCATGAAATTAAAAAACACTTACTCCTTGGAAGGAAAGTTATGACCAACTTAGACAGCATGTTGAAAAGCAGACATTACTTTGTCAACAAAGATCTGTCTAGTCAAGGCTTTGGTTTTTCCAGTAGTCATGTATGGATGTGAGAGTTGGACTATAAATAAAGCTGAGCTCTGAAGAATTGATGCTTTTGAACTGTGGTGTTGGAGAAGACTCTTGAGAGTCCCTTGGACAGCAAGGAGATCCAACCAGTCCATCCTAAACGAGATCAGTCCTGGGTGATCATTGGAGTTACTGATATTGAAGCTGAAACTCCAATATTTTGACCATCTGATGCAAAGAGCTGACTCACTTAAAAAGACCCTGATGTTGGGAAAGAATGAGGGCAGGAGGAGAATGGTACAACGGAGGATGAATTGGTTTGATGGCATCTCCTACTCAATGGACATGAGTTTGGGTAAACCCCAGGAGTTGGTGATGAACAGGGAGGCTTGGCGTGCTGCGGTTCATGGGGTCGCAAAGAGTCAGACACGATTGAGCGATTGAACTGAACTGAGCTGAATCTGCAGAAATACTGAATCACTATGCTGTACACCTAGAATGAGTATAATATTGTAAATCAACTATACTTTAACAAAAATAATAAAAATTTAATTAAAAAGTTAAAATAGGTAGAGTATAGGGACCTCAATGAAAATAATGTTTCATATTGCACTCAAAGTGGTAACACCTGAACACAAGCAGACTGAAAAGTCACATATATTTTAATATCTAGGACACACAGTAAGAAAATTATGCAATGCAAAGTACTCAAAATTACAAGTAAATTCATGTCAAATCTTTAAAAGAGATTGAATTAACCTCCAGGAGAGTAAGAACAGAGGAAAAGGAAACAGAAAAAGAGCAAGCTGGCATAATTAAGCCTAAGCAGTGATGACTGCCTTATATGTACATCATCTAAAGACACTAAGTAAAGTCAAAGATTGCTAGCAGAGACTTAAAAAAGTTATCTAACTATATGCTATTTCAAATAGGCTCACTTCAACAACATAGCCATGGCACACATGTCTAACAGTATAATCCATAAAAAGCAATAGAACTGTATCAAAACTTAAATACCTTCACTCTGTGAAATGCTATGCAGAGAATAATAATACATACTACAAAAAGAAAAGTTTGCAAGCCATATATTTATAAAAGAATGATTATGTTTAGTATATAATGAACTCCAAAAATTCAACATTAAAAAATCCGAAACATTACAACCAGAAATAAAATAAAATTTATATTTAAAAATTAAAAGAAGAACAATTGTTTCACTGAAGGAAATATAAAGATGGTAAATAACATGAAAAACCATGTAAATCATGTAAAAACATGTAAAACCATGGCTGATTCATGTCAATGTATGACATAATCCACTACAATATTGTAAAGCAATTAGCCTCCAACTAAAAAAATAAATGGAAAAAAAAATATTTAAAAAAACTCGAGAAATAAAACAGTTTCTAGTTACGTTAGTAGCATTGAATGAATGTGAATTCTTTAGTTTTGATCATATTATACCACAGTAAGAAGAGGTTAACATTAGTAGAAGCTTGTTTAAGTGTGTATGTGAACACCCTACTATCTTTTCAATTCTCCTGTAAGTTTATACTTATTTCAGAACAAAATATTTTTAAGAGTTAACCTAATGGCTGAGTAATATTCCATGGTGTATATGTACCACAGCTTCCTTATCCATTCGTCTGCTGATGGGCATCTAGGTTTCTTCCATGTCCTGGCTATTATAAACAGTGCTGCCATGAACATTGGGGTGCACATGTCTCTTTCAGATCTGGTTTCCTCGGTGTGTATGCCCAGATGTGGGATTGCTGGGTCATATGGCAGTTCTATTTCCAGTTTTTTAAGAAATCTCCACACTGTTCTCCATAGCGGCTGTACTAGTTTGCATTCCCACCAACAGTGTAAGAGGGTTCCCTTTTCTCCACACCCTCTCCAGCATTTATTGCTTGTAGACTTTTGGATAGCAGCCATCCTGACTGGCGTGTAATGGTGCCTCATTGTGGTTTTGATTTGCATTTCTCTGATAATGAGTGATGTTGAGCATCTTTTCATGTGTTTGTTAGTCATCTGTATGTCTTCTTTGGAGAAATGTCTGTTTAGTTCTTTGTCCCATTTTTTGATTGGGTCATTTAATTTTATTGAATTGAGCTGCAGGAGTTGCTTGTATATTTTTGCGATTAGTCCTTTGTCTGTTGCTTCGTTTGCTATTATTTTCTCCCAATCTGAGGACTGTCTTTTCACCTTACTTATAGTTTCCTTTGTTGTGCAAAAGTTTTTAAGTTTCATTAGGTCCCATTTGTTAATTTTTGCTTTTATTTCCAATATTCTGGGAGGTGGGTCATAGAGGATCCTTTTGTGATTTATATCGGAGAGTGTTTTGCCTATGTTCTCCTCTAGGAGTTTTATAGTTTCTGGTCTTACATTTAGATCTTTAATCCATTTTGAGTTTATTTTTTTTATTTGAATCAGTTCTAATGAGATGGATGAAACTGCAGCCTATTATACAGAGTGAAGTAAGCCAGAAAGATAAAGAAGTTTACAGCATACTAACACATATATATGGAATTTAGAAAGATGGTAATGATAACCCTATATGCAAAACAGAAAAAGACACAGAGATGTACTGAACAGACTTTTGGACTCTGTGGGAAAAGTCGAGGATGGGGTATTTCGAGAGAACAGCATCGAAACATGTATATTATCTATAGTGAAACAGATCACCAGCCCAGGTTGGATGCATGAGACAAGTGCTCAGGCCACGTGAACTGGTAAGACTCAGAGAGATTGGGTAGAGAGTGAGGTGGGAGGGGTATCGTGATGGGGAATACATGTAAATCCATGGTTGATTCATGTCAATGTATGTCAAAACCCACTACAATATTGTAAAGTAATTAGCCTCCAACTAATAAAAATAAATGAAAAAAAATTTAAAAATTAAAAAAAAAAGTTAACCTAGAATTCTGATTTCAGCTTTGACATATAAAGGGCCTGGAAATATCACTCCGATCTTACTATAAGAGAAAAACTGAATAAAGTGAAAATCAATGACTTTTCTTAGACTGACTGAAAACTGAGGTCACATGGTGTTGAGATACAGGTGAATGTAGAAATTTAACGTCGATATCAGCTTACATAAAATGGTAGCCATTGGAGCCACAAATTGGTAGGAACACTTGATTGTTGATTTTGACAAATTTCTAGTGACAGAGTTTGTAGTACCCTGAGGAAAACTCAGGAGGGCAGAAGTCTTGGAGAGTGTGCTCCACACATACATGGATTATACTTCCAATAAACCTATGACATTCTCAAAGTAAAGAACCAAGAAAAATCTTCTGTTTGTGGAAGGGAAATGTAAATATTTTTAAATGCATGCAGAGTATCCTCCATAAAAAATGGCCTACTCTTCAGGGGAGAGTTCTTTATCAAGCTTGTATTCTATCTGAAGAAAGGACATTTACCCAAATCCAGGCCCCTATACCTTCCTGTCTCACCTACAAATGGAAGAAAATACTAATAAATACCTTGTAAAATGACATAGAGTCACAAAGAGAATAAGCGATTTTTAGATTATAGAACTTCTCTTACTCCATAGCTTACCATCAAACCAAAAGTAGCTCTGTATAATAATAGTGGATTACAGCTGAAGGAACTGTAAGTCACTTACTCTATTTAAGAAGAAACTCATAGGGAAACCCCAAAGTGGTAAGGGATGCCAAAATAAGGACAATAGAGCAAATTGAAATCTCTGATCCCTACAGCAACATCAAACATTAAATACAGTCCATCCCTTCACATAAATATAAAATCTCACAATAAAGTCCTGTTTACTTCAATTTCTATTACCTAACAGGAACTTGAGTTATGATACCACATTGGGCTTATAACAACAAAGGTGCAAGTCATGCCAAATGGCAAGAAACCAATTTCAAAAGATAAAGGACTCATTTGAACCAAAGTCAAGTATAATGGAAGAGTTTAGAATGAGCAGACAAGAAACTTAAAATTACTATAATTACTATATTTGGGACTCTAATGAAAAACATGGTTAACATGGAACTATAGATGAGTAATATAAGCTGCTGCTGCTGCTGCTAAGTCACTTCAGTCATGTCTGACTCTGTGTGACCCCATAGACGGCAGTCCATAGACTCCCCCGTCCCTGGGATTCTCCAGGCAAGAACACCATTTCCTTCTCCAATGCATGAAAGTGAAAAGTGAAAGTGAAGTCGCTTAGTCATGTCCAACTCTTAGCGACCCCATGGACTGCAGCCTACCAGGCTCCTACGTCCATGGGATTTTCCAGGCAAGAGTACTGGAGTGGGGTGCCATTGCCTTCTCTGGAGTAATATAAGCCTAGATATGAAAATCTCAAGAAAGTATTTCAAAGCTAGCATAAATGAAGAATTCCTTTAATGAGCTCATCAGTAGATTGGACACAGTTTAAGCAAGAATCAGGAACCTTAAGGATGTGTCAATAGAAACTTCCAAAACTGAAATGCAAGGTAAAAAGTAGTTTTTAAAAAACTAAATATTCAAGAACTGTGGGATAATTTCAAAGGTGTAACATAAACACAAATGGAATACCAGAAGTAGAAGAACAAAAGAAGATGCATGGGAAATGTTTGAAGTAGTCATGATGGAAGATTTACTCAAAATTAATTAATGACACTAAACCACAGATTTAGGAACCTTAGAGAACATCAAGCAGAAAGCATATCACAAATATAAATCCAAGCATGCATAATAAATTGAGAAAACTAAAGACAGAAAAACTTAAAAGAAGCTAAGAAGATGAGGGGAAAACTTTACTTATAGAAGAATAAGCACCACACTTGATTTGTCAAAACCAGGCAAGCAAGAAGAGAGCGAAGTGAAATATTTATAGTGATGGAAGTAAAACAAAACAAAATGACATAAGACCCCAGCAATCTAGAATTCTATAGCCAGTAAAATTATCTTTCAAAGTGCAAGACAAATAGAGATATTCTCAGCAAACAAAAACTAAGGAAATTAGATTTATGGACATGGGTAGAGAGGAGGAGAGGGTGGGATGTATGGAAAGAGTAACATGGAAACTTACATTATCATATGTAAAATAGATAGCCAGCAGGAATTTTCAGTATGGCTCAGGAAATTCAAACAGGGGCTGTGGATCAACCTAGAGGTGGGGCATGGGGGAGGGAGATGGGAGGGAGGTGCAAAAGGGAGGAGACATATGTATACCTATGGCTTATTCATGTTGAGGTTTGACAGAAAGCAGCAAAATTCTGTAAAGCAATTATCTTTCAATAAAAAATAAATTAATTTAAAAATCTTACATAAATGAGGAAGAACAGCAGAAGATGTATACATGCAAAATAATACATTTGATTCTTCTTGTTTTTAACTGACATAATGGTTTGTTCAAATCATAATCTTAACACTGTGCTGATTGATTGGAGCATATGAATAAGTTAAATGAATGACATTAATGTTAAAAGGGAGGGGAAGGAGGACTTTGAAATACTATGCTATAACTACACTACTCATAAACTGTTATAATGTTATCTGAAGGTGGGTTTAGATTAGTTGGAATTATACATTATTACAAACTCTAGGTAAACCACCAACATTTTAAGGTATATAATATGTGATAAGGAGAAAGAACATGAAATTTATAAAATATTCAACTAAATCTAGACAAAGGATTCCATCATATTAAAAGGTTTCTGCACAGTACAGGAAGCCATCAACAAATGAAAGGCAACCTTAAAAATGGGAGAAAATATTTGAAAATTTTACATCTGATAAGAGGTTAATATCCAAAACATGTAAATAACTTACACAACTCAGTAGCAAAAAAAAAAAAAAAAAAGATTCAAAAATAATAGTGGATTAGAATAGATATTTTTTCCAAAGACACATAGATTGCCAAGAGTAAATGAAAAGGTGCTTAACATCACCACTCATGATGGAAATGCAAATGAAAACCACATTGATATCTCACTTTGGTGGTGAAATTGTGGTGAAAAGGAAACCCCTGTGCAGTGTTGGTGGGAGTGTAAGTTGTACAGCCACTATGGAAAATATAATGGGAGGCCCTCAAAAAATTAAAAATAGAACCCTTTATGATCCAGTAGTTCCATTTGATTCTTTATTTGAAGGGAAAAAAAGCCACTAATTCAAAAAGACATGTGAACTCACATGTTATGGTATGTTATTTGCATAGACAGAAATGAAAGTAACATAGGCGTCCATTAGTTGGATGAATGGATAAAAAAATGTTTTATATATAAAATGGAATATTATTCTGTCTTAAAAAAGAGATCATGTCATTTGTGACAATATGGATGGATCTTGAGGGCATAATACTAAGTGATATGTCAGGCAAAGAAAAATATTGTATGTCCTTATTTATATGTGGAATCTAAAATAATCAAGCTCACAGATACAGAGAACTGATTGGTGGTTGCCAGAGGTGGAGATGGCAATTTGTTGAAATGAGTGAAGGTGATCTAAAGATATAAACTTCCAATTATAATAAAAAATATACTAGCATTTCTATTCACTAACAATAAATTTTCTGAAAAAGAAATTGATCCCATTCACAATAGTATCAAAATATTAAAATATTTAAGAATATGTTTAACCAAGCAGGTGAAATCTCTCTACTCTAAAAACTACATGACACTAATGAAAGAATTAAAGGAAGACACAAATAAACACAAAGGTATCTCGCTTTCATGGATTGGAATAATTAATTTTATTAAAACAGCAATACTAGCAAAAATAATTTATAGATTCATTGCAATATCTATTAAGATTCCAAGGGTATTTTTAGCATAAATATGAAAAAACACTCCTAAAGTTTATATGTAACCACAAAAGATTCTGAATATACAAATAAATACTGAAGAGAACAAAGCATAAGAAATCAGTTACTGGTTTCAAACTATAGTATAAAGCTTTAGTAATTAAAAGAGTACAGTAGCAAAAATCAAAGAAACAAACAGACATATAGACCAACAAAGTTGAATTTAAAGCCCAGAAATAAACCCAAGAATATCCCACCAACTACTATTTAACAATGAAGTCAAGAATACTCATGAACAAAAATGAATTTCTTTAATCAATGGTGGTGCTGAGTTTAAATACAAAGACATAGATAGGTTAAAAGTGAAGTGATGGGTAGCATAACTGAAAATGGTGGAATAAGTTACTCCAAAATTCAGTTACTCAATTGCAGCAACCATTAATCTGGTGAAAATTACCAGAATTTTTGGAATTGTTTAGAATTAAATAATGATCTTAGAGCAAATCACTTACTGAAGGAAGAATCCACTGCAATATGGGAAGAGAGGACTCTGGCATTTTCTCTCACCCACCCACAATGACCCATTCCCTAGTTTGGTGGCATCTCCCATTCCTGGTGTGGTTTGCTCATGCCAGAGGGGTAAAATGGACTTTGTTCATTATACCAAAAGAAAAAAGAAAAAAAACTGTGTAAGTACATTTTTAGCTATCTGATAGTTCCCTGAGAGACCAGAAAAAAGGCTGGGTTTTAATTGACTCTCCACAAAATTCTTTCAGGGCTTGAACGACTTTCCAGGCAACATTTCTTGAAAGAAGTTAAAGAAATATACCAGTATCCAACTGGTTTAAGGGCCAGTGGAAACAGAAGACAGAAAACAAGACCTAGGGTAGAAGAGGTTGAAGAGGAAGATACATGGAAGAATATGAGCTTTGGAAATTTCTTATATATACCAAGGAAATTTTAATGCAACATGCATGCCTAGGGCCACACACATGTTCAGAAAAGAACAAATGACCCCAGAACTTGCTATGTACTCCACATACTCAAGAGATAAAGATAAAGTAGAGTAGTAGGTGACCAGGTTAAGTGTTTAAGGAGTTTTCTATGTCAGAGCCATTTTGAAAAGACCAGGGTAGTATTATTTACCACCTTTTCTTAATTTTTGTTTCCAAGCATTTATGAAAATCTTTGCCAGAACACCAGATAGACTAAAATAATGGAATGGAAACTTCAATCTTCATGCTCAAATAATTCAGCTTTGGAAAAATAACTTGAAAAAGTCACTAAACAGGCAATTCAAACCTCAAACAAGTAACAATGAACCCTGTGGAGGAAGGATGATCTAATTTCCAGAGATCCCACATTAATAGTCTAAGTTCATGCTGTTATCCCTGCCCCACCCCAGGTACTGGAAAAGGGTCCTGCCAATGCAGCCTTAGTGCACCTGCTGCCAGGCACTAGAAAATCCCCTACAGGGCTTATCCTATCACAACTGTTGTTGGACATTAGGAAAGGCTCCCACTAGGGCCAGATATCTCATGCCTGAGGCCATAGACTCATGCACTTGCCTCATTGATGGGACCAGGTCTCTGGCTGCTGCTGATTCTCTCTCCACACAGTTTTTGACACTACCAAGGCTCTCACTACACTGGCAGATGTTCCACTTCCATGCACTGTCTTCATCCAGGCAGTGATCCAGGGCAGCCTCAGGAACAGACCTCTGTCAGTGGCCCACGTGAAGAGGTGGGAATAAAACCACAGCTGAGCCCCAGGGCAAGGCAACTAAGGAAGAGAAATAAAAATCATTCCTTGCAACAACACAAGCCACAGATTAAATGCCCAAAACTGACTTGGTAAGCCCTGCATATGTGGAATATCTGAAAGGACAATGATCTTCTCAAAACTGAGATCAGTCTATGGGGGCAAGTACAAGCGAGAATTGGGACAGGTCAGAGTCTGAACTGACCCTGTAGTGCTCAAAGTGGGTACAGAGACCTATGTAGAGGTATCGGAGGGCCTCCTGAGAAGGCAGAGATTGGCTATGGCAAGGACACTGACAACTGAGACTGCAGAAAAATATTATTATTATTACTATTATTTCTATGTTTTGTCCTCTTGTTTTTTTAATTATTATTATTTTAATTTTTAAATCTTTTATATTTTTATTTCTATTTCTCAATCTTTACATTTACATTGTTTTCTGCTTTTACCTTGTTGTGTTATGCTTTGTTTTTAATCTCTTTATCTTTTTGTGTTCTTGTTTTATGTATTTATTATTTTTTAGTTTGCATTCTGATTTTGTTTTGCTCTTGTTTTTGCTGGTTTTATTCTTAATTGTTTGATTTCATTTTTGTGTTCTTTTTTTTTAATTTTTCTGATTGTTTTCTTGTGTTTGTTTTCTTTGTTTTTTTATTTTGCTCTTTTTTTTCTGTTTGTTTTTTATGTGTATCTTTTTCTTTGTGATGGGCTTCCCTGGTAGATCAGTGGTAAAGAATCAACCTGCAATGCAGGAGATGTGCAGATGCAGGTTTGATCCCTGGGTTGGGAAGATCCCTTGGAGGAGAAAATGGCAACCAACTCCAGTAATCTTACCCAGAAAATCCCACAGACAAAGGAGCCTGGCAGACTAAAGTCCATGGGATTTCAAATGAGTTAGAAATGACTGAGCAACTAAAAAAGAAAAGCAACTTTCTTTGTCAGGTTTTATTTGTTTGATTTTGCTTTTACCATTTGTCTTGGGTCGTATTTATTTGTTTTCTTTGTTTTTGTCTTTGTTACTTGTCTTGGGTTTTATTTGTCTGTTCCCTCCCCCATTTATTTTTTTCTACAGCATGCATCTTGCTGAGTCTTGGTTCCCAAGGTGAGGGTCGGGCCGAAGCCTCTGGGGTGGGAGTATTAAGTCAAGAATGCTGGACAACCAGAGAATTTCTGACCCTGGGGAATATTTGTTGGCAAGTGCTCTTCAAGAAGTCACCATCTCAACTCTAAAACCCAACTCCACCTAAATATCTACAAACACCAGTGCTGGAAGCCTCATGCCAAACAACAAGCAAGACAGGTACACAAAATCACCCATCAGTAAACAGGCTGCCATGAGGTGTACTAAGCTCACAGTCACCCCAAAACACCACCGGACACAGTCCTGACAATCATGACAAGATCAATCTCTTCCCACCATAGTGCATACAACAGACCCTCCCACCATTAAGCCTGCATAAGCCACTGAACCAACCTCACCCAACTGGGGACAGATGCTAGAAGAGTGAGGAACAATGACCTGAAGCCTGTAGAAAGGAGATATCAAACACAGTAAGTTAAATAAAATGAGAAGGCAAAGATATATTTTGCAGTCAAAGGAGTAAGGTAAAAAACCCACAAGACCAAATAAATGAAGAGGAAATAAGCAATGTCTGAAATACAATTCAGAGCAATGATAGTAAAGAACCAAAGATTCATAAATAGAAGAGAGGCAAAGATCAAGAAAATACAAAAAAAAAATTTAATAGAAACTAGAAAAACTAAAGAGCAAACAGTGATGAACAACAAAATAGCTGAAATTTAAAATACACTAGAAGGAAGCAATAGCAGAATAACTGAGATACAAGAACAGATAAGTGAGCTGGAAGATAGAATGGTGGGAATAACTGCTGCAGAGCAGAGGAAAAAAGAATGAAGAGAAATAAGAACAATATCAGAGACCTCTGTGACAATATTAAACACACAAGTTTTAGAAATATAGGAGTTACAGAAAAATAATTATAGGGGTCCCAACTCACTGGAAAAGATGCTGATGCTGGGAAAGATTTAAGGCAGAAGACCCATATACATGCTGTCTACAAGAGACCACTTCAGACCTAGGGACAATCACAAACCAAAAGTGAGGAGAAGGGAAAAGGTATTCTATCCAAACAGAAATCAAAGGAAAACTGGAGTAACAATACTCACATCAGACAAAATAGAACTGAAAATAAAGACTGCTACAAGAGACAAAGAAGGACACTACATAACAATCAAGGGATCAATCCAAGAAGAGGATATAGCAATTAGAAATATTTATATATCCAACATAAAAGCACCCCAATACTTAAGGCAAATGCTAACAGCCATAAAAGTGGAAACCAAGAGTCACACAATGGAGGACTTTACCACACCACATACACTAGTGGATAGATCATTCAGACAGAAAATTAATAAGAAAAGAGAAGCCTTAAATGACAAAATAGACAAAATAGAATTAATTATTTTTCTAGGACAGTCCACCCCAAAGCAGCAAAATACACTTTCTTCTCAAGTGCACGTTGAACATTCTCCATAATGCATCATATCTTGGTTCACAAATCAAGCCTCAATAAATTTAAAAAACTGAAATTTTATCAGATATACTTCCTGACCACAAAGCTATGAGATTAAAAATGAATTACCAGGAAAAATAACCTTTAAAAACACAAACATTTGGAAATTAAACAATATGCTACTATATAACCAAGAGAGCACTGAAGAAATCAAAGAGGAAATTTTAAAAATATCTAGAAAAAAAAGAAAATAATGACCAAAAATTTATGGAATACAGCAAAAGTAGTTCTAAAGGAAAACTTTTATCAATACAATCCTACCTCAAGATACAAGAAAAATCTTGGAGGGGACAAGATGGTGGAGGAATAGATGGATGTGGAGTACATCTCTCACCACAGATGCATCAGGAATACATCTTCAGATACAGAAGATCTCACATAGCACCAGCTGAGAGCTGACAGGAGTCCTTGACCACCAGAAAAGAATATGTAGTTCCATGCAAAACTCAGTAGGAAGAAGGATGGAAGAAAAAAAGGAGAAGATTAAGCAGGACCAACCCTGCACCCGGAGTGTGGGAAAGCTGAAGCAGGGGCGAAAGCCCCACATCAGGGCAATCAGTTGAGACAGAGGGGAAGCATTTGAGGTTGTCAGAAAGTGAAGTAGCTGATCTCTGACAGTCTTTATGAAGAGAAAATTGCACAGATAATTCATGCCATGGCCTTTCATACATCAGACAGGGATGCAAGTTCACTGGAACACACAGTGACTGAGAACTAGAGTATGTGTCTGCTGTGCTGAGCAATAGAGAAGGACTAGCCAGGGAGACTATTTGAACACCAGCTGCAAGTGGCTAGGAAAAATACTCTAAAAGCACCATTTTTTATGCATCTGTGGCCACTGGCTTCTCTGGGCACTTGGTGCAGTCAGGGTCCCTGTGGTCCAAACAGCTGTGCCACCTCAACTGTCGATCCTCACTGGGGCAGAACTGCCAGAGGCTAGGGAAAATAATCTAAATAGCACCATATTTTCTGCACCTGTGGCCACTGGCTTCACTGTGCACTTGGAACAACCAGTTTCCCAGTGATCTAAGCAGCTGCATCACCTCCAGGCTTAATCCTCACTGAGACAGAGCTGCCCAGACTCTAGAAAAAAAGAGATGCATTTTCTGCACCTGTGACCACTGGTTTCCATGCATACCTGGCACTTCCAGAGAACATGCAATTCAAGCAGCCACATCACCTCCACACTCAGTCCTCACTGGGCAGACTCAAGTACTCCAGGATAGCCTTGGGAACAAAATCTTATGGATGACACACAAGCAGAGGTGGGAACAAAACCACAACTGAGCTTTAGCGGTAGTGACTAAGAAAGAGGATCAAAAATCTTTCCACCAGATGTACAAGTTAGAGATTAAATTCACAAAATCAACTAAGTTAGACTCTGTCTATAGAAAATATAAAAGAACAATGTGTGTTCTCACAAAAGAAAAAGCCTGGGTTCTGGCATCTGTGAACATTGGAGGGAAGAACATGCAGGAGTAGGGCCAGATAAGAGTTTGAGCTGACCCCACAGCAGGTCCAGAGACAGGAACAGTATTGGAGGGTATCCTAGGGAGGCAGTTAGACTGTGACTCACAATGAAGGGAAAAGACTCTCACAGTGGAGACCTGAGAAAAACATTTATTATTATTTTATATTTTGGTTTCTTCTGTAGCTGATTCTGGATTTATTTTCTCTTCAATCTTTTTTTCTCTGTCCTTATGGTTGTTGTGGTTATTATTATTATCTATTAAAGATTTTGAGAATATTTAAATAGCACTTTTTATTTCCTTTATATATGTCTACCTCTACATTGTGTGTGTGTGTGTGAGTGTGTGTGCAGTTCTATGGGATTCCAAAGAGTAGCAAGGAGACATATGAAACCATTCTTAAATGAACAATACAAAGAAATAGAGTAAAATAATAAAATGTGAAAGATTAGAAATCTCTTCAAGAAAATGTGATACCAAGGGTATATTTCATGCAAAGATGGGCACAATAAAGGACACTAAAGGTATGAACCTAACAGAAGTAGGAGAGAAAAAGAAGAGGTGGCAAGAATACACAGAAGAACTCTATGAAAAAGCTCTCAATGACCCAGATAACCACGATGGTGTGATCACTCACTTAGAGTCAGACATCCTGGAGTGTGAAGTTAAGGGGGCCTTAGTAAGCATTTATAAGGACAAAG
Source organism: Muntiacus reevesi (assembly GCF_963930625.1). Lineage (NCBI taxonomy): Eukaryota > Metazoa > Chordata > Mammalia > Artiodactyla > Cervidae > Muntiacus > Muntiacus reevesi. Next base: position 58,070,664 of record NC_089271.1, read on the forward strand.
CTAGTGGCTGCCATCACAGAGTCTATAAACAATCAATGCTGGAGAGGGTGTGGAGAAAACGGAACCCTCTTACACTATTGGTGGGAATGCAAACTAGTACAGCCACTATGGAGAACAATGTGGAGTTTCCTTAAAAAACTAGAAATAGAATCCCACTGCTGGGCATACACATGAAGGAAATGAGAATTGAAAGAGACACATGTAACCCAATGTTCATTGCAGCACTGTTTACAATAGCTAGAACATGGAAGCAACCTAGATGTCCATAGGCAGACGAATGGATAAGGAAGCTGTGGTACATATATACAATTCAATATTACTCAGCTATAGAAAGGAATGTGTTTGAATCAGGTCTAATGAGGTGAATAAAATTGGAGCCTATTTCACAGAGTGAACTAAGCCAGAAAGAGAAACACCAATACAGTATATTAATGCATATATATGGAATTTAGAAAGATGGTAACGATGACCGTATATGCAAGACAGCAAAAGAGACACAGATATAAAGAACAGACTTTTGTACTCTGTGGGAGAAGGCAAGGGTGGGATGATTTTAGAGAATAGCATTGAAACATGTATATTCAGTTCAGTTCAGTTCAATCACTCAGTGGTGTCCGACTCTTTGCGACCCCATGAATCACAGCACACCCGGCTTCCCTGTCCATCACAAACTCCCGGAGTTTACTCAAACTCATGCCCATCGAGTCAGTGATACCATCCAGCCACCTCATCCTCAGTCGTCCCCTTCTCCTCCTGCCCCAAATCCCTCCCAGCATCAGGGTCTTTTCCAATGAGTCAACACTTCTCATGAGGTGGACAAAGTACTGGAGCTTCAACTTTAGCATCAGTCCTTCCAATGAACACTCAGGACTGATCTCCCTTAAGATGGACTGGTTGGATCTCCTTGCAGTCGAAGGGACTCTCAAGAGTCTTCTCCAACACCACAGTTCAAAAGCATCAATTCTTCGGTGCTCAGCTTTCTTCACAGTCCAACTCTCACATCCATACATGACCACTGGAAAAACGATAGCCTTGACTAGACGGACCTTTGTTGGCAAAGTAATGTCTGCTTTTTAATAGGCTATATAGGTTGATCATAACTTTCTTTCCAAGGAGTAGTTATCTTTTAATTTTATGGCTGCAATCACCATCTGCAGTGATCTTGAACCCAAAAAAAATAAAGTCTGACACTATTTCCACTGTTAACCCATCTATTTTCCATGAAGTGATGGGACCAGATTATGTAAAATAGATGATCAGTGCAAATTCGATACATGAAGCAGGGCACCCAAAGCTGGTGCTCTGGGAAGACCCAGAGGGATGGGGTAGGGAGGGAAGTTGGAGGGATTTCTGGATGGTGGGACAGATGTATACCCATGGCTGATTCATGTTGATGTATGGGGGAAAAAAAAAAAAAAAACACCAGAATATTGTAATTAGCCTTCAATTAAAATAAACGAATTTTTAAAAATGCTAAAGGTACTTCTATAGGCAGGTAACACAAGAGAAGGAAAAGAATGATAAAAATAGACCAAAAGCAATTCAGAAAATGCCAATATGCACATATGTACATCAATAATTGCTTTACATGTAAATGGATTAAATGTGCCCACCAAAAGACACAATGGCTCAATGGATACAGAAAGAAGATCCATATATACGCTGTGTACAAGAGACCCACTCCAGACATAGAGATATATACAAACTGAAAGTGAGAGGATTGAAAAATACATTCCATGCAATTGTATATTTTAAAAAAGTCAGAGCAGTAATTCTTTTATCAGACAAATTAAACTTTAAAATAAAGAACTTTTTTTTTATAAAATAAAGAATATTAGAAAAGATAAGAAAGGACATTACATAATGATCAATGGATCAATCCAAGAAGAAGACATAACAATGCTAAATATGCACCCAACACAGGAGCACCTCAATACATAAAGGAAACACTGACAGACATAAAATGGGAAGTTGACAGTAACAAAATTATAGTAGAGGACTTTAACACCCCACTTACACAAATGGAGAGATCATTAAAACAAAAAATAAATAGGGAAACATAAGCTTTAAATGATGCATTAGACCAGATGGGCATAATAATATCTTCAGGATATTTCATCCAAATACAGAAGAATACAATTTCCTCTCATGTGCACATAGAACATTCTCGAGGATAGATCACATCTTGGGTCACAAATCAAGCTTTGGTAAATTAAAGAAAACTGCAATTGTATTAAGCATCTTTCCTAACCACAATGCTATGTATGAGACTAGATATCAGTTACAGGGAAAAAAAGCTGTAAAAAATATAAACATGTAGAAATTAAACAATACATTTCTAAGTAACCAAGTTACTGAAAAAATAAAAGGGGAAACAAAAATACCTAGATACAAATGACAATGAAAATTCAGTGACTCAAAACGTATGGGATACATCAAAGTAGTTCTAACATGAAATTTCATAGCAATGCAACCTACCTAACATCAAGAAATAAGAAAAACATCAACTAGATAACAACCTTACAACTAAATTAACCAGAAAAAAAAAAGAAAAATATTCCAAAGTTAGCAAAAAATAAAATCATGAAGATCATAAATGAAAAAGAAATGAAGAAAACAGTAGTAAAGATCAATAAATCTCAAGCTGATTCTTTGAGAAGATAAGCAAAATTGACAAAATATTAGACTCATCAAGAAAAAAGGGGGAAAACTCAAATCTTCAAAATTAGAAATGATAAAAGAGAGCTTAAAAGAAACAACATAGAAATACAAAGAGACTACTCTTTATATATATAAGCATATATACACTACTCTTTGAAACATAAGAGAATACTGTGAGCAACTATGTGCCAATAAAATGGACACACTGGAAGAAATGGCTGCATGCTTAAAAAAGTTCAACCTTTTAAGGCTGAACCAGAAAGAAATAGAAATTATGAACAAGCCAATCACAAGCACTGAAATAAAAACTGTGATCAAAAATCTACACAAACAAAACAAAAGACCAGGTCCAAATGGCTTTACAGGTGAATTTTAACAAATATTTAGAGAAGAACTAATGACTATCTCTCTTAAACTCTTCCAAAAAATTGCAGAGGATGGAATACTTCCAAAAGGCCACCATCACTCTGATATCAAATTCAGATAAAGACATCACACACAAAAAAGTACAGGCCAATATTACTTATGAACATCAATGCAAAATTCATCAACAAACACTAGCAAACAGAATCCAACAATACATTAAAAGTATTATAAACCATGATCAAGTTGGATTTATTCAAGGGATGCAAGAAGTATTCAATATATGCAAATCAATCAATGTGATGCACCATATTGACAATTTAAAAGATAAATGTCATATGATAATCTCATTAGATGCGGGAAAAGCTTTTAACAAAATTCAGTTTTCATAATACCTATTTATGAAAAAAAAACAAAAATTCCAGAAGACAGACATAGAAGAAACATATCTAGATGTAATAAAGGCTATATATGATAAATCAACAGTAAACATTATTCTCAATGGTGAAAATCTGAAAGCATTTCTTGTAAAATCAGGAACAAGACAAGGGTGCCCACTCTCATCACTATTGTTCATCATAATTTTGGAAGTCGTAGCCATGGCAATCAGAGAAAGGAAGAAGTAAAAGGAATCCAGGCTGGAAAAGAAGTAAAACTCTCAGTCCTTGCAGATAACATGATACTATATATAGAAAAGTCTAAAGATACTATTAGAAAATTACTAGAGCTAATAAGTGAATTCAGTAAAGTCATTGAATACAGAATCAATACTTAGAAACCTCTTGTATACCCATACACTAACAGTGAAAAATCAGAAAGTGAAATTAAGGAATCAATCACATTCACCAAGGCAACAAAAAGAAAAAAGTTATTTAGCAATAAGCCTACCTAAGGATACAAAGATCTATATACAGAAAACTTTTAGACACTGATAAAAGAAATCAAAGACAACATAAACAGGTGGAGAGATATACCACGTTCTTGGATTTGAAGAATCAAAACTATGAAAATGACTACACTTCCAAAAGTAATCTACATATTTCATGCAATCTCTATCAAATTACCAATAGCATTTTTCAAAGAACTAGAACAAAAATTTCAAAATTTATTTGGAAACACACACACACACACACAAAAAAAAAAAAAAGAAAAAAAAACCCTCGAATGGGCAAGCAATCTTAAGAAAGAAGAATGAGGGAAAAAAAGAAAAAAAGAAGAATGGAATTGGAGGAAGAAACTTTCCTGACTTCAGACTACACTACAAAGTTACAGAAAAAACACAGTATGGTACTGGCACAAAAACAGAAATATAGACCAACTTCTATCTCAGGATAGAAAGTGCAGAGATAAACCCACATAACTATGGGCATCCTATTTTTAACAAATTAGGCAAGAATACATGATGGGGAAAAGATAGTCTCTTCCATAAATGGTGCTGGGAAAACTGGACACCTATGTGAACAAGAATAAAATTAGAACACTTCCTAACACCATGCTGCTGTTTTTCAGTCACTCAGTCATGTCCAGCTCCTTCTGACCTCATGGACTGCAGCATAACAGGCTTCCCAATTCTTCACCATCTCCCAGAGCTTGCTCAGTCTAATATCCACTGAGTCAGTGATGTCATCCAACAATCTTGTTCTCTGCCATCCCCTTCTTCCACCCTCAATCTTTCCCAGCATCAAGGTCTTTTCTAATAAGTTGGCTGTTTGCATCAGGTGGCCAAAGCATTGGAGCTTCAGCATCAATCCTTCTAATGAATATTCAGGATTGATTTCCTTTAGCAGTGACTGGTTTGATCACTATGCAGTCCAAGGGACTCTCAAGAGTCTTCTCCAACAACAAAGCTCAAAAACATCAATTCTTCAGCGTCCAGCATAATTTGTGGTCTAACTCTCACATCTGTACATGACTACTGGAAAAGCCATAGACTTGACTAGATGGACCTTTGTCAGCAAAACAATGTCTCTGATTTTAATAAACTGTCTAGGTTGGTCATAGCTTTTCTTCCAAAGAGTAAGCATCTTTTATTTTGGAGCCCAAGAAAATAAAGTCTGCCACAGTTTCCATTGTTTCCCCATCTATTTGCTATGAAGTGATGGGACCTGATATCATGATCTTCACTTTTTGAATGTTGAGTTTTAAGCCAGCTTTTTCACTCTCTTCTTTCACTTTCATCAGCAGGCTCTTTAGTACTTCTTCTTCACTTTCTGCCATAAGGGTGGGGTCATCTGCATATCTGAGGGTATTGATATTTTCCCCAGCAATCTTCATTCCAGCTTGTGTTTCATCCAGCCCAGCATTTTGCATGATATACTCTGCATATAAGTTAAATAAGCAGGGTGACAATATACAGCCTTGACATCCTCCTTTCCCAACTTGGAACCAGTCTGTTGTTCCATGTCTGGTCCTGACTATGGCTTATTTATCTGAATATAGGTTTCAAAGAAAGCAAGTAAGGTGGTCTGGTATTCCCATCTTTTGAAGAACTGTCCAGTTTATTGTGATCTATGCAGTCAAAGGCTTTCGCGTAGTCAATGAAGCAGAAGTTGATGTTCTTTTGGAATTCTCTCACTTATTCTATGATCCAACGGATGTTGGCAATTTGATCCCTGGTTCCTCTGTCCTTTCTAAATCCAGCTTGAACATCTGGAAGTTCATGGTTCACGTACTTTTGAAGCCTGGCTTGGAGAATTTTGAGCATTATTTTGTTAGCATGTGAAATGAGTGCAATTGTGCAGTAGTTTGAAGATTCTTTTGCATTGCCTGTTTTTGAGATCGGAATGAAAACTGACTTTCTCCAGTCCTGTGGCCACTGCTGAGCTTCCCAAATTTGCTGACATATTGAATGAAGCACTTTGACAGCATCAGCTTTTAGGATTTGAAATAGCTCAGCTGGAATTCCATCACCATCACTAGTTTTGTTCATAGTGCTTCTTCCTAAGGCCCACTAAAATAAACTAAGGACTTAAATGTAAGGCCAGAAACTATAAAACTTTTAGAGGAAAGCGTAGGCAGAACACATTTTGAAAAAAAAAATCACAGCAAGATCTTCTATGACCCAACTTCTAGACTAATCAAAATAAAAACAAAGATAAATAAATGGGATCTAACTAAGCTTAAAAGCTTTGCACAGCAAAGGAAACCATAAGACGTAAAGACAGACCTCAGAATTGGAGAAAATAATTACAAATGAAGTAACTGACAAAGGGTTAATCTGCAGATAACAGAACATGCATGTCAATATCATAAAAACACTCATCTCATTTTAAAAATTTGCAGAAGACCTAAACAGACATTTCTTCAAATTAGACCTAGAGATGGCTAATAAACATGTGAAAAATGCTCAACATCACTTATTATTAGAGATGCAAATCAAAAGTACAATATTTTATCACCTTCCACCAGTCAAAATGATCATCATCAAAAAAATCAACAAACAGTAAATGATGGGGATGATGTGGAGAAAAGGCCAAAGTCTTGCATCGTTGATGGGAATGTAAATCGATGCAACTATTATAGAGAATAGTTTAGAGATTTCTGCAAAAAACCTGGGAATAAAGCTTCTGTATGACCTAGCAATCCCACTACTTGGCATATACCCTGAGAAAACCATAATTGAAAAAGATACATATACCCAGTGTTCATTGCAGCACTGTTTACAATAGCCAGGACATGGAAGCAACCTAGATGTCCATCAACAGATGAATGAATGAAGAACCTCTACTTATATACAATGGAATACTTTTCAGCCATAAAAAGGAATGAATTTGAGTCAGTTGTAGTGAGGTGGATGCACCTAGAGCTTGTTACATAGTTAAGAAAGTCAGAAAGAGAAAAAAAATCATATATTAATGCATGTAAAAATGCTACTAACGAGCCTTTTTTCAGGGCAGGAATAGAGACTCAGACACAGAGAATAGACTTATGACCACAGCAGGGGAAAGAGTGGATGGGACTAAATGAGAAAGTAGCATTGAAATATAAACATTACCATATGTAAAGTACATAGCTAATGGGAAGCTGCTGTATAACACAGGGAACTCAACCTGGTGCTCTGTGACAATTTAGAGGAGTTGATGGGGTGGGAGGTGGGAAGGAGGTTCAAGAAGGAGAGAATATATGTATGCCTGTGGCTGATACATGGTGATGTGTTGGAGAAACAAACACAACATTGTAAAGCAATTATCTTCCAATGAAAATAAATACATTTTAAAAAATCTCAAATAAACAATCTTGCATCTAAACCCACTAGAGAAGTAAGAACCAAAAAAATCTCAAAGTTAGTAAAAAGAAAGAAATCAAATAAGACATGAAGAAAACAATTGCAAAAATCAATAAAATTCAAAGCTGGTTCTTTGAGAAGATAAACAAAGCAGATAAACCTTTAGGCAGATTGATTAAGAAAAAAGGAAGAGGACTCTAATCAACAAAATTATAAATGAAAAAGGAGAAGTTAACAGTGACATCACAGGAATATAAAGGATCATAAGAGACACTGCAGGAACTTAAATGTGAAGAAAATGGACAACCTGGAAGAAATGGACAAATTCTTAGAGTGGTACAACATTCCAAGACTGAACCATGGAGAAAAAGAAAAAAAATGCACAGAACAATCAGAAGTAATGAAACTGAAACTGTGATTTTAAATCTTCCAACAAAATTCAGGACGAGATAACTTTACAAGGAAATTTTATCAAACACTTAGAGAAAAGCTAACACCCAACCTTCACAAACTCTTTCAAAATAAACTACAGAGGGAGGAAAATTCCCAAACTCATTCTATGAGGACACCATCACCCTGATACCAAAACCAGACAAAGACATCACAAGAAAAGAATATTACAGACCTATATAACTAATTTATATAGACACAAAAATCTTGAGTAAAATACAAGCACACCAAATCCAACAACACATTAAAAGCATATGAAAGTGAAAGTGTTAGATGCTCAGTCGTGTGTGTCTGACTTTTTGTGACCCCCATGGACTCTATCCTGCCAGGCTTCTCTGTCCATAGAATTCTCTAGGCAATAATACTGGAGTGGGTTGCCATTTCCTCCTCCAAGGGATCTTCCCAACTGAGAGATTAAACTCAGGTCTCCTGCATTGCAAGCAGATTCCTTACCATCTGAACCACCAGGGAAGCCTGTATCATACACCATAACCAAATGGGACTTTTCCCAAAGATGCAAGGATTCTTTAATATACACAAGTTAATCAATGTGATACACCATATTAACAAATTGAATAAAAAACACATGATCATCTCAACAGATGTAGTAGAAGCTTTTGACAAACTCAACACCCAATTGTGGTAAAAACTCTCCAGCAGTCCTCATACAGGAAACCTACCTGAATATAATAAAAGCCATATATGACAAACTCACAGCAAACATTATTCTCATGGTGTAAAATGAAAAGTATTTCCTCTAAGATCAGGAACAAGAGTGTCCACTCTTGCCACTAGTATTCAACACAATTTTGGAAGTCTTAGTCATGGCAAGCAGAAAAGTAAAATGAGTAAAAAGAATCTAAATTGGGAAAGAAATAAAATGTTTAGTGTTTGCAGATGACATAATATCTTATATAGAAAATCCTGAAGATGACACCAGAAAAATACTAGAGCTAATCAATGAATTTAATAATGTTGCAGGATTCAAAATTAATGCACATAAATCTCTTGCATTCCAATATACTAGCAATGAAAATCAGAAAGAGGAATTAAGAAAACAATTACATTTACCACTGGAACAACAACAAAAAAGAACTAGGTATAAACCTACTTAGGGAGGCTAAAGATCTGTTACTAGAAAACTGTAAGATACTGATGAAAGAGGCTGAAGTTGACACAAATAGGTGGTGAAATATGTGTTCTTGGATTGAAAGAACCAATATTGTGAAAATTACTCTACTACCCAGAGCAATCTACAGATTCAATGCAATCCCTATAAAATTATCAAAGGCATTTTTCACAGAACTGTATCAGGAAAATGTATAATTTATATGAGACCCAAAGAACAGAATACCCAAAGCAACCTTGAGAAAGAATACCAGATGAAGGAATTAGACTCCCTGACTTCAGATTATACTACAAAGCTACAGTAATCAAGACAGCATGGTATTGGCCCAAAAAAGAAAAAAGAAAGAAAGATCAATGGGACAGGATGGAAAGACCAGAGATAAATCCATGTACATATGTCACCTAATCTGTGACAAAGGAGGCAGGAATAAACAATGGAGATAAGAAATTCTCTTATATAAATGGTGCTGGGGAAACTAGAGAGTTATATCTAAAAGAATGAAATTAGAACACTTTCTAATATCATACACAAAAATAATCCCAAAATAGATTAAACACCTGAATGTAAGGTCAGGGAATTTGAAATTTTTAGAAGAAAACATAGACAGAGTACTCTTTGACATAAATCGCAGCAGGATCTTTTTTGATTTATCTCCTAGAGTAATAAAAACAAAAATTAACAAAGTGGGCCTAATTATCTTAAAAGCTTTTGCACAACAAGGGAAACCATAAACATGACAAAAAGACTAGCTTCAGAATGAGAGAAAATATTTACAAATGAAGCAACCAACAAAGAGTTGATCTCCAAAATATAGAAACAGTTCATAAAGCTCAATATTAAAAAAAAAAAATTAATGGGTAGAAGACCTAAAGAGAATTTTTTCCCCAAAGAAGACAGATAAATGGCCCATAGGAACACGAAAAGATGCTCAGCATTGCTCAGTATTAGAGAAATGCTAATCAAGACTACAATGAGGTATTATCTCACATACGGCAGAATGCCATCATCACAAAATCTACAAACAAAAAATGCTGAAGAGGGTGTGGACAAAATGGAATCCACTTGCACTTGTCAATTTGAGGATGCAAATTGATACAGCCACTATGTAGAACACTATGCAAGTTCCATTTAAAAAAACTAAAAATAGAACACCCATAAGACTCAACAATGCTATTACTGGGTTTATACCCAGAGAAAACCATAATACAAGTTATATTCTCCCCCAGTGTTCTTTGTAGCACCATTTGCTGCAAGCACACTTGGCATCAAGGACATGGAAGCAATCTAAATGTCTATTAACAGAGGAATGGATAAAGAAGACGTGGTACATACATACAATGGAAAATTAGTCCGCCATGAACAGAATTAAATTTTTTCATTTGTGGAGATGTGCATGAACCTAGAGACTGTCATATAGAGTGAAGTAATTCAGAAAATGAAAAACAATTATTATATATTAACACATATATATGAAATCTAGAAAAATAATATAGATCATCTTATTTGCAAAACAGAATTAAAGACACATGTAGAGAACAAATATAAGGATATCAAAGTAGGGAAGGGAGGGTGGAATGAATTGGGAGATGAGGATTGACATCTACACACTATTCATACTATTTATAAAACTGATAACTAATGAGAAACTACTGTATAGCTCAGGGAATCCTGCTCTATGCCCTGGGTGACCTAAATGGGAAGGGAACCCAAAAAAAGAGGGGATATATGTATGCATATAGCTGATTCAATTTGTTGTACAGTAGATTCCAACACATTATAAAGCAACTATATTTCAAAAATAAATAAATAAAAGTAAATACATAACTGGCAAGCAAGTATTTTAATAGAGTTCAATATCACTAACCATTAGTGAAATGCAAATCAAATTCCCACTGAGATATTACCCCATACCCATTAGGAGGACTGCTATCAATAACAAAAAAGAATAAGCAGAAAAATAACAAATTGTTGTTGAGGATGTAGAGAAATTGAGACCCATGGGCACTGTTGGCGGTAATGTAAAGTGGTACAACTGCTATGAAATACAATGTGGTAATTCCTCAAAAATTAAAATGCTGTCACCATTTAACCCATGCCATACTGGCTTCCTTGGTAGCTCAGCTGGTAAAGAGCTTGCCTGCCAAAGCAGGAAATGCAAGAGACAGGAGTTCAATACCTGGGTTGGGTATATCCCCTGAAGAAGGAAATGGCCACCTGCTCCAGTATTCTTGCCTGAAAAATTCCATGGACAGAGGAGCCTGGCGGGCTATAGTCTATGGGGTTTCAAAGAGTTGGATATGACTGAGAATGTATGCACAGGAGAGCACAACTCATGCATTGCCATTTCTGGTTATATATATATAAAAGCATTGAAAGTAGAGTCTCAAAGAGATACTTGTGCATCCATGTTCATAAAAGCATTATTTACAACTGCCAAAAGGTAGAAGAAATTCAAAGTATATTGGCCGATGTATTGATAAACAAAATGTATTACATGTATACAGTGGAATATTAAATTTAAAGTATAAACTACAAAGGGAGAAAATTATAACATATGATACAATGTGAATGTATATTGAAAACATTATAATAAAAAAAAATCAGATACTATATTTCATTTATATGAGGTACTGAGAAACATCAAACTCTTAAAAGTAGAAATTGGAATTTGGTTGTCAGTAGCTAAGGGAAGGGGGAAATGGAGTGTTGATATTTAATGAATATAGAAATTAAGTTTTGAAAGGTGAAAATTTTCTGGATATTGGTTGCACAGTCATGTAAATTTACTTAAACTTCTAAACAGTGCATTTAAAATGGTTAAGATGGTAAATTTTATAAGTTACATGTATTTTATCTCAAGTTTTAAAAAGAAGAAAAGTCTCAAAGCAACAACCTAACTTTTTGCCTGAAGTAACTAGAAAAGGAAGAGTAAACTAAATGCAAATCTAGCAGAAAAAAGAAAATAATACATATAAGAAAAAGAATAAATGGAAAAGAAAATAGAGACACAGAAAACAGACAAAAATCACTGAAATACAGTTATTCTTTAGAAAAGATCCACAAAATTGACAAATCTTTAGCTAATTAAGTGTAACATCCATGGTTATGTCCCAGCTTTTCTAGTTTTAGTTAATTATGCTTTCTCCCTCTATTTCTTAAGACATTCTAAGCTAACTGCTGTACAACTGTGCTGATCTTTTCAGAGTCATCATTCTCTTTAACCCATTCTATTAGTATTACCCTAACATCAAAAAAAAAAAAAAAAAAAAAAACTGTGGTGTTGGAGAAGACTCTTGAGAGTCCCTTGGACTGCAAGGAGATCCAACCAGTCCATCCTAAAGATCAGACCTGGGTGTTCATTGGAAGGACTGATGCTGAAGCTGAAACTCCAATACTTTGGCCACCTCATGCAAAGAGTTGACTCATTGGAAAAGACCCTGATGCAGGGAGGGATTGGGGGCAGGAGGAGAAGGGGACGACAGAGGATGAGATGGCTGGATGGCATCACCAACTCGATGGACAGAGTTTGAGTAAACTCTCGGAGTTGGTGGTGGATAGGGAGGCCTGGCATGCTGCGATTCATGGAGTGGCAAAGAGTCTGACATGACTGAGCGACTGAACTGAACTGAACACCAAAATCAAGTAGAAACAACACAAATAATAAACTACTGACCAATACTGGCTTCCCAGGCATTGCTAGTTGCAAAGAACCCCTCTGCCAGTGCAGGAGACATAAGAGATGTGGGTTAGATTCCTGGGTCAGGAAGATCCCCTAGACGAAGACATGGCAACCCACACCAGTATTCTTGCCTGGAGAATTCCCATGGACAGAGGAACTTGGTAGGCTACAGTTCATGAGGTTGCAAAGAATCAGGCATGATTGAGCAACTGAGCATGCTCGCACACACTGGCCAACATCCCTTATGAACCCTTGAACAATATGATCTTGAACTGCACTATGGGTCCATTTATATGCAGATATTTTTTCAATAAACATTATAATGCTCCCTTATTTGCATAAGTGGTTGAGTCCATGAATGCAGGACTATGGATTCAGAGGGCCAATTATGAGATTTAAGCCTTTGTGGACTTTGGTACCTGCAGATTAATTTCGGAACCTGCTGATTAATTCTGGTGCCTGCGGATTACTTTTGGTATCTGAGGTTAATCCCCTCTGGATATCAAGGGATGACTGTGGATGCAACAGTTCTTAACAAAATGCTAACAAATGAAATCGACCAGAATATTAAAGGATCATAAACCATGACAAGTGAGATTTATCCGAGGATTGTTAAGGTCATTCAAAATATGAAAATCAAAGTAATATTTGACAATAATAAAAGGAAGGGAAAAAACACAAAATCGTCTCAATTGACACAAAAAGAGGCATTTGGCAAAATCCAACATGTCTTCCTAATAAAAACACTCAGAAACCTAGCAAAATCATGTCAATGTATGGCAAAAACCTCTACAACATTGTAAAGTAATTAGCCTCCAACTAATAAAAATAAATGAGATAAAAGAAAGAAAGAAACCTAGCAGAACCAAAAAAAAGTAAAACCTCTCCCTTGATAACAGACATTTTAATGAAAAGCACATAGTTAACTTCACATTCAATTCTGAAAAACTAAAAGCTTTTCCCTCTAAAACCAGGAACTATTAAAGGAATCCTGCTTTTGCCACTGTTATTTGACGTTGAAGGCAGAAGAAGAAGACAACAGAAGATGAGATGTTTGGATGTTTGGATGGCATCACCGATTGAATGGCCATGAATGAAATTCCAGGAGATGGTGAGGGTTAGGGAAGCCTAGCATTCTTCAGTCCATGAGGTCCCAAAGAGTTGGACACAACTTGGTGTCTGAACAACAAAATTTGACATTGTACAGGAACTTCTAGCCCTTGTACTTAGGCAAGATAAAGAAATGAAATATTAAATTTTTGAATGAAGAAGTAACAATTATCTCTATTCACAGATTACATTGTACTAAATATTTGAAATCCTAAAGAATATACACACAAAAGTCTATCAATGTTAATACATGGATTCAGCAAAAGTTTCATGGTATAAGATAAATATGCAAAAATCAGTTGTATTTCGATACACTGACAATGAACAATCTGAAGTGAAAACTAGGGAAATAACTCTACTTACAGTAGCATAAAAAAGAATAAAATACTTAGGGATACATTTAATAAATGAGGTGCAAGACTTGAAACTATAATACATTGCTGAAATAATTTAAGGAAAGCCTATGCAAATAAATTGGCAAGCAATATTTTAAGATGGCAATTCTTCCCCAAAGTAATCTGCAGAGTCAGTGTTCTCCCTATCAAAATTATTAACACAATGGACATGAGTTTGTGCAAACTCAAGGAGATAGTGAGGGACAGTGAAGCCTGGCATGCTGCAATCCATGGAGTTGCGAAGATTTGGAAATGACTGAGCTACTAAACAGTGACATCAAAATCCTAAAAATGTGTTTTTCAGAAATTAAAAAGTTGATCATACATTTACATGAAATTGCACGAGATCCCATATAGTCAAAACATTCTTGAAAGAGAGAAACAAAATGGGAGGACTCGTGTTTCCCAATTTCAAACTTAACTATAAAGAAACAATAAAAAATATATAGTGACCTAAATCAAATCCTTTATGATTGCACAGTAGAAGTGACAAATAGATTCAAGGGATTAGATCTGATAGAGTGCCTGAAAAACTATGGATGGAGATTTGTAACATTGTACAGGAGGCAGTGATTGAAACCATCCCCAAGAAAAAGAAATGCCAAAAGGTAAAATGGTTGTCTGAGGAGGCCTTACAAATACATGAGACAATAAGAGAAGCTTAAGGCAAAGGAGAAAAGGAAAGATATACCCTACTAAATGCAGAGTTCCAAAGAAGAGCAAGGAGAGATTAAAAAAAAAAAAAAAAAGACTTCCTAAGTTAACAATGCAAAGAAATAGAGGAAAATAACATAACGGGAAACACTAGAGGTCTCTTCAAGAAAAGGGAACAGGTAATGCAAAGATAGGTACAATAAAGGACAGAAATGGTATGGGCTTAACAGAAGCAGAAGATATGAAGAAGAAGTGACAACAATACAAAGAAGGACTATACAAAAAGAGATGTTAATGACCCAGATAACCATGATGGTGTGATCACTCATCTAGAGCCAGACATCTTGGAGTGAGAAGTCAGTAGGCCTTAGGAAGCATCTCTAGGAACAAAGCTAGTGGAGGTGATGGAATTCAGGTTAAGCTATTTCAAATACTAAAAAATGATGCTGTTAAAGTGCTACACTCAATATGTCAGGAAAATTGGAAAACTCAGCAGTGGCCACAAGACTGGAAAAGGTCAGCTTTCATTCCAATCTCAAAGAAAGGCAATGACAATGAATTTTCAAACTACCACACAGTTGCACTCATTTCACATGCTAGCAAAGTAATGCTCAAAATTTTCCAAGCCAGGCTTCAACAGTATATAAACTGAAAACATCCAGATGTTCAAGCTGGGTTTAGAAAAGGCAGAGGAACCAGAGGTCAAATTGCCAACATTTGTCAGTCATGAAAAATGCAAGAGAAAAAAATGAAGTCAGGAGGAGAGATGGTTGGATGGCATCACTGACTCAATGGATATGAGTTTCAGCAAGGTCGGGAGATGGTGAAGAACAGGGAAGCCTGACATGCTGCAGTCTTTGGGGTTGCAAGTAGATGGACATGACTTAGTGACTGAACAACAAAACATAGGGTGGACATATAGATCAATAGAATAGAGAGCCCAGAAATAAACCCAGACATTGAGGGTCAATTAATTTTTGACAATGGTGTGGAGATAATTCAATGGGGGAAAAGAGTCTTTTCAACAAATGGTTTTGGGGCAAATGGATATCCAGATTAGATAATGATGTTGGATCTCACCTTATGCCATATAAAAATTAAAGTAGATCAACTAAGTAGAAGAGCTAAAATAATAAAACTCTAATACCACTAGAAGTAATGAGTGTCCACATGTAAAAGCATGATGCTGGACACTGACATTATATCATATACAAAAAAAATTCTGAAAACTATCAAAGTGGATCAAAATTCTAGACAAAGGGCTAATTATATATATATTATATATACATATATATACACATATACATATATATATATCAGAAAAGGGCTAAAACTATAAAACATTTAGGAGAAAATAGAGCAAAATGTTCTCATAACTTTGGATTTGTTGATGGTTTCTTAGATATGACATCAAATGAACAAGGGGAATATCAGATCACCTTACCTACCTCCTGAGAAATCTATACGCAGGTCAAGAAGCAACAGTTAGAACTGGACATGAACAACAGACTGGTTTCAAATCAGGAGAGGAGGAACTAAAGGATGTATATTGTCACGCTGCTTATTTAACTTATATGCAGAGTCAGTTCAGTCACTCAGTTGTGTCCAACTCTTTGCGACCCCATGAATCACATCACGCCAGGCCTCCTTGTCCATCACAAACTCCCGGAGTTCACTCAAACTCATGTGCATTGAGTCAGTGATGCCATCCAGCCATCTCATCCTCTGTTGTCCCCTTCCCCTCCTGCCCCCAATCTCTCCCAGCATCAGGGTATTTTCCAATGAGTCAACTCTTCTCATGAAGTGGCCAAAGTACTGGAGTTTCAGCTTCAGCATCAGTTCTTCCAATGAACACCCAGGACTGATCTCTTTAGGATGGACTGTTTGGATCTTCCTACAGTCCAAAGGACTCTCAAGAGTCTTCTCCAACACCACAGTTCAAAAGCATCAATTCTTGCAGAAGAAGGTAAACTTTCAAACTCATTCTATGAGGCCACCATCACCCTAATTCCAAAACCAGACAAAGATGACACAAAGAAAGAAAACTACAGTCCCATATCCCTGATGAACATAGATGCAAAAATCCTTAACAAAATTCTAGCAAACAGAATCCAACAACATATTAAAAAAATCATACACCATGACCAAGTGGGCTTTACCCCAGGAATGCAAGGATTCTTTAATATCTGCAAATCAATCAATGTAATACACCACATTAAAAATTGAAAAATGAAAACCATATGATTATCTCAAAAGACACAGAAAAAGGCTTTGAAAAAATTCAACACTCATTTATGATTAAAACCCTCCAGAAAGCAGGAATAGAAGGAACATACCTCAACATAATAAAAGCTATATATGACAAACCCACAGCAAGCATTACCCTCAATGGTGAAAAATTGAAAGCTTTTCCCCTGAAATCAGGAACAAGACAAGGGTGCCCACTCTCACCACTACTATTCAACATAGTTTTGGAAGTTTTGACCACAGCAATCAGAGCAGAAAAAGAAGTAAAAGGAATCCAGAAAGAAAAAGAAGAAGTGAAACTCTCGCTGTTCACAGATGACAAGATCCTCTACATAGAAAACCCTAAAGACTCTACCAGAAAATAACTAGAGCTAATCAACGAATTTAATAAAGTTGCAAGATATAAAATTAACACACAGAAATCCCTTGCATTCCTATACACTAACAATGAGAAAACAGAAAGAGAAATTAAGGAAACAATATCATTCACCATTGCAACAAAAAGAATGAAATACTTAGGGGTATATCTACCTAAAGAAACAAAAGACCTATACATAGAAAACTGTAAAACACTGATGAAAGAAATCAAAGAGGACACAAACAGATGGTGAAACATACCGTGTTCATGGATTGGAAGAATCAATTTTGTCAAAATGGCTATTCTACCCAAAGCAATCTATAGATTCAATGCAATTCCTATGATGCTACCAACGGTATTTTTCACAGAACTAGAACAAATAATTTCACAATTTGTATGGAAATACAAAAAAAACTCAAATAGCCAAAGTGATCTTCAGAAAGAAGAATGAAAATGGAGAAATCAACCTGCCTGACTTCAGACTCTACTACAAAGCCACAGTCATCAAGATAGTATGGTACTTGCACAAAGACAGAAACATAGATCAATGGAACAAAATAGAAAGCCCAGAGATAAATCCACGTACCTTTGGACACCTTATCTTTGACAAAGGAGGTAAGGATATACAGTGGAAAAAAGACAACCTCTTTAAGAAGTGGTGCTGGGAAAACTGGTCAACCACTTGTAAAAGAATGAAATTAGAACACTTTCTAACACCACACACAAAAATAAACTCAAAATGGTTTAAAGATATAAATGTAAGACCAGAAACTATAAAACTCCTAGAGGAGAACATAGGCAAAACATTCTCCGACATGAATCACAGCAGGATCCTCTATGACCCACCTCCCCGAATATTGGAAATAAAAGCAAAAATTAACAAATGGGACCTAAGGAAACTTAAAAGCTTTTGCACAACAAAGGAAACTATAAGTAAGGTGAAAAGATAGCCCTCAGATAGGGAGAAAATAATAGCAAATGAAGCAACAGACAAAGGATTAATCTCAAAAATATACAAGCAACTCCTGAAGCTCAATTCCAGAAAAATAAATGACCCAATCAAAAAGTGGGCCAAAGAACGAAACAGACATTTCTCCAAAGAAGACAAACAAATAGCTAACAAACACATGAAAAGGTGCTCAACATCACTCATTATCAGAGAAGTGCAAATCAAAACCACAATGAGGTACCATTACACACCAGTCAGAATGGCTGTTATCCAAAAATCTACAAGCAATAAGTGGTGGAGAGGGTGTGGAGAAAAGGGAACCCTCTTACACTGTTGGTGGGAATACAAACTAGTACAGCCACTATGGAGAACAGTGTG
This sequence comes from Muntiacus reevesi, assembly GCF_963930625.1. Taxonomy (NCBI): domain Eukaryota; kingdom Metazoa; phylum Chordata; class Mammalia; order Artiodactyla; family Cervidae; genus Muntiacus; species Muntiacus reevesi. The sequence goes on from NC_089271.1 coordinate 58,089,262, forward strand.
GAGATTCCTGAAAAAACTGGAGTTAGAACTGCCATATGACCCAGCAATACCACTTCTGCGCATACACACTGAGGAAACCAGATCTGAAAGAGACACGTGCACCCCAATATTCATCACAGCACTGTTTATAATAGCCAGGACATGGAAGCAACCTAGATGCTCATCAGCAGACGAATGGATAAGGAAGCTGTGGTACATATACACCGTGGAATATTACTCAGCCATTAAAAAGAATTCATTTGAATCAGTTCTAATGAGATGGATGAAACTGGAGCCCATTATACAGAGTGAAGTAAGCCAGAAAGATAAAGAACATTACAGTATACTAACACATATATATGGAATTTAGAAAGATGGTAACGATAACCCTATATGCAAAACAGAAAAAGAGACACAGATGTACAGAACAGACTTTTGGACTCTGTGGGAGAAGGCGAGGGTGGGATGTTTCGAGAAAATAGTATGTATATTATCTATAGTGAAACAGATCACCACCAGCCCAGGTTGGATGCATGAGACAAGTGCCCGGGCCTGGTGCACTGGGAAGACCCAGAGGAATCAGGTGGAGAGGGAGGTGGGAGGGGAGATCGGGATGGGGAATACATGTAACTCCATGGCTGATTCATGTCAATGTATGACAAAACCCACTGCAATGTTGTGAAGTAATTAGCCTCCAACTAATAAAAAAATAAAAATTAATGAAAAAAAAAAAAACAAACAAAAGTTCTTCAGTGCTCAGCTTTCTTCACAGTCCAACTCTCACATCCATACATGACCACTGGCAAAACCATAGCCTTGACTAGACGCACCTTTGTTGAAAAAGTAATATCTCTGCTTTTTAATATGCTATCTAGGTTGGTCATAACTTTCCTTCCAAGGAGTAAGCATCTTTTAATTTCATGGCTGCAATCACCATCTGCAGTGATTTTGGAACCCAAAAAATAAAGTCAGCCACTCTTTCCACTGTTTACCCATCTATTTGCCATGAAGCGATGGGACCAGATGCCATGATCTTAGTTTTCTGGATGTTGAGCTTTAAACCAACTTTTTCACTCTCCTCTTTCACTTTCATCAAAGGGCTCTTTAGTTCTTCTTCACTTTCTTCCATAACGGTGGTGTCATCTGCACATCTGAGGTTATTGATATTTCTCCCGGCAAATTTGATTCCAGCTTGTGCTTCACCCAGCCCAACGTTTCTCATGATGTACTCTGCATATAAGCTAAATAAGCAGGGTGACAATATACAGCCTTGATGTACTCCTTTCCCTATTTGGAACCAGTCTGTTGTTCCATGTCCTGTTTTAACTGTTGCTTCCTGACCTGCATATAGGTTTCTCAAGAAGAAGGTCTGGTGGTCTGGTATGCCCATCTCTTTCAGAATTTTCCACAGTTTATTGTGATCCACACAGTCAAATGCTTTGGCATAGTCAATAAAATGCAGAAATAGATGTTTTTCTGGAACTCTCTTGCTTTTTCAATGATCCAGATGATGTTGGCAAATTGATCTCTGGTTCCTCTGTCTTTTCTAAAACCAGCTTGAATATCTGGAAGCTCACAGTTCACGTATTGATGAAGATGACGTATTTGGAGAATTTTGAGCATTACTTTACTAGCGTATGAGATGAGTGCAATTGTGCGGTAGTTTGACCATTCTTTGGAATTGCCTTTCTTTGGGTTGGAATGAAAACTGACCTTTTCCAGTCCTGTGACCTCTGTTGAGTTTTCCAAATTTGCTGGCATATTGCATGCAGTACTTTCACAGCATCATCTTTTAGGATTTAACTCACCTGGAATTCCATCACCTCCACTAGCTTTGTTCTAGTAGAAGCATCAGTAGTAGTGATGCTTCCTAAGGCCCACTTGACTTCACATTCCAGGATGTCCGACTCTAGGTGAGTGATCACAACATTATCATTATCTGGGTTGTGAAGATCTTTTTTGTACAATTCTTCTATGTATTCTTGCCACCTATTCTGAATATCTTCTGCTTCTGTTAGGTCGATACCATTTCTGTCCTTTATCGAACCCATCTTTGCATGAAATGTTCCCTTGGTATCTCTAATTTTCTTGAAGAGATCTATAGTCTTTCCCATTCTGTTGTTTTCCACTTTTGCATTGATCGCTGAGGAAGGCTTTCTTATCTTATCTCTCCTTGCTATTCTTTGGAACTCTGCATTCAAATAGAATGTCTTTACTTTTATCCTTTGCTTTTCGCTTCTCTTCCTTTCACAGCTATTTGAAAGGCCTCCTCAGACAACAATTTTGCTTTTTGCATTTCTTTTCCATGGAGATTGTCTTGATCCTTGTCTCCTGTACAATGTCGCGAACCTCCGTCCATAATTTATCAGGCACTTTATCTATCAGATCTAGTCCCTTAAATCTATTTCTCACTTCCACTGTATAGTCATTAGGGATTTGATTTAGGTGATACTTGAATTGTCTAGTTTTCCCTACTTTCTTCAGCTTAAGTCTGAATTTGGAAATAATGAGTTTATGATCTGAGCCACAGTCAGCTCCTGATCTTGTTTTTGCTAACTGTATAGAACTTCTCCATCTTTGGTTGCAAAGAATATAATCAATCTGATTTGGTGTTGACCATTTGGTGATGTCCATGTGTAAAGTCTCTTGTGTTGTTGGAAGAGAGTGTTTGCTATGACCAGTGCATTCTCTTGGCAAAACTCTAATATGCAGAGTACATCATGTGAAATGCCACGCTGGATGAAGCACATGCTGGAATCAAGATTGCCAGGAGAAACATCAGTAATCTCAGATATGCAGATGACACCACACTTATGGCATAAAACGAAGAAGAACTAAAGAGCTTCTTGATAAAAGTGAAAGAGGAGAGTGAAAAAGCTGACTTAAAACTCAATAGTCAGAAAACTAAGATCACGGCATCCAGTCCCATCACTTCATGGCAAATAGATGGGGAAACAATGGAAACAGTGAGAGATTTTATTTTGGGGGGCTCCAAAATCACTGCAGATGGTGACTGCAGCCATGAAATTTGAAAACCCTTACTCCTTGTAAGAAAAGCTATGACCAAACTAGACAGCATATTAAAAAGCAAAGACATTACTTTGCCAACAATGGTCCATCTAGTCAAAGGTATGGTTGTTCCAGTAGTCATGTATGTTTGTGAGAGCTGGTCTATAAAGACAGTTGCATGCCAAAAATTGATACTTTTGAACTGTGGTGTTGGAGAAGACTCTTGAGAGTCCCTTGGACTTCAAGGAAATCCAACCACTAAATCCTAAAGCAAGTCAGTCCTGAATATTCATCGGAAGGACTGATGCTGAAGCTGAACCTCCAATAATTTGACCACCTGATGTGAAGAACTAACTCATTGGAAAAGACCATGATGCTGGGAAAGATTGAAGGCGGGAGGAGAAGTGGAATGCAGAGGATGAGATGGTTGGATGGCATCACCGACTCAGTGGCCATGAGTTTGAGTAAACTCCTGGAGTTGGTGATGGATAGGGAAGCCTGGGGTGCTTCAGTCCATGGGATCACAAACAGTCAGACACGAATGAGTGACTGAACTTAGTTGAACAAGTAACAAAGGAAAAATAGATAAATTGTACATCCTCAAAATTAAAAATTTTCATGCTGCAAAGAATGCTATTGAGAAAAATAGAAGATAATGCACAGAACTGAACAACATATCTTTAACTATATATCTGATAAGTGTGTAGTACCCAGCATAGAGAACTCTTACCACTCAATAAGAAAAAAGACAAACAACCCAATTTAAAAATAAGCAAAAGACTTGAACTGACATTTCTCAGAAAAAGGTACAAGTGGCCGATAAATACATCAAAATATTCAACATAATTAGTCATAAGGGAAAGGAAAATCCAAACCACAGTGATATACCACTTCACATACACTAGAATGACAATAAGAAAAAAGTAGAAATAGCGAGTATTGGCCAGGATGTGAGGACACTGGAACCACAATACATTGTTGCTGGAAATATAAAATAAAGCAGGTGCAGTAGAAGACAGTTTGGGTTCTTCAAAGTGTTAAACACAGTATTTTAAGTGTTAAACTTAGGCTTCCCTTGTGACTCAACTGGTAAAGAATCCACCTGCAATGCAGGAGACATGGGTTCAATCCCTGGGTTGGGAAGATCCCCTGGAGAAAGGAAAGACTACCCACTCCAGTATTCTGGCCTGGAGAATTCTGTGAACTGTATAGTCCATAGGATCGCAAAGAATCAGACACTACTGAGAGACCTTCATTCACTCACTCAGCATTTCCACACATAAGAATTAAAACAAGTATTCAATATAAATGTGTGCACAGATGTTAATTGCAGCATTAGTCAAAATTACCAGTGTCAGAGAATGTTCAAACAATCACACAATTGTTCTCTTTTCACATGCTAGCAAAGTAATGCTCAAAATTCTCTAAGCTAGGCTTTAACAGCAAATGAACCAAGAAGCCCCAGATGTTCAAGCTAGATTTTAAAAAGACAAAAGAAATTAAATTGCCGACATCCATTGGTTCATTGAAAAAGCAAGAGAATTCCAAAAGAACATCTACTTCTGCTTCATTGGCTACACTAAAGCCTTTGACTGTATGGATCACAACAAACTGTGGAAAATTCTTAAAGAGATGGGAATACCAGGCCACCTTACTTGCCTCCTGTGAGACCTGCATGCAGGTCAAGAAATGAGAGTTAGAACCAGACATGGAACAGGAGACTGGTTCCAAATTGGGAAAGGAGTACGTCAAGGCTGTATATTGTCACCCTGCTTATTTAACAGAGTACATCACAAGAAATGCTGGGCTGGAGGAAGCACAGGCTGGAATCAAGATTGCCGGGAGAAATATCAATAACCTCAGATATGCAGATGACACCAGCTTTATGGAAGAAAGCGAAGAGGAATTAAAGAGACTCTTGATGAACGTGAAAGAGCAGAATGAAAAAGCTGGCTTAAAAATCAACATTCAAAAAATGAAGATCAAGGAATCCAGTCACTTCATGGCAAATAGATGGGGAAACTATGGAAACAGTGACAGACTTCATTTTCTTGGGCTCCAAAATCACTGCAGATGGGGACTGCAGCCATGAAATTAAAAGACACTTGTTTCTTGGAGGAAAAGCTGTGACAAACCTAGATAGCATATTAAAAAGCAGAGACATCACTTGGCTGACACAGGTCCATCTATTCAAAGCTATGGTTTTCCCAGTAGTCATGTATGGTTGTGACAGTTGGACCATAAAGAAGGCCAAGCACTGAAGAATTGATGTTTTTGAGCTGTGGTGTTGAAGAAGACTCTTGAGAGTCGCTTGAACAGCAATGAGAGCAAACCAGTCATCCCTAAAGGAAATCAACCTTGAATATTCTTTGGAAGGACGGATGCTGAAGCTGAAGCTCCAAAATTTAAGCCACCCGAAGCAATGAGCTGAATCATTACAAAAGACCCTGATGCTGGGAAAGATTGAAGGCAGGAGGAGAAAGGGAAAACAGAGGATGGGATAGTTAGATAGCATCATTGACATGACTGAGTGACTGAACAGCATCGAAAAACAACCCAAATGCTTGTTAACATATAAATGAACAAAAAATGTGGTATATTCAAGCAATAGAGTATTAAGTAATGATACATGCTTCAACATGGACAAACCTTGATAACATCAATCTAAGTGAAAGAAAGTGGATACCAAAAGCCACATATAAGATTCCATTTATGTGAAATATTCAGAATAGGTAAGTCCATAGAGAATAAAGTGGATTAATTGTATCTGAGACCAGAAGGAGGGGGGTTGTGGAGTGACTACTTAATACATATTTTCCTTTTGGAGTGATGAAAATGTTCTAGGACTCCATATTTTTAATGTTTGCACAGCATTGTCACTATATTAAGTGCACTGAATTGCACAATTTAAAATGGTTGTATGTGAATTTTATATTGCAAGTATATGGCCATAACAACAAAAAATGTCAAGGAGTATAGAAAGATTCACATGCTAATACTAATCAAAGGAAAGTTGGAGTAGGTACTTTAATTTCAGACAAAGCTGACTTCAGAGAAAGGAAAACGTTCAGGGATGGAGAAGAATATTACATAATGCTAAAGGGGTCAGTTCTCCAAGGAAAGAAAACAATCCTTCATACTGTTCTCCTATGCTGGTAAAGTAATGCTCAAAATTCTCCAAGCCAGGCTTCAACCATGTGTGAACTGTGAACATTCAGATGTTCCAGCTGGTTTTGGAAAAGGCAGGGGAAACAGAGATAAAATTGCCAACATCTGCTGGATCATTGAAAAGGCAAGAGAGTTCCAGAAATACATCTATTTCTGCTTTATTGACTATGCCAAAGCCTTTGACTGCGTGGATCACAACAAACTATGGAAAATTCTTCAAGAGATGGGAATACCAGGCCACCTGACCTGACTCTTGAGAAATTTGTATGCAGGTCAGAAAGCAACAGTGTGAACTGTACATGGAAGAACAGACTGGTTCCAAATAGGCAAAGGAGTGCATCAAGGTTGTATATTGTCACCCTGATTATTTAACTTATATGCAGAGCACATCATGAGAAATTCTGGGCTGGGTGAAGCACAAGCTGGAATCAAGTTTGCCGGGAGAAATATCAATAACCTCAGATGTGCAGATGGCACCACCCTTATGGCAGAAAATGAAGAAAAACTAAAGAGCCTCTTGATGAAAATGAAAGAGAAGAGTGAAAAAGTTGGCTTAAAGCTCAACATTCAGAAAACTAAGATCATGGTTTCTGGTCCCATCACTTCATGGCAAATAGATGGGAAACAGTGGAAACAGAGGCAGTGAGAGAGTCTATTCCTAGCCTGGTTGATAAGAAGTCCGGGGGTCCCCAAAGATATAGGGGTCTAGAATTCTCAAGGAGAAGGAAAGGACAAACTCGTTTTCCCTCTACATCCCTTAGGGTTATATAACAATAATGTATCCTGCTTGAGGACAGTTTCTGAAAAAAACCTTCTGGGTAATCTTGTTATGTTAAACTGCAAATTATGGGAGTGGGTCTAGTAAGATCTTTACAACCTCCAGACATTCTTTTGATTCATTTTAATAACTAATTAAAAGGTATATAACTCCATTGTTAACACTAGCGAGGGGGCACTCTTTCTGCCCTCTTCTGATGTCTATGTCAAAAACTTTCTCTATCTCTTTTATACTTTAATAAAGCTTCATTGCACAAAAGCTCTGAGCAATCAAGCCTCGTCTCTGACACCGGATTGAATTCTTCTCCTCTGGAGGCCAAGAATCCCAGCGTCTTTCATGGTTCAGATAGCTCAGTTGGTAAAGAACAACCTTTCAGCAGACTTTATTTTGGGGGGCTCCAAAAACCACTGCAGATTGTGACTGCAGCCATGAAATTTACTCCTTGAAAGGAAAACTATGACCAACCTAGACAGCATTTTAAAAAGCAGAGACGTTACTTTGCCAACAAATGTCCATCTAGTGAAGGCTATGGTTTTTCCAGTAGTCATGTACGGATGTAAGAGTCAGACTATAAAGAAAGCTGAGCACTGAAGAATTGAACTGCTTTTGAACTGTGGTGTTGGAGAAGACACTTGAGAGTCCCTTGGACTGCAAGGATCCAACCAGTCCATCCTAAAGGAGATCAGTCCTGAATGATCATTGGAAGGACTGATGCTGAAGCTAAAACTCCAATACTTTGGCCACCTGATGCGAAGAACTGACTCATCTGAAAAGACCGTGATGCTAGGAAAGATTGAAGGTGGGAGGAGAAGGGGACAACAGAGGACGAGATTGTCGGATGGCATTGCTGACTTGATGGACATGAGTTTGAGTAGGCTCCAGGAATTGGTGATGGACAGGGAAGCCTGATGTGCTGCAGTCAATGGGATCACAAAGAGTCAGACACGACTAAGTGACTGAACTGAACTGAAATGATGTATAAAATGCATGCTTAGTCACTAAGTCATGTCTAACTCTTTGAGATTCCAAGGACTGTAGCCTGCCATCCTCTTCTGTCCATGGCATTTTTCAGGTAAGAATACTGGAGTGGATTGCCATTTCCTTCTTGAATATATAAAATAGATTACCAACAAAGACCTATTATACAGCACAGGGAACTACATTCTTTATTTTGTAATAATGGGGAAAGAATCTTAAAAATGTATCTGAATCATTCGGTGTATACATGAAACTAACATTGTACATCAACTATATTTCAATAAAAACTTAAACAAACAAACAAGAAGCAACATGACAAAATATTAATTCTGAATAGCTTGGAACAGTTAAATATATATATTGTCTTCAATATATAAATGAATAAACAACTGTAGAACATCCATATAGTGGGAAACCAATCAGCAATAAAAGCAATGAACTGTTGATTCAATAACTTAAATGAGTCTCAAAGGCATTATGGTGAGTGGAAGACACTTTCCAATGGTGATATATTTTATTTTTCATTTATATAGCAATTTTGAAGTAAGAAACTTAAGGAGACTAGTGATTGCCAGGGGTTAGAGATAGTGAGATGAGGAAAAGGCTGAGTAAATACAAAGAAGCAGCACAAAGGAGATGTTTGTTGTAATGGAATAATTCTGTATCTTGATTGCCATGATGGCTCTACAAATCTACACATATTATCAAATAACATTGAACTATATTTACATATTTTATCAATGTCAAATTCTTGATTTTTGCATCAATACTATAATTATGTAAGATGCAGTCATTTGAAGAAATCGATTGGATCAAAGGCATAGTCCCTTGAAGAAACATATCTTAGAAAGCTAATGTCTCTGATAAGCTCACCACTCTGAGGTTATAACTGTTAATGGTACAGAATATATTTCTCTCAATCTGGAATCAGGAAACTTTTTATGTGAAGTCAAATAGCAAATATTTTAGGCTTTGTGAACCATATCATGAGAGCTATCAGAAAGAGTTCATAAACAAATGGTCATGGTTGCTTTCCAATAAAATGTTACTTACAAAAACAGGTGGTGGTGCTGAATTTGGCCAATGAGTTGTCATTTGATGAACTCTGCTCTAGATTAAATATATGTTACATGTGTAATATAATTGTTGGACAGTTACTATAGATAATTATATAGTATCTGTTTATTACATATTATTTTATATATACACCTAGACATGTTTTATCGTCTATTTTACATGTGTATGGACATACATACTTAATGTTTTACCATTTTCCTTTTTCACTTAATATATTATGCATATCTTTCTTTGTCAGCACATATAGATCAATCTTATTCCATTTCAGTGACTTCAGAATATTTCATTGTGGAGAAATATAAATTTAAGTAACCTCTCATTAATAAACATTTATGGGAATTTCAATTTTTCATGAATATAATAAATGCACATTAAGTATATATATATTAATATGTACATATATGTTTGCATTTGTGCAAATATTTCTGTAGAAACTAATTTCTTTTAACTCAAGGATTTTTAAGTAAGAAAATCTTTTAAAATAAACAGCATGACTTTTTTAGTCTAAATCGCATTTTTCATTCTGTCAGTTTTCAGACTGGCTGCTTTATTTGACAATATTGCTTTATACTTGTTAAAAAAACTCATTTGATTTTCATAGAAATACTATTATCTTAAGAAAATGAAATAGTAACTATAATTCTTTTTTTAGTTTAAGGATTGACATGTTCATGGTTGCACAGCAAGCTACTGTCTAAATAGGGTTTAGACCTCAAGCCTCTTGATTCTTTGTCTCAAACACTATTATCTCACTTGGACTGGCTCTTGTTTTAATTGTAACATCTTTGAAACCTACATAACAAATATGGTTAATACTTTTAAAGATAAAGGGACAAAGAATAGAAAAAAGATCTTGACCAAAAAAAATAGAAATAGACATTAAATATATGAACAGATTCTCAGTTCATATCTATAATTTCAAACTAAAATGGCAATTGCACTTTTCACTAATCAAATGTATAAATTAAAAATGTATGAAATTCAGTTTGCATATTGACTGACAACTAGGGTGAAAATTGGACAATATGCTAGACTCAATGAGAATTTGAAATGTCCATGCCATTTGATCCAAAAATTAAAAATAAATTTATCCTACAGAAATACCTAGATAATTACAAAAAGATAGACACACATCCACGCACAGAGGGGAAGGACACAGAGTAATTTCTAATTGCAAAATTATTTGACCTTGTGAAAATTTGGGAACAATGTAAATATAGATCAATAAGGGAGTGATTAAATGGAATGCTATGATTTTGTTAAAAGGAATAAAGGCAATTGTTTATACTCAAATTGAAATATATTCAAGATGTATTAAGTGGATAAAGGGAATGATAATATATTATAATGGTATAACCCCATTCTTTTTTTTTTTTTTTTTTTTGTTTTGTTTTTTTTTCTTTTTATTTTTTTTTTTTAACCCCATTCTTATAAAATAAAATAGATATCATCTATGAAACTATATAAACATATACTGCTCAGCAGGTAAAGAATCCTCTTGCAGTGCAAGAGACACAAGAGACAAGGGTTCAATCCTGGGGCTGGGAAGATCCCCCTGGAGGAGGAAACAGCAACTCACTCCAGAATTCTTGCCTGAAAATCCCAAGGACAGAGGAGTCTGGTGGGCTACAGTCCAAAGGGTCACAAAGAGTCAGACATGACTGAGCAACTAAGCATGCACCCACTTATTTTTTGTCTATTAAGAACAAAACAATTCTGAAGAAAATATTCCAACCTGTTAACAGTGATTGTATATGGGAAAGTGTTTCATAATATATGAAAATGTTTGCATCGCTGTGTCTTGAATCAAAATCACTGATGAAGACCATACAAAGAGAAGGCAGAAGAACGAAAGGTTAAATTGCCAATATCCATTGGGTCATAGAAAAAGCAAGAGAATTCCATAAAAACATCTACTTCTGCTTTATTGACTATGCTAAAGCCCTTGACTGCATGGATCACAATAAACTGCAGAAAATTCTGAAAGAGATGGGAAAGCTAGACCACCTTACCTGCTTCCTGAGAAATCTGTATGCAGGGCAAAAAGCAACAGTTAGAACTGGACATGGAACAACGGAGTGGTTCAAAATTGAGAAAGGAGTACATAAAAGTTGTATACTGTCAGCCTGCTTCTTCAACTTAGAGGCAGAGGACATAATGCAAAATGCCAGGCTGGATGAAACACAAGCTGGAATCAAGTTTGCCAGTAAAAGTATCAATAATCTTGGATATGCAAATGACACCATCCATATGGCAGAAAGTGAAGAACTAAAGAGTTTCTTGATGAAAGTGAAAGAGGAGGCTCAAAAAGTTGGCTTAAAACTCAACATTCAAAAAAGGAAGATCATGGCATCTGGTCCCATCACTTCATGGAAAATAGATGGTGTATCAATGGAAACTGTGACAGACTTTGTTTTCTTGTGCTCCAACATCACTGCAGATAGTGACTGCAGCCATGAAATTAAAAGATGCTTGCTCCTTGGAAGAAAAGCTATGACCAACCTAGACACCATATTAAAAAGCAGAGACATTACTTTACCAACAAGTTCCATCTAGTCAAAGATATGATTTTTCCAGTAGTCATGTATGGATATGAGAGTTTGACTATAAAGAAAACTGAGCACAAAGAATTGATGCTTTTGAACTTTTGGTGTTGGAGAAGACTTTTGAGAGTCCCTTGGACTGCAAGTAGATCAAACTAGTCAATCCTAAGGGAAATCAGTACTGAATATTCATCGGAAGGACTGATGTTGAAGCTGTGACTCCAATACTTTGACCACCTAATGTGAAGAACTGACTCTTAGAAAAGACTCTGATACTGGGAAAAATTGAAGGCAGGAAGAGAAGGGGATGACAGAGGACAAGATGGTTTGATGGCATCACTGACTCGATGGACATGAGTTTGAGCAAGCAAGACGAGTTGGTGATGGACAGGGAAGCCTGGCATCCATGGGGTCGCAGAGAGTCAAATGACTAAGCGAGACTGAAATAAACAGACACAGAAAGAATCTAGAGTTTAGAGATCCTTCACAAAAATGGGAACATACATGTCCAATGACTGACACAGCCAGTGGAGAAATAAAAGTTTCCCCAAGTAAAGAAATATGGTGTTTTAATTGAAAAAAGAAGCTAACCATCTTCTCCCTCCACCCTCTAAAGGCATTTTAAATAAGATATCCTCAGTTCAGTTCAGTTCAGTCGCTCAGTCATGTCCAGCTCTTTGCGACCCCATGGACTGCAGCATGCCAGGCCTCCCTGTCCATCACCAACTCCCGGAGTTTACTCAAACTCACGTCCATTGAGTTGGTGGTACCATCCAACCATCTATCCTCTGTTGACCTCTTCTCCTGCTGCCTATGATCAATCATTCCCAATATCAGGGTCTTTTCAAATGAGTCATTTCTTCACATCAGGTGGTCAAAGTATTGGAGTCTCACTTCAACATCAGTCCTTCCAATGAATATTCAGAACTGATTTCCTTTAGGATGGACTGGTTGAATATCTCCTTGCAGTCCAAGGGACGCTCAAAAGTCTCCTCCAAAAGCATCAATTCTTCGGTGCTCAGCTTTCTTTACAGTCCAATTCTCACATCCATACATGACTACTGGAAAAACCATAGGTTTGACTAGATGGAACTTGTTGGTAAAGTAATGTCTCTGTGTTTTAATATGCTCTCTAGGCTGGTCATAACTTTTCTTCCAAGGAGGAGGCGAATTTTAATTTCATAGCTGCAGTCACCATCTTCAATGGTTTGGGAGCCCAAAATATAAAGTCTGTCACTATTTCCACTGTTTCCCCATCTATTTTCCATGAAGTGATGGGCCCAGATGCCATAATCTTAGTTTTCAGAATGTTGAGCTAACTTTTTTTTTCTATTTTTTTCTTCTTTTTTTTTATTTTCCAGTGGGTTTTGTCATACATTGATATGAATCAGCCATATAAGCTAACTTTTTCATCTTTCACTTTCATCAAGATGCTCTTTAGTTTTTCTTCACTTTCTGCCACAAGGGCGGTGTCATCTGCATATCTGAGTTTATTGATATTTCTCCCAGCAATCTTGATTCCAGCTTGTGCTTCATCCTGTCAAATGTTTCTCGTGATGTACACTGCATTTAAGCTAAATAAGCAGGGTGACAATATACAGCCTTGACGTACTCCTTTCCCTATTTGGAACCAGTCTGTTGTTCCATGTCTGGTTCTAACTGTTGCTTCCTGACCTGAATACAGATATCTCAGAAGGCAGGTCAGGTGATCTGGTATTCCCATCTCTTTCAGAATTTTCTACAGTTTATTGTGATCCACACAGTCAAAGACTTTGGCATAGTCAATAAAGCAGAAATAGGTGTTTTTCTGGAACTCTCTTGCTTTCTTGATGATTCAACAGTTGTTGGCAACTTGATCTCTGGTTCCTCTGTCTTTTCTAAAATCAACTTGAATATCTGGAATTTCACAGATCATGTACTGTTGAAGCCTGGCTTGGAGAATTTTGAGCATTACTTTACTAGAGTGTGAGATGAGTACAATAGTGCCATAGTTTGAGCAGTCTTTGGCATTGACTTTCTTTGGGATTGAAATGAAAACTAGCCATTTCCAGTTCTGTGGCCACTGATGAGTTTTTCAGATTTGCTGGCATATTGAGTGCAGCACTTTCATGGCATCATCTTTTAGGATTTGAAATAGCTTAACTGGAATTCCATCACCTCCACTAGCTTTGTTCATAGTGATGCTTCCTAAGGCCCAGTCAACTTCGCACTCTGGGATGGCTGACTCTAGGTGAGTGATCACACCTTCGTGATTATCTAGGCCGTAAAGATTTTTTTGTATAGTTCTTCTGTGTATTCTTGCCACCTCTCTGAATATCTTCTGCTTCTGTTAGGTCCATACCATTTCTGTCCTTTATTGAGCCCATCTTTGCATGATATGTTCCCTTGGTATCTCTAATTTTATTGAAGAGTTCTCTAGTGTTTCCCATTCTATTTTTTCCCTCTATTTCTTTGCATTGATTACTGAGGAAGGCTTTCTTATCTCTCCTTGCTCTTCTTTGGAGCTCTGCATTCAAATGGGTATATCTTTCCTTTTCTCCTTTGCTTTTCGCTTCTCTTCTTTTCACAGCTATTTGTAAGTCCTCCTCAGACAGCCATTTTGCTTTTTTGCATTTCTTTTTCTTGGGGATGGTCTTGATCACTGCCTCCTGTACAATGCCAAGAACCTCCATCCATTTTCATCAGTCATTCTGTCTGTCATATATAATCACTTGAATCTATTTATCACTTCCACTATATAGTCATAAGGGATTTGTTTTAGGTCATACCTGAATGGTCTAGAGGTTTTCCCTACGTTCTTAAATTTAAGTCTGAATTTGGCAATAAGGAGTTTATGATCTGAGCCACAGTCAGCTCCCAGTCTTGTTTTTGCTGACTGTACAGAGCTTCTCCATCTTTGACTGCGAAGAAGATAATCAGTCTGATTTCGCTATTGACCATCTGGTGATGCCCATGTATAGAATCATCTCCTGTGTTGTTGGACGAGGGTGTTTGCTATGACCAATGCATTCTAATAGAATGCAAAATTCTATTAGCCTTTCCCCTGCTTCATTCTGTACTCCAAGCCCAAACTTGCCTGTTAATCCAGGTATTTCATGACTTTGCCTTCCAGTCCCCTATAATGAAAAGGACATCTTTTTTGGGTGTTAGTTCTAGACAGTCTTGTAGGTCTTCACAGAACCGTTCAACTTCAGCTTCTTCAGCATTACTGGTCATGGCATAGACTTGGATTATTGTGGTATTGAATGGTTTGCCTTCAAAACAAACAGAGATCATCTGTCGTTTTTGAGATTGCATCCAAGTACTGCATCTTGTAACACATCCTTGGAAGTGTCATAAATGACCAGAATTAATATGATACAATCAGTACAAATTCACTCAGCATTAAGACTGCATTTGGCTTATGCATATACTGTTGCATTCAGCTTTCCAAAAACTCTGTCAGAAAAACAAAGCAACTACTCTTATTTACATTTCTCATGTGAGAAAACTGAGATACCAAGTGGGCAAGCAACTTGTCCCAGTGTCACACAGCTAGTTCAGTGGCAAAATCAGTACTAGAATTCAAGACTCTGGACATCAAACTGCATACTCTCTTTGCTATTCATCTCTGGGTCAGTTTAACCACTAAGTTATTCAAGTTCTGTCTCCCTTCAAATAGTGAGTGGAGGTCCATTAGCAGAACTGGAGAGAAAGAACAGGCCTGTCATTTTATAATATTTGAATAATCATCTTCATCAGCCCTCCAAATATGCAATCCCAGCTAAGAACTATGTAATGACAGATACACTGGGTTAGAAGAGGCCACTACCTCTCTGAGTTATCTAAGCCAAACTTCTTTTCATCAATAAGACTCACTTTCCTATACAACTGGCAGTTGTCTGGTTTGAACATTTATGTTCTCTGGAATTCCTTTCAATCCACATATAGTAGAATGGACTACTTCTGTTCCAGATCTGACATTATGTTTTTCTACAAAACTTTCTGATTATTATTAATAATTAATAATTATTACATGCTCACCATGTGCCAGGCATTATACTTAATACTTTGCATGTACAATATAATTTCATTATCACAACAAATCTATGAAGTAAATGCTATTATGATTCTCATTTGACTCATGAGGAGACTGAGACGCAGAGATTAAATGACTTGCTCAAGTTAGCAGTTAGGAAGTGGCAGAGACAAGTTTTGGATCCAGGTAGTTTGAATCAAGATTCTATGGTATGAACCACTGAGCACACTAGAAGGGGCTATTTCTTCTATTCTTGTCATTTGACAGGGAAATTATAGGAGACATCTTGATCAGACAGGATTGTGGTCCCATTTTTAATATCTGAATGCCTTTTCTGAATAATTGTTTCAAAATAAAAATCGATTGAATCATTTTACATGAAATTAATATTTATTAATTCCTATAGACAAATGCTTCACAGACGAACTCTTTTGGAAGCACAGATATAATGTCAAGAAATTAAGACAGAAACTGTATTTCATGTCCCAAGTCAACCTTTGGCAACATTGATGTAGGAAAGTTTTGACAGCACCCCTGTCTTATCTATTGGTATTTCTTCTTCTCCTCACAGACAGGACTCACTGTGTGCAGTTTTATAAGTTATTCACTGCACAAGGGAGCCTGGTGAAGAGCATGAGGGAGGGCTGAAATCCAATTCCTATTCCTCTTGTCCTATGTGCCCTGGTTTCAAGCTACATAATCTCCCCAAAGGAAGTTTTCTCTTGCATAACTGAGACTGTTAGGGGTATGAGGGGTCAAGGAGAGTGTGAGAATGACTTTTTCTAATTCACAAAATTTTGCTGCATGGAACAGCAACCTCCCTATTGATAGACTATTAGAGACAATTTTCAGAGCTTTTATAGACTTGTTACACTATCTCACAGCTCAGGGTACTGCACTCTTCTGGGAGACAACTAGCTAATCTGAGAAATCACTTCCTACTTCCAGTATTAAATAAAGTGACAAGGAGAATGGTCCTCAGACAGGCCTAAATATGAACATTGGTTAGACATGAGTCTAGACATAAATATTGGCTAGAAGTGTTTGAAATACAAATGATGTGAGGTGACTGTAAAAGATGTAATTGTTCTAAATGAGTTCAATGCTCTTAAACTGGAAAAATCACATACCAAGAAATTGTGAGAAAGGTTAAACCAATGGGTATTAAACAACCCTGGAGGATTGCAGAGAAGCTTGAAAGCTAAAGATAGTTTACCAGAGTAAGCATTATCAGAAAGAGGAAGAGGGTGCTTTTGATAAAACACAAATGAACCTTTTGAACTCAGGTGAGATTCAAACAATGGGTTATTTAAGGAATGATCCTTGAAAACTTATAAAAAGTATATACTTGAAGCCAACACGCATTCACTGAAAACAACTGATGATAAATCAACTTTGTTTGTTTTTGTTTGTGTTATTAACAAGGTATCCATGCAAAGAATAGAGTGTGAGACTTCAGTAAGCTTTCTCATTCTAATATTTTATAGATAGAGGCCATAGTGGAATATGGCTCACAAATGACTCAGGGCCAACTATTAAAGGTGATGAGTAACTAAATAAAAGGCTGACATAAACATAAATAAAAAGTCTCGTCCTTGTCCCATTCACTGATTTATCAACGGTCTAAGTTAAGCGTGGGAAGATATACTGGTATAATTTGCAATTTGGGATATGGCAAGAGGAAGCAAATGACTCAGGATTTTTAGAACAGCCCTAATTTCAGATATCATCTTCCAAGACACCACCAAAATGGTCAAAATGTCCAAGAAATTCCAAAATTTTGTTAACCAGAATATATCCACTAGACTTCCTTTTTACGACTGAACATAACACAAAATCCCTTTGTAGACTGTTTGTGCCAGTTCAGAATTAGGAAAATACCATTATTAGTAAGGAAAATGGTCATGTCACCAGTTATGTGTCGTGCTGTGCTTAGTCGCTCAGTCATGTCTGACTGTTTGCAACCCCATGGACTATAGCCTGCCAAGCTCCTCAACTCCTCTGTCCATGGGGAGTATCCAGGTAAGAATACTGGAGTGAGTTGCCTTGCCTTCCTCCAGGTGATCTTCCCAACCTAGGGATCAAACTGAGGTCTCCCCCATTACAGGTGGATTCTTTACCGTCTGAGCCTCCAGGGAAGTGCAAAGAAGCCCGTCACCAGTTATATGGAAGGATAAATCAGAGGATTAAGAATGCCAGCAGGAAAGTTGACTTTCCTAGTGGTGATCGGGCAATGTGAGGTGGAATGGAAAGTTTCTTGTATTGAATTTTCTCCATTGCTTTAGTTTCTCAAGTTTCCCACCCTTTCTAGCTTGCAAAATCACAGTTTACTTAATAATCGTGGAAATTTTACTTACATTTAAGGGCTTTATTTTAGTCATTGAGGCAGATATTGAGAAATAAAGCAAGAAAGAGTTCAGGGATTTGGTGCTGGTTGGAGCTGAAAAGGGTGATACAAGTCATTCTCTGAAACTATGGAGAAGTATGGAGAAACACGGGCTTAAAGGGTCAAACAGGCCCTGTTTCACATCCCAACTTTGCCATTTATTTAGCTATGTCACCTTGAGAAAGTTATTTAACCTTTCTAAGCCTTGATTTCATAATCTGAAAGAGACTAATTAGTGTAAAATGATAATGCTCATCTCACAGGGCTGCTAAATATTGATAATGCATACAATGTATATAATATGATACCTAGCACATATTAATAAATCAGCAACAGAACTTATTTATTTTCCTTATGAATCACCTTTTCCATCACAGTTTTATTTGCTCAGTGAATGGTCTCATTATTCATCTAGTTACTCAAAGCAAAAGACTTGGATATTATCTTTAATTCCTCCATCTCTCTCATTACTACCTTTCTCACTGATAAATACACACATACACACACACACACACACACTAAATTACTTAGCTCTTAAGCTATTTATGCAATGTCTACCTCTTGAATATTTCTCAGATATGTTCAAGTCTCTTCATTTTAGTTGATATTATGAATCCAGTTGATTCATTCCTTATTTCCAGTCACCATAACCTTTCATCTGTATATTGCCACTGCCTCTTAACTAGTATCTTTATTTCTAGCTTTATCCCATTCTAATCTATTCTAATCTATTTTCATTTCAAACATGAAGAGCACAGGAAACTCTACTCAGTGATCTGTGGTGACGTAAATGGGAAGGAGATCTAAAAAAGAGTGTATATATGTATAACTGATTCACTTTTTTGTACAGCAGAAACTAATACAGCATAGATCAACTATACTCCAATAAAAAATAATTAAAAAGTGACTTTTCCAATATACAAAGTTTATCATACCACTCACCCACTTAAAACATGTCAATGGTCTTCCATTTCTTTATGACAAAGATCCGTCTGTTTAAACCAGCTCTCAAGGACCTGGCATCACAGACTCCTACTGTTCTTTCACAAGTGTCAACTTTCATGTCCCTTCTTTTAAAAAGGTTTCCCTAATGCAGATCTTAGCTTAATCATCACATCCTCAGGAATCTTTTCCTAAATTCCCAAACTAAGTTGTCCCTTCCCCTTGTTATATGCTATGTGCTTCCAAGTCTCACAGTATTTCTTCTTTTCTGTTCTTTGTGCATAAATACCTATATATCACTTGCTATGGACTAGGAACTATTCCAAGCACTTTAGATTATTATGCAATGCAATCCTCATAACAATCCAATGAAGTTGGTGCTATTTTTATTCCCATTTTTCAGATGAAGTACAAAGTACAAAGAAGTACAAAAAATTTATTTACATAAGGTCATACATCTGGTAAGTAGTAGAACTGGGGATTTGTAACCAGATAGTCTGGTCTCAAAATCCATGCTTTCAAAGCACGATATTATGTTGACACTCACTTTTAATAAATTACTTAATAACTTGCAATTATGCAATTATTTTAGACACTAAGTTCCATGTCTGTGTGATTTGCTACTGAAACTCCCAGTATGGATGACAGAAATATGATCAACACTCAATAACTGATCATTAGATAAGTTGGTCAGTATTTATTGAATGAATATTAGGGAATAATAGTGCCTGTTATCATCATTATCAAATCTGGCCTAAAATGTCATCTGCTTTGTGAAGATTCTCTTATCTCACACATCACTCTCGGCATATTTAGTTGTTTCTACCTTTTTGCTCTCAAATTTATTATGAATAATTAGTCTTATCCAAGAGCATGAGGAGTCTTTGAAGGCAGCAGATATTTAATTTATTTTTGGATCTCTAATATCCACATCAAGAATGCATGCCTGGTATATAGTAGGTGCTTGATTAATGTTAAGAAATAGGGAAAACAGAAAAAAAAAGTCATTTAAGTAGATGATACATGATAGATAAATAGGTTATTATATAGCCAACAAAGAATCCAAAAATAAGTTTAAATCTAATGAGATAAAATTTAATTGTAATAACTGTACAGTTCTGTTGAGAAGTCCAATAACTAATTGCATGAAATGGCAGGAAAATTATGCTTTCCAGCAATACACACTAAAAGACTTGGTTTTAGTGAATAATGGTAAAAGTGAAAGTGAAGTCGCTCAGTCGTGTCCGACTCTTCGCGACCCCATAGACTGTAGCCTACCAGGCTCCTCCCTCCGTCCATGGGATTCTCCAGGCAAGAATACCGGAGTGGATTGCCATTTCCTTCTCCAGAATAATGGTAAACTGTTTGTTAATCAACAATGTGCTATTGCCAGCAAATGTAATGTGATGTTAGGTCATTTCAAAGGAAACAGTGTCTAGAAAGAGAGAGTTGACACCTATATCTTATGTGTTAATCTGTCCATGAAAGAAAAGAAAGTGAAAGTGAAGTCACTCAGTCGTGTCCGACTCTTTGCAACCCCATGGACTGTAGCCTCCTAGGCTTCTCTGTCCAAGGGATTTCCCAGGCCATACCAGCATTATATGCTTAGTTCTGGTCTCCAACCTCTAAGAAAGAAGCTGCATGATTGGGAGTGTGGGTATGGCTACAGTTCTTCATAGTTACAGTTCGTCATAAACATAAACTCATTTTTGGAAACGAATAACCATCCCTTCATTTGTTAACTTTTACAAGTTAAGATTTTCATATCCTTTCTTTTTCTGTATAATAGCAATAATAATGACACTCCTCCATATAGGTCCTATGAGGACTAAATGAGATAATATTTGTAGAACACTTTTGCCCATGCCTGGCTATCTGACTCTAAAGTTATTAAACACTACCTTGTATAACACAGATACATCATATTATTTGATTGTCACATCACATTCAATTGTCACAGTATATCTGTGAAATGCATCTTATTATGGTCACTTTTGTTGCTATTGTTCAGTCGCTCAGTCATGTCCAACTCTTTGTGACCCCCGTGAACTGCAGCATACCAGGCTTCCCTGTCCTTCACCATCTCCCAGAGCTTGCTCAAACTTATGTCCATTGAGTCAGTGATGCCATTCAACCATCTTGTCCTCTGTCATCTCTTTCTCCTACTGCCTTCAATTTTTCCCAGCATCAGGGTCTTTTCCAATGAGTTGGCTCTTTGCAGCAGGTGGCCAAAGTATTGGAGCTTCAGCTTCAGTATCAATCCTTACAATGAATATTCAGGACTGATTTCCTTTAGGATTGACTGGTTTGATCTCCTTGCAGTCCAAGGGACTCTCAAGAGTCTTTTCCAACACCACAGCTCAAAGGCATCAGTTCTTCAGCACTCAGCCTACTTTATGGTCCAACTCTCACATCCATATTTGACTACTGGAAAAACCATAGCTTTGACTATACAGACCTTTTTTGGCAAAGTAATATCTCTGCTTTTTAATATGCTGCCTAGGTTCATCATAGTTTTTCTTCCAAGGAGCAAGTGTCTTTCAATTTCATGGCTGCAGTCACCATCATCTGCAGCAGTTTTGAAACCCAAGAAAATAAAGTCTGTCACTGTTTCCTTTGTTTCCCCAGTAAAAAGTGGTCATTTTATTGATGATAAAACTGAGGATCAGAAAACACAAGGACTCTCTAGTAAGTGACATTAAGTGATAGCTCTGAAATTCAAACCCAATTCCAGAGTCCATGGCCTTTCCACTAAACCACCTTGGCAGATATATAAATTGTCATTTAGAAATCCATTATGAAGGAGATACAGAACACGAGCACCTATGCTTCACTCTCCAACTGAAAAAAAATTTACACCTCTATAAAGAATCACTGCCTTTCGTGAGTGAACAGCATATCTATTGAGAAACTAGGAAGTCTCTTGCTTTCTGAGCACATGGGAAGATTACTTTTTGGTCTCTGGCCACAGGTATTCACAGAGTATTTTTTCAACAGTTAAACTGCTCTAGGCCTTTGTTTCAGGAATCATACACACACACACACACACACAAACACTTACACACACACATAAACCCCTTCACCTTCCCCTCATTGGAACCCTGTTTCTCAACAGGCCACTACTTAAGTTTTGGAAATGTAAATCATTCTTGAGGAATCCTAGAGCCAAAGGAGTTTTTCCATTGATTAATTTTAAGTGTTATTCAAGTCACTGCTAGTCTACACCCTTTATTTATTTATTTATTTATTTTTTGACGTTCATAACCATCTAGGCTTCACTTTATTATTTTTTTTTCTGGATTCTGACATGACTTTTTTTCATTTAATTTTATTAGTTGGAGGCTAGTTACTTTACAATATTGTAGTGGTTTTTGCCATACATTGACATGAATCAGCCATGGATTTACAGCGTTGATGTTAAGTCCATAAATTCTAGAGACTTCATTTATCCACCCTTTTATTTACTCAACAAATATTAATAATAATAGCTAATACAGATGGTACCTACTAAGTTCCTTTTCACCACTCTATGGACTTTGCACCTATTAACTCATTTATTTCATATAACAACCCTATGAGACAGGTACTATTATTATCCTTTTTTAAAGATAAAAACCTTAGGCATAAGAGAGGTTATATAACTCATGTAAGGTCACAAAGTTAAAAAATAATGATAGCTAGGATTAAAACACAGGCTGTCTGGCTTTAGCACATGTCTCTCTAAACTTCCTTAAATACATGCTGGACACTGGAATAGTTTAAGTGTTCAACTGACTCCAAAATAAATATTGAGCACCCAAGATGTGCTTTACAGAGTGTTAATCACTACACTGAGGATAAAAGAAACATTAGACATTGTCTTTGCCTTCAAAGATCCTACAGACTATGAAAGGAGAAAAAATGAACACACATAAAACAACATATAAAGACATGGTCACTAGAGTACTGGAATTTAGGATAATACTGACTGCAAATAGTCTCTCCTAATGTCTCTATAAACCCTTGAATTGTACCAGAAATTCAATATTTTATCATCCAAAGTGTACCACCCAAACCACATATCAACCCTTTCTCCCACTTCTGAAGTGGCATAGAACTTTGGTGGCACATACACGCTCAAATACATCAATAACCTTATTTTGACTAATTTTGAGATAAATTCACAAATCATTTCCTGGACTGACCCTGGTGAGCCTCTCATAAGGAAATATAAAGCATAATATTGCTATTTGGCTTGAATGAGCACCAGGAAATACCAAGGGCTTTTTGAAACTGATGTTTTTCTTCTACTTTCACTTGGCATTCTGTGTAATTCATATATGCCAGAGCCTACAATAACAGAAGGATCGTGACACACAAGGCAAGGCTAGGTATGGGTGTGCAAACTTTATCATAAATTACGCCCTTTATCAGGAAATTTTGTCAGAAGATAATTTAATTAAAATGTAGAACTGTCTCCAAAGCTATACATTTAAAATATTTTCCCTTTTAAATGTTTAAAACTAAAAGACTTTGATGGTATTTATAACTATTGAGCATTTTGCTTAGTATTCTATACTTTTAGATTTTATTATCAACTATTTCAGTGTTTGGCAATCTACAGGCACTGCTTGTTTTGTACATAAAGGTTCATTGGAATACAGCCACACTCATTTCTTTACATATTGTCTCTGACTGCTTTTGTGCTGCACTAGTAGTGTTGAGTAGTTGAAACAGAGACTGAACAGCCCAAAATATTCAAAGCCTGAAATATTCATTATTGAGCCCTATACAAAATAAGTTTGCCAACTGCAGAACTATTTCATTGAAAGTGTTATTATAAATCTAATAGAAACAAGAGTTCAAGGCAGAAAAAGAATTGAAAATTTATCAGGACATAAACATATACACACACACATATATACTGACAGCTCATTTTTATTAAATAAATTTATTTGAAGGTTAAATCCTATAATATTGAACTGGGAAAACATTACAAAATGTGTCCATAGATATTCAACTTTATTTTTTTAATATTATTGTACACTTAGGGGAAAAGTCTCAAATATTTTGAACACAGTTATTTAAATCAGTCTGAGTCCTACTCTGACTCTGAGCAGTGCTCACACATACACATTTACAGAATTACTCATGTATATGTGAATTTTATGATCTGCCTTCTTCATTTAACATTATTGCACAAATTCATAGGATGTCAGTGCTTAGAGGTACTCTTGAGTTCAACCCAACCCCACTCCCACTCCAGTGTCGCAATGAGGACAATGAGACTCAGAAAGGGGAAGGGACTTGCCCAAGACCTAACAGTAACAGACTGAAATGAACTCCATGTTTCCACTGCAATTACCTCACCTCTGTTATATATATATATTCCTTATACTGATAGGTCATTTGAATTTAGACTTTAATAAAATTTCATACTCAACTATTTCATACTCAACTATTCTCTTCTCTGATAAATTTTCAACTATTCTTTTTTGTAATACACTTGGTTTCCAGATGAGAAAAATAAAAGACCCAGAAAGGCAAAGAATCTTGTCCAAGATCTCACAATAAATTAGAGGGAGAATTGGGACTAATTGCATATCTATCATTTGCAAAAAATGACAAAAGGTGACATTTGGTCCAAGCCTGGCACTCTGGGACCCACCATGTTCACAAGTGAATGTCTATTTTTCATGTGATATTAAGCAACTATAGATTATACTACCTAACCTGACTTCTTGTCTCCTTGTGGGCATAGTAAGTGAGGAACAGGTAGTTCTCAGAGAGGTTCTCTTGACAGGCATGAGTGAAACAGACAAACAGAAGGCCTGATGACTATAGGAATAATGAGATGGTACAGGATTACTATTGCTCCATGTTTTCTCTAAAGCCAGGGCTTCTCTCATTGCTCAGTTGGTAAACAATCTGCCTGCAATGCAGGAGACCTCGGTTCGATTCCTGGATCGGGAATATCCCCTGGTGAAGGGAAAGGCTACCCACTCCAGTATTCTGACCTGGAGAATTCCATGGACTGTATAGTCCATGGGGCCACAAAGAGTTGGACATGACTAAGTGACTTTCACTTTCACTTTCCCTAAAGCCAGAGATCCAGACAGTAAGAGAGAAAAAACTTGGTAGTTGAAGTTTCTGACATATTGGCTTTGGTTTTGGGACTTGGAACAGGTCTGGCCTTTCACTTTGTGCTCTGTTAGATCTGAATTGCCCAGTATTTCTCCCCACCCCACCCCCTCTCTACTTCTCTCTTTCATTCTCTCTCTCACACATACAGACACACACACTATCTGTGCTTTCCAGAAGAGCCTACTCTTTCCACAGTTACCCCTTGCCCCATCTTCTCCTGGATAACTCTGATCATTTTTCAATGTCAGCTTTAGTCTTCTTGCTCATGAAACCTTCCAAGATTCCTGCAGCTAAAAATAAGTTCTACCTCATGTGAATCCTCATAGTTCTTTCTTCTATAATTCTTTATCCTTCAGCCCTATATTTCTAAGATTGTATCTTGTACATGTACATGCGTGCACAGTCATATCATTCATGTCCAACTCTTTGCAGTTCTATGGATTGTGGCCCACCAAACCCCTCTGTCCATGGGATTCTCCAAGCAAGAATACTGGAGTGGGTTGCCATGCCCTCCTCCAGGGGATCTTCCTGATCTAGGGATCGAACCTGTGTCTCCTGCATCTCCTGCGTTGCAGGCAGATTCTTTACTGCTGAGCCACTGGGGAAGCTCCCATATCTTGTACAACCAGGTTTAAATGTTTATTGAAAAAATTAATGATAGTATTTCATCTTTACAAAACTGATATCATAAGTAGTACAAGGGTCATCATTCATATCTGACAGATAACAAATTGGAGGTTTTGAGAGGCGAAAAGCCACATGGTTACTATGGGGCAGAGACTAGGCACAAGCTTAGTCTTTTATTTTTCCTTATTGCTCTTTCTGGAAATGAACAGAAATAAGGATTTAGTCTTCAGCAAAACCTTTGAGGAAGGTGGGAGGGGGGATCAGGATGGGGAACACATGTAAATCCATGGCTGATTCATGTCAATGTATGGCAAAAACCACTACAATATTGTAAAGTAATTAGCCTCCAACTAATAAAAATAAATGAAAAAATAAAATAAAAATAAATAAATAAATAAAAAGATTATCCCAGAACTCTGAACACACACTAGATCTCTTAGAATTTTGGAAATATGGCTTGGAACCCAAAGCTTGGGTATGGACTCAGGGATTTTTCAAGCCAGGTTTTTTTTTCTTGTGATTATTTTTTACAGATAGTGTCAGGGTTGCATGACCTGAAATGACTCTCATGGTTATCTAAGACAAGTTTGTAGACAGAAAAACTGTAAATTAAAACTGACAAAAACTGAAAGTTGTGAGAATGTTAAGTGAATCTCTTCCCCCTTCCCTCTACATGTAATAAAGCCTATATAACTACACTCCTGGGGAAAGTAACTTCAAACTTCCACATGAATTAATAGTTTCACTCCAAGAGATGGGAATACCAGATGACCTTACCTGCCTCCTGAGAAATCTGTATGCAGGTCAGGAAGCAACAGTGAGAACTGTACATGGAACAACAGACTGATTCCAAATAAGGAAAGGAATACATCAAGGCTGTATATTGTCATCCAACTTATTTAACCTATATGAAGAGCTCATCGTGTGAAATGCTGGGCTGGATGAAGCCCAAGCTGGAATCAAGATTGCCAAGAAAATTATTAATAACTTCAGATACACAGATGACACCACCCTTATGTCAGAAAGCAAAGAAGAACTAAAAAACCTCTTGATGAAAATGAAAGAGAAGAATGAAAAAGTTGGTTTAAAACTCAGCATTCAGAAAACTAAGATCATGGTATCCAGTCTTATCACTTCATGGCAAATAGATGGAGAAACAATGGAAACAGTGAGAGACTTTATGTTTTGGGGCTCCAAAATCACTGCAGATGGTGACTGAAGCCATGAAATTAAAAGATGCCTGCTCCTTGGAAGAAAAGCTATGACCAATCTAAACAGCACATTAAAAAGCAGAGACATCACTTTGCCAATGAAGGTCCATCTAGTTAAAGCTATGGTTTTTCTAGTAGTCATGTATGGATATGAGAGTTGGGCTATAAAAAAAGCTGAGCACCAAAGAATTGATGCTTTTGAACTGTGGTGTTGGAGAAGACTCTTGAGAGTCTCTTGGACTGCAAGGTGTTCAAACTAGTCAATCCTAAAGGAAATTAGTCCTGGATATTCATTCAAAGGACTTATGCTGAAGTTGAAACTCTGATACTTTGGCCAGCGAAAAATTGACTCATTGGAAAAGACCGTGATTCTGGGAAAGACTGAAAGCAGGAGGAGAAGGGGATGACAGAGGTTGAGATGGTTGAATGGCATCACTGACTCCATGGATATGAGTTCGAGCAAGCTCTGGGTGTTGGTGATGGACAGGGAAGCCTGGCGTGCTGCAGTCTATGGGGTCGCAAAGAGTCGGACACGACTGAGCTACTGAACTTAGCTGAACTGAAGCCTCTCATGCTGCTGCTTTGTTGCCCTAGGAAATAAGCCAAGCAGCACTAGTTTAATTGACAAGTTTAGAATGCACATTTTCTGATGAAGAACTATCAACCATTGAGAGGTCTTGTGGTCAGGAACTAAAAGCTACGAATTGGCTTCCCAGGTATCTCTTTCTTCTGAGGCCTGTTGAGAATTAGAGCTGTATACTTGACAGAAACTAATTTTTGCAGCTGTTAGAAGCCAGGACAGCTGTGAAAAGAGTGAGCTGGATTGGGTTCTGCCTCGCGTACCACTCTAAAACTCTGCCAACACCAGTTTCTAGAACCTTTCCCACAAATGAAAGTACAAAAGAGGAAAGAGTCATGTGTGCTTTTCACAGGGCTGGCAGAGACTAGAAGCTTGGCAGTTAGGTACTTCTCCTTGTTTCAACATGTACCCTGAATACATTCAAAATGGGAATGGCTAGAGGTTAAATATGAGGCACTGTGGTAGTTTTGTTTTGTTTTGTTTTGTTTTAAAGATCCACTTTTCTGGCCATCACTTCCCTAAATGGTATCTAAATTCAAATCACCAACACCTGTTCTCTTGGCAGCATGCAATTTGGGAGACATTTGCAGTGTCCTTAGACATGTCTTTAAAGTTTCATAATATGAGTTCCTGTATTTCCCATGCTATGTGGACTCAGAATTGACAGTGTATGTTTTCAGAAATGCAGACATGTAAATGGATCAGAGAGGATGTGAAGCTGCCAGGAGTGGCAGAAGCCCAGTACTATATAAAAATGTGTGACCCTTTCCTAAAATTATTACAATTTCATGATTGGGACTACAGATCATTAAGCCAATCCTAGATCCTTCTAAATATAGGGTTCTTTGTGACTACACAGGTCACACACTCATGAAGCCATCCTTACTTCCTGTTCA
The DNA here is from genome assembly GCF_963930625.1 of Muntiacus reevesi. Classification (NCBI taxonomy): domain Eukaryota; kingdom Metazoa; phylum Chordata; class Mammalia; order Artiodactyla; family Cervidae; genus Muntiacus; species Muntiacus reevesi. The sequence continues at coordinate 58,117,577 of NC_089271.1, forward strand.
TACAGAAACCATTCTCACATTTAAAATGTCCCTTGACAGAAAACCTGATAGGCATAATGGTTAATAAACTATCATCTCCTATGTGATGATTATATTTTGGAATGTTGCAAGAAGAGAGAAATGCAAGTCTCCTAATGATGCTAAAGAATCATTCAGAGACTTTGCTAGTTGAGATGGTGACTTCCTAGAGACAGGGGAAATGATTAAATGACCTTTTATCAATCTTTTAAAATGATACTATTTCTGTGACCCTTGTTGGCTTCTGTAATACTAACAAAGTCCAGAATCTCTTTTGAACATAATTAATAACTCATACTGGCTTCTTGCCACTTCACATTTATTCACTGGATCAGTGCATGACTGCTCCTCTCATCCCACACAGTTGGATCAGAGCCTTCACTGGTTAATATTTATAAAAATACTTTGAAGATGAATCCTTGGTGAAGAGAAGAAACACTAGAGTTGGATAGAACAGAGAGTTTTGGTGTCTGGACCTCCTCTCAGGACTACCACTACCACACAATGCAATCTTTGACAGATTTTTTGTAGCTGAGTGCCTGTACTTTCCTTTGGGTGAAATAGCAAAAGCCAAGTAAAGAGATTATAACAACTGGTGAGGCTTTCCCCAGCTCCAATACTGAATGCCTGGGTTGCTTTAGAAGAGAAGTGTTGGCTGTCTTGTCTCTCTGGCCCATAGTACCTACCCCCCTTCTCCTCACACACACCATACTCTGAAGATGGTTCTTGTATGGAAGTACTTCATATTATTAAGTGAAGTATACTCAGGAATACCTGTCTGTGGGCTGGCATTTAGTCTTTGTCTACACACAGAAACTGGTTTGACTGAAACCTGAAAAAAACAAACAGACACAGGTCAAAAATAATAATCACAGTAGTTTTACACATACCTTTGGTTTCTATGGCTAAATAACTGATTTAACTGATTTTGTTAGCATTTTCTATCCTATTATTCTGATAATGTGAAGGCACTTACTAGAAGCGGTGGTTGTGGGGCAATTAAGAAGTTGATTCTGAGCTTATCTCCCCCAAAACTTCTGAGGGGAAGAGTCCCCCCTATCTTCTCCCCTATAAAGGAAAGAGAAGGGGATCTATGCTTTTAATTCCATGTAAGGTATGACTGTGGACTACTCAGAATACCCCTCTTTGCAATAGTACCCTAACAGCAGAGAGCTGTAGCAGTGTAAGCTAGACTGGTCTCTGCTTGGGGCTCTAGCTTCAGCCCGAGCCTTGGACTGGGAATACGTCCACTCAACTCTGGCTTGTCTCACCTCCCTCTGCCTCCTGTGTGAACTGTCGGCCAGGTTAAACCAGGCCACCTCAGTACTTGTGTCATGGGGCAAAGGTGAGTAATCTTTGTTTCTTCAGCTCCTGGATTTTTAGCAATGTCTGACTGCCTGCATACTATTGAAATTCAGCTGCTAGCTGTACCTTAACCAAAACCAGTTGATGCTCTTAAAATAATCTGATTTCAGAAGCTCCTCGGGCATGGTTTAAGGTCTTGTTTTGCCTTTGGCCCTTGGCTCTGGGGCACTGGAGCCCTGAATTGATTTCAAAGTCATGAGAACTTAAATAGGCTACTAAAGGCTTCTAACTGGCCAACTCACAGCCTAGTTCAACATGCACTTATGGAGCCAATTGCTCTGTGCCAAGGTCAGTACCAAGAACTAAAGGTACAAAATGGACTGGACCTAGTCCTTGCCCTTCAGGAGTTCACAGCCTATTTACAAAGCCAGAGGAGTAAACAGATGATTTCAATGTATTGTGATTAATGATAGGCAAGAGATGAGAACTTGATGTCTTGAAAGCACTGAGGAGAAGCACCCAACCCAATCTAGAGGCATCAGGGAAGATTTCCTGAAGGGGAGTTCAACATGTAGGTTTCAAAGGAGTTAGTGAGAAAAAAAGACGAGAAATAAATATTAAAGAATGGACAACAGTAGCAATGGCAAAGGAGTGTCTAATAGCACTTCATGCTCAGGGAACCACGGAGAGTCAAGAAAATTAAAATTTAAAGTACAAGGTTTAGAGTGGTAAGAAACGAGAGTAGAGAGGGAGATGGATGGGGAAGTAGTCATTGAGTATTGAATATCACATTAAGGAGCTTAGCTTATATCCTAAAGGCCCCTTAGGAGTTTTAAGCTGAGAAGATCTGTCAAACATCACTTGGGGTGCATTGAATATATGAATGAATAAACACATCTATGTCACAACTTCACCTGAAAATGTGCAGTTTTCCCAGGAGCCCACAGAATAAGGCCAGAATTCATTTGCTTGTTTCTCACCAGGCTTCTCTAATCTCAGTTTCTATTCTCAACTCACTCTGTTCTCTAGCCACATAAAAGTCAGTCTTTTTACTCATTTAAAGCTCATGCTATTCCTTATTACTAATTGGTACCTTTATGCTTCCCTTCTCTGGTGAATTCATAATAATTCTTTGAGAATAAGGACAATTAACATTTTCTCTAAGAAGTATTCCTTGACTACTACTCTATTTTTCCTCTGTCTTTCTGTAGGACCCTACTCATGCTTTATAACTTTTAACACAAAATGTTGTAACATCACTGTTTCCCTGAGTATTCCCCACTTAGCATGAGCTTCCTGAAAACAAAGAAGATCCTTAATTATTTCTACATTCTCGACTTTACATAATTAGCACTCAATAAATTTGAAAATTGAAAGAACGTAAAGATCAACCAGTTAAAATAGAAGGTTAGAAACAGACCTTTCTAATCACTTTGGCACTGAAAGGCTTTAATTGTGGGGTGTAGCAGAAAAAGCACCAATCACCAAGTTGTAAGGTGTGAGATAGGATGTGAGATTTCACTCCATGTCCTGATGGTTACTTACTGTAGTCATCTTTTCCTATCTCTGTACCTTGGTAGCCCCAAGCTATGTATTACTTCGACTGAATCCCTAAAAGTTTATCAATTTCCCTCCCAATCCAGATCCAATTCTCTAGGATTATATGATTTGTATGATCCACATTCCTATATCTTAGAGGCCTAGAGAGGATATGGCAAGGGAATATATAAAACACCTGGGTTGAGAAGAAAAATGTGAGGTACTGTGATAAATGAATACTAGGAAAAGTATCTAAGAGATACTTTATTTTTTTTTTAAATATTATTTTATTAGTTGGAGGCCAATCACTTCACAACATTTCAGTGGGTTTTGTCATACATTGTCATGAATCAGCCATATAGTTACACTAAGAGATACTTTAGAAAGCCTCACTCAGAATGGAAACAGCTTCCTCTCCCTTCCTTTCCATCACATCTAAAGAATGATGCACAGTGGCATTTAGAGTTGTGTTGAGTTGACTTTGCTTAGCTGCAAGTAGCCCATGAAAGCCCATACAAAATAGTGCACAAAGTGAGTTTTGTAAATTAAATTCCAATAGGGTACATACTTATTCATTTGCAGCTTTCTTACATCAAGAGATCTGCTGATATACTCCAGTCTAAAAAAGCTAGATGTTTTCCTGGATTTGGTTGTGAAATCAAAGCCACAGTAACACAAGCCAGGCATAAAAAAGGGAATTAAACATATTAACAGGACCTTTCCTAGCTGCCTGGAAGTAAAGGGGAAAAGCTTAATAACATTTGCAAAAAGATGGCTAATAGAATGTGTTGCTATTTAATTTGCATATTTTTTATTTAATGTGAAAATGGAGTCCTGATTCTTTTCTGATTCCCTTATCACTACTTCCAAACTATAACTCTAGCCCATTTGTCGTCCCAAGTTTGGACAATATTGGTTTGGTTGAACCCAGAGAAGTGAGTGCCAGGGTTCCAGGACAGAGTGTGAAGATAATTTATGTAATGTAATTTATGTAATGACAATTTAAAATGATAGTATTTGCATAGTGCTTTACTATGAAAAATCCCTTTTTTGCACAAATTATCTTGATTCTTGTAATAACTATGCTCAAGTGAACCTCAGGGTTTTTGTACCTGCTTTTCTTTTTGTTTGAATTGTTCTTCCCACTTATTAATATCTTTGCCTAGTTGTACTAATGCTTCAGGTCTCAACTCAATGATTAAGGTAACTTTTCTTGACTTCATTTGTCTATGTTAAGTCTCTCTGTTACACACTCATGGCAACTGGTATCTTTCTTTGTTTCTGTTATCATAATTGCAATTTTACATGAGTGGGCATGAGTATTTAATTATGATAACTCTATAATATAAAGTTGTTGAGAAGCGGCTGCCTAGCCAGAGACCATATTTATCAGCTCTCCTAACATCCTGGGGAAAGGAAACATTCGTATGACCAGTTCTTACTAATGCAATATGAACAGACATATGTCATTTCTGGGCTACAGAAGTTAAAAAGCAGGTATACCTTCTTTATTTTCTCTTTGTAACTCTTCCTGCCTAGAGTCTTCTGAGGACCTAAGGCGGTGGTTTTTAAAGTTGACTGCAATGTTAGAATCACCTAGAAACTTAAAAATTTCTGATAGCCAAATAAATTAAATCTCTGTATATGGACAACTGGGCACCAGTACTTTTTAAGCTCCTTAGGATATTCTAGTGGGTAGTCAAAGCTGAGAACCACTGTCTAGGCATGGCTTCTGAATCACTGAAACACTGTGGAGAAATGCTGCCTGTTGAGTAAGAATGTCTGTATTTCTCTCTTATGTGAACAAAAAGTAAGCTTATGTTGGTGGTGGTGAAAGTCACAGAAATTTGGGTAGTTTTTTTTTTTGTTGTTATATCAGCTATTTTACTGTAATATATTCCTCATTGTATCTCTAGTGCCTAGCACAGAGTCAAGTATATATTAGTGCATAATTACTATTTTTGAAAAAAAGGTATTATCTTTCTCACCTTTACACTGAAGCTCAAAGTGGTTAAATAAGTTACCAAAGTTTGCACAGCTAGAAAGCAGAAGCCTGATTTTGAGCCCAGATCTTCTTGATTACAAAATGATTATTCCCACTCTATTATGATATTCCATTTTGCATATGAGGAAACCATAATTTTTCAGAAACACAGGCACTAACTTCACTACACCTTATAAGTAGCAATTAGTGATGGCCTCAGGATGGTGGGGCTATTAGTACTTAATTAGTGGTAAAAACAAAAAGACACTGATGGGAGTTGGTAGAAGTTGGTAGATGTTAAGACCCTTACCTGGATCTTAGGTTGCCTGTTTTAAGATTAAGCCTGAAACTTCAAGACCCTTTTTCACGAGACAAAAAAAAATTAGAATATAGTATTTTGTGGTAGAAAAACAAAGACCTTGGCCCTAGACCAAATTAAGATCTGCTTAAATGATCTCATTGACTCCAGTTTCCCTTTATCTTCCAAATTTGTCTAATGTGGCTTTCTAAAGACCATGTGCACCCTATCACCTCCATAGCTCAAAAATAAGTAATGACTTCCTTTCCCTCCCCATGTCAATTCCATATCATTCTGCCCAAACTGCTACAAGACTCTCCATAAACTGTCCCTGTCACACCCAGCCAACTTTTTCTGTCAGCCCTCCTCTACACAGACTTTTCTTAAGCAGAGTGCCTTTTTCACACTTTGTACCCCATCCATATCAACTTCAGCATTCCTTCAAACTTTTTTTTTATGCTGAGGCTTGCTATCTACACCACTTTGCTCATGTTCCATAACTCCAAGAAGTCATTTTATACTACTCTGGTCCATATAGTATTTTTATAGTTGCTATGTTTTGTGTGTTGGTTCCATCTCCCTGAACGAGTTTGTCAACAACTTGGTTAGCCAGATACCATACCAAGTCTTCTTCATTTATGGAATTTTGGTCATTGATAATTTTCTTTACAAAGGTAGTTAACAAGTCACTCTTTAATACATGATCCCATTTGATAGTTACACTCACCCTATGAAATATATAAATTGATTCCCTATTTAGCAAAATAATTATTGCAAGTCTGCTACCTGCCAGGCACTGTGCAAGGAAGTTATTTCTAGCCTTTGTTTATAGATGAAGAAACTGAAAACTTTGATAGAGACAGATAAATTCACACAGTTGAAAGACAACTGATCTAGGCCTCCTCAGGTTTATCATTCTACATGCAAGGCTTTCTCTTTTACATGTTAGATCTCCTCTAGAGTAAGCATTCAGTATTTATTAATTGAAATAAGCTAAATTTTTTGTTATGTATTTGGGGGAATTCAGTTCAGTTCAGTCACTCAGTCGTGTCTGACTCTTTGCGACCCCATGGATTGCAGCACGCCAAGCATCCCTGTTCATCACCAACTCCTGGAGTTTACTCAAGCTCATGTCCATTGAGTCAGTGATGTCATCCATCCATCTCATCCTCTGTCATCCCCTTCTCCTCCCACCTTCAATCTTTCCCAGCATCAGGGTCTTTTCCAACGAGTCGGCTCTTGGCATCAGTGGCCAAAGTATTGAAGTCTCAGCTTCTGCATCAGTCCTTGGAATGAATATTCAAGACTGATTGACTGGTTGGATCGCCTTGCTGTCCAAGGGACTCTCAACAGTCTTCTCCAACACCACAGTTCAAGAGCATCAATTCTTCGGCATTCAGCTTTCTTTATAGTCCAACTCTCACATCCATACATGACTACTAGAAAAACCATAGCTTTGACTAGATGGAACTTTTTTGGCAAAGTAACGTCTATGCTTTTTAATATGCTCTCTAGGTTGGTCATAACCTTTTTGGGGGGGTGGAATTAATGGTATATTATTAGGGGCATTAGCAATGTTGGACACCAATTGCTTGCTGGGTAGTAAGGATATATACATAAAAATTAATAACATTGGTTATGTTCTGTTAAGTTTCAACTGAATGGTAGTTTCCCAGGCCTTCTGAAAAGGAGAAGAGCACTGTAGGAGCTTTAGAAGGAATGTTCAAATCCTTGCCCTGTCACTTACTAACCATGAGAACTTATACTGAGGTTTGGAAAGAAAGAATACTCCCTACTTTGTAGAATTTTCATGAGGATTGAATAAAGTATGTATCTATAATGCCTAGAATGTTTCTCAAATATCAATTCTTGTTTGGTTCTTTGGCATTATAAAGCATACTTTTGAGGGTCAGAGAAGATATAGACCTAAGTGTAGAGAAATTCATTAAGAAAATTGCAATTGAGTTCCTCTTAAGTGTCAGGCTCAGTGCTAGGAGCTGGAGAAAGAACAGTGAACAAAGTAAACAAGACTTTTGTTTTTATAGAGTGTACAGGCAAGGGCTTTATGAAATATAAGCTATGTGCCTATAATATTTAATTCCATTGAGCCAGTTTGCTCAATGGAATGGTAGTCATTCCCCAACATACTATATCAGGAAGTTGTGAGAACCAGATTAGATGATGTACATGGAAGCATTCTTGTGAACTGTAAAAAATTGTACTAATAAAATTATTAGTATTTGTGTTCCTATTTGATAGCAAGAGGGGTTAAAAAACATAAGTTGGTAGCTGTAGATACCAGAGAATACATTATCACAAAATCCTGACCAGACTAGCAAGAGTACTTATGGGTACCAGAGTGCATATTGCCTTAGAATCCTGATCAAGAGCCTGACCAGTCTGGAGTGACTATGAGAAAGTCATCAACATCAAGGGCCAGCTGTTGGAGGTACCCAGGCACTTTGTACAGCCAGGGAGGTCTGGCTGTCTGTAATAGTGAAAGAGAAAGCCTTTGTCCTGGCATCTAGCCACTCTTTCTTATACTCATGTTCCCATTTTCCCTGTCAGGAAGTCTATATCCCCATTGTCTTCCCAATTTTTCCCCTTCTCCCCACTCTAAGTGAATCTGCTCTAGGGACAATATCTGGTCAATTAATTCATATTGATGGGTCAATGACTGAAAGGTCTTCATGGATGACCACTCCCAAGGAAAGGGACATTGAGTTGGGGGCTAAGTCTTAAGATAAGAAATTGAATGCTAATTGGCAGAATTCTGAAGAGTATCAATAAAGCTTGAGTTCCTCTGAAATCAGGTGGATAGGAGACTTAACAATAATAGAACCAGAAAATATAGGCACTAAAAGATTTCTCAAAGTATGTTTACTAGAACACTACTCATTCATCTGTTCTTCTAGAAAAGAAGAGAATGGAGAAGTGATGGCTAATATCCCTGGAAATCTTCAAAGCATGGGTCTTTTAGGAATCATTGTTAGGATTGGGGAAGGACACAGATCTGTTGGCACATGAAGAGAGAACCATCTTTAAATATCACTAGTAAGGTCCTCAGGGCTGCATCAGTTGGCAAAAATGTATATTCTTTGCTTCTGTAGAAAAATATATTCATTTGATTGTTTTCCTGGAAACCCTCTTTGAAGGAAACTGTCACTTTTTCCAGAAGGAATATCCCAGGCACATGTTATTGAGAGCTACTGTGCTCCTACAATGTGCCTTCTCCCTGGTAACATTTGACTGACCAAAGGATGGACATGTAACACAAGTTTTTACAATCAATCTTTATCTTGGTTTTTGTAGATTCCAAGCCAGTTTGGCTCTTAACTTGAACTGTAGAGATGTTATCAGTAGCCATTTTGTCCAGGGTGGACTTAGAATGAAGAAAGTGGTTTATAGAGAAGAGGAGGAAGAGGAAACATGCCAAAAGAAGCAAAGACAGTAAAAAGAAAAGAGACCTGATAATACTAAGTCTCTTGTTCCAATTGTTTGAGGCCCCGAAGAGTCCTGGTTCTGTAAGACATCCCTATACACTTAATTATTAATATAAATAGTTCTGTATTCTAAGTTATTCAAATTTTCTTTTTTTCCTTATTGACCTTAACTAGGTTTCTATTATTTGCAAACATACTCCTAAACTAGTAAAGTCTCCTACTTATCAAAAACAAAGGTGACTCATTAGTGAACTTTTATATTTATACATTCCTACCATTGTATAGGCCATTTTTGCTTTTATTTTAATTGTGACTTAATCACATTTTTTATAGTTTTTATTCTTCAATTTTTTGATGCAGTGTATCACAGTGATTGATTTTCAGATACTGAAAAATACTTGCTTCTCTGGGATAAATTCCACTTGATCATGGTTGTATGATAATATTAATGTATTATTGGATTTATATTGCTGGTATATTATTGAGCATTTCTGCATCTATGTTTATTAGTGATATTGGGCTATAATTTTCTTTTTTGTGGTATCTTTGTCTGATTTTGGTATCAAGGTGATGGTGGCCTCATAGAATGAGTTGGGGAGTTTTCGTTCCTCTGCAATCTTTTGGAACAGTTTTAGAAGGATAGGTGCTAATTCTTCTCTAAATGCATGATAGATTTCACTTTTGAATCCATCTGGTCCTAGGCTTTTGTTTGTTGGGAATTTTCAAATCACAGTTTCAACTTCAGTCCTTACGATCAGACTGCTCATACTTTCTATTTCTTCCTGGTTCAGTCTTGGGAAATTTTACCTTTCTAAGAATTTGTCCATTTCTTCCAGGTTGTCCATTTTATTGGTATACAGTTGCTTGTAGTAGTCTTTTATGATCCGTTGTATTTCTGTGGTGTCAGTTTTAATTTTTCTTTCCTTTCTAATTCTATTGATCTGACTTCTCTCTCTCTCTCTCTCTCTCTCTTTTTTCTTTTTTGGTGAGTCTAGCTAAAAGTTTAACAATTTTGTTTATCTTTTCAAAGAACCAGCTTTTAGTTTCATTGATCTTTGCTATTATTTTTTTGTCTCTATGTCATTTATTTCTGCTCTGGTGTTTATAATTTCATTCCTTCCACTAACTTTAGGTTTTGCTTGTTCTTTCTCTAGTTGCTTCAAGTGTAATGTTATGTTGTTTATTTGAGGTTTTCTTGTTTCTTGAGATAAGACTGTATTGCTACAAACTTTCCTCTTAGTACTGCTTTTGCTGTATCATAGAAGTTTTGGATCATTGTGCTTTCATTTTCATTTGTCTCTAGGTAGTTTTTTATTTCCTCTTTGATTTCTTCAGTGATCCATTGATTATTTTGTAGCATATTGTTTAACCTCCACATGTTTGTGTTTCTTAGTTTTCTTCTTGTAGTTTGTTTCTAATTAAATACTGTTGTGATCAGACTAAGTCAAAGTCTTTAATTGTGTGGATCACAACAAACTGTGGAAAATTCTTAAAGAGAACAGATTACTAGACCACCTTACCTGCCTCCTGAGAAATTTGTATGCAGGTTAAGAAGCAACAGTTAGAAGAACTGGACATGGAACAACAGACTGTTTCCAACTTGAGAAAGGAGTACGTCAAGGCTGTATATTGTCACCCTGTTTATTTAATTTATATGCAGAGTACATCATGCAAAATGAAAGGCTGGATGAAGCACATGCTAGAATCAAGATTGTCGGGAGAAATGTCAATAACCTCAGCTATGCAGATGACACCACACTTGTGGCAGAAAACAAAGAACTAAAGTGCCTCTTGATGAAAGTGAAAGAGGATAGTGGAAAAAGTTGGTTTAAAACTCAGTACTCAGAAAACTAAGATCATGGCATCCGGTCCCATCACTTCTTGGCAAATAGATGGGGAAACAATGGAAACAGTGAGAAACTTTATTTTGGGGGGCTTCAAAATCACTGCAGATGGTGACTGCAGCCATGAAATTAAAAGACACTTGCTCCTTGGAAGAAAAACTATAACCGACCTAGACAGCACATTAAAAAGCGGAGACATTACTTTGACAACAAAGGTCCATCTAGTCAAAGGTATGGTCTTTCCAGTAGTCATGTATGGATGTGAGAGCTGGACTGTGAAGAAAGCTGAGGGCCGAAGAATTGATGCTTTTGAACTGTGGTGTTGGAGAAGACTCTTGAGAGTCCCTTGGACTGCAAGACAATCCAACCAGTCAATCCTAAAAGAAATCACTCTTGAATATTCATTGGAAGGAATGATGCTGAATCTGAAACTCCAATACTTTGGCCACCTGATGTGAAGAGCTGACTCACTGGAAAAGACCCTGATGCTGGGAAAGATTGAAGGCCAGAGGAGAAAGGGATGACAGAGGATGAGATGGTTGGATGGCATCACCAACTTGATGAACGTGAGTTTGTGTAAGCTCTGGGAGTTGGTGATGGACAGGGAGCCCTGGTGTGCTGCAGTCCATGGGGTCTCAAAGTGTTGGACACAACTAAGGAAATGAACTGAACTCAGCTGTGGTCAGAAAAGATGCTTGATAAAATTTCAATTTTCTTAAATTTACCCAAGTGTTGTTTGTGGCCCAGTACATGGTCAATCCAGGAGAATGTTCCATGTGCACTTTAGAAGAGCATGTATTCTGCTGCCTTTGGATGGAATGCTCTATAAATATCATTTAATTCCTTCTAGTCTAATGTGTCATTTAATGCCTCTGTTTCCTGATGGATTTTCTGTCTGGATGATATATCCATTGATGAAAGTAGGGTATTAAAGTTCCCTAGTATTTGTGTGTTACTGTCAATTTCTCTTTTTATAGTTGTTAGTATTTGCCTTATATTCTTATGCTGGGTACATCTATACTTATCTTTGGACTGATCCCTTAATTATTATGTATTTTCCTTCTTTGTCTCTTATAACAGTCTTTATTTTAAAATCTATTTCATCTGGTATGAGTATTGTTGTGCCAGCATTTTTAAGTTTCCATTTACATGGAATACTTTTTTCCATCCCCCACATGTGATGGTAATGACGGAACTTGTAGACGAGGTGCTATTTGAATAGTTAAGAAACCTATAGAAACAGAGGCACATAGCAAGGCTAAGGCTTATCAAGGGTCAATATCAGAGTTAGAGCAGATATAAAAGTGTTACGATTTTGAATTATTCATTAATTTCATTGTCTCAGCCCAAACTGAGGGGGCTTGGGTTTGCACTGGTGAAAAATGCCATAGAGATGGCAGAGTAAAAGCCAAAGGTTTCCTCTAACACCTGAGTGACAGAATCTATGAGCCTAAAGCTGTTAAAGCATGTGAGTATAGTCATTCTGAGTCCACAGTGGTTGGCACATTCATTTTATGCACCATGGCATACAGTAGTTAAGACAACATAATTTGTTGAGTCAGAAGATTTTTGAATCTTGTCTATATAACTTTCAAACTGTGTGGTTCTAAGCAAGAAACAAACTCTCTGAGCTCCAGTTTTCTCATTTCTGAAATGAGATGAAAAATACCTTCCTAGCTAAACTCACAGAGTTGTTAGGGTTATCATAGGAAAAAGCTCTAAAAGTTCTCAAAGCTGAACCTGTCCTAATCTGACTTTTTAACAAAATAAAAGTTCAGTTCTACTAATGCTGAAAATAATAGGTTTGGTTATTTTCTATTGAATATTTCTTGAGGGTATGCCTAGTACATAGTGGGTACTGAGAAAAAAAGTCAGTTACTTATTAAGACTGTCTGGCATTTTATCAATGGAAAGAAGACCCCACAGAAGATATACAAATATCATTTAGTAGTCAAGATAACATAAGCAGTGGTGCCAGGTTTCTAAACCTGACTCTATCAATTGCTAGCTGTTTGATCTCAGATAAGTTGCTGCATTTCTCCAAGCTTTATTTTTCTTTTCTCATCTAAAATAAGAGTAATAATAGTAATTTTCTCATAGGATTGTTGTGAGGATTAAATGATTTAATTCAAATAAAGCTGTTAGAAGAATGGCTGAATACAGAGTAAGTGCTCTCATTACTAGATGAATTAGTTCATGGAAGCTCCTTTAAAAGGATGGCTAGCACACAATAAGTATAATAAATATTAGTGGTATTATAGTCCATTGCATAGACTTTCCTCTGGTGAAGAGAGCCACAACCCAGTTGTTACTAGATGAGGCCATTTTGTTTCAATTTGAACACACAATCCAAATGCTCTTGCAATGCTATATTCTTCTAGGCCTATATCCTTGTCCTAGTTTACTATCTGTGATAAGGGATGCTGTTAACAGCTTTACAGACAAGTTTTCCAGGCACTGCCATAGCACAGGCAATTGCATTTTGGCCAGCATTGGAAAGCAGGTGACTAAGGAATGATAATGTTAGTTAGGAGACAAAGGACATATTGCTGATAAGCTAGTATTTGATCTTTGTTTTTGAATTTGCTTTATTCCCAGGTTTAGGTTGATTCACAAAGGAAAACAACCAGAATTGGTATAGTTTGCAATTCTATGAGAATGCAATCTGTTTTGGTCTGTTGGAAAATAGTTTGCCCTTCTTTATGGCTTTGATCATAATAACTCATGATTCCAGTATACACAAACCTGAATCATCTATCTAAATAAAGTAATAAAATTTCAACTGACAAATATCAGAACACTATCTGTGATTCTTTCAGCAAAGTATAAGAATTCCTACTAATAACTCTCTACTTTCCAAGGTAAAAGAGAATGATACCCCTTCCTTTCACTTTTTTATTGATTTGCACATCAACTCAACCAAAAAATAAAGAAACTGTTGATGTTCACAGATTGATTCATGATGGTCTAAGGAGTTAACTTCCCTGGTCAAGGATAGAACTTAATTGGTTAGGACATTTTCTCAGGGACTTGTGAGATAACTTACACTTCTCTGAAAGGGAAACTTGTTGCAGAAGGCAGTAGCAAAGGATTGTAGAACTCTATCTATAACACAACCTCAGCTCTACCCCCTTGGGTCTTCACTTTCACTTATGCCCCAAAGAAGCTGCCAGGAAAGTGGACACCAGAGAATTTGTCCCAATTTCAAGATAAAGCTAGTCCAACTCTAACCAAAGTTTTCAGTTAGCTACAAATAATGTGTGTCTCTGGGGAAAGGGGATCACTTGTTTATCACTGAAAATTCTGGTGTGGAAGAAAGAATTCTGACAAAGGAGAATGCTGTTCCCACATTTCTTTGCATCTGGATAGCTGAATGACCTTTGGCCAGGTCACTTCAGCTTCAGAGGGTAGACTCCCTTTCTAATCAACAGAGTTAATTGTGCATGCTCTGCTTAACTCCAAAAGTTTCTATGAAAACTGGGGTATTATATGCATATATTTTTGTGAATCATATTTTCCTATGTAAAACTCACTGCTGTCAAGGCCTGAAGCTGCAGAAATACCTTGAAGATAGGGTGAAGACACCCCTCTTTTGTTTGCTATAGAAATAACATGGATATGATAGCTGTTGTTCAGTGGTCCTTCTTTTCTAGCTTTAATCTCTATATGGAAGCTCTGCTACTATGAAAGATAGCAATGATCTCAAGCATATCTTTTGGTCTTACTCTGATTTCCCCAAAACATTCCATTCTTAAAAGCCTATAGGTGATATATGTTCTCTGATTGAATGTCATTTTTCCCTTTTGGCAGCTATTGATTCCCGCCTCCTTATCAGGTAAAGCAAAAACAAATTTGAGCCAAGATTCCCTGTATCTTGCCATCTACAAATGTGTTTTCCACAACAAAAATTGTCAAGGACATTTCTAGAGTAGAATGAGATGAGGCCTTTTTGCTGGAGAAGGGTGAGATATGGTGAGATGTGAGATGTAGGAAGAAAGAAAGATCTAGCTGAAATGATTTCCAACTTTTGACCTCTGCCTCACATGTTTTGAAACTTTTTAAATAGGAGTTTAAACTTTGAATCCCAAATGTTGTCCCTGGCACTTGAACGTGGGGTCAAACATCCTTAGGCATTTTGAAAAGTAAACAGAAGTATACAGATGATACCAGTAATTAACTGTTGCCTAATGCATGAGAGGCAATATGACATTTTGTTTTGTGTCATAGAGAGTAGGCTTCAAGTTCTAGGTCTGCCTAAATATAGTCATCTTTAAAATGGGAATAATAACAGCAGTGTTTCCCTTGAAGAGCTCTTGTAAGTACATAATGGATAGATTATTAGAATAATCCTTATTGCATATTCTGAGTTTTTTTTTTGTTTTTGTTGCTGTTGTTTTCACAGCAAACTGTGAAGAATAAAATTATTATTATCTCCATTTAGAAAAAAGTAAAAGGAGGCCCAAACTGGAAGATTACCAGAGGTCACATAGCACATAAATAGGAGTAGAAAGTATTTTTATTCTTCATCAAATGTTGCTATGAAACCTATTATGAAATGTCTTGCTCTACCATAGATTCAATACTGTCCCAGCTCATCTAATGTTTGGCTTGCATACTACGGATAGATAGGGCACCTCTCCAGAGTATCAGAGAGGCCACTGAGGCATAGTGGTAAAAGATCAGTTGCTTTGTGATAGAACATCTAAATTCATAGTTGTACTGGCCCTATCTGTTATCAGCTGACTTTGGAAAAATTACTTAATATTTCTGAGCTTCAGTTTCCTCCTCTACAAAATAGAATTAACTTCTATTCATCTGGTTTATTATACAAAAGTGATTAACAATGTCTTGTAAAGCCAGTGAATTTCAACATAATTATCGTTATTAGCAGTTAAATAGCAGATGTGTGGACAAATCTCTCTCTTTCTATGCTACTTTTGTAATCTGCATGCATTTAAAATTTTATACCTATATTTTGGTTAAACAGAACATCTAGAGCTCTTAGTCATAGTGCCTGGTAGAGTGCCTGGTACACAGTAAGAGTTCCACACATTTGTTGAAAAATTAATGAATAGGAATGTACAAGGCGTGGGATACTGCCTGGTGGAGGAGGAAGTTTTTATATCAGATATATTTATATAATATATCAGGCTGTGATAAGTGTTTTAGAAGTGAAATAATAGAGTTATAAAAATTAATTGTGATTAATAAATCCAAAAGTGCTTCCCAAAAAGCTCAAGATTTGAGCTGTGCTTTGAAAGTTAAGTTGAATTTGGTCATGAGAAGAGCAAAGGAATAACATTTTTGTAAAAGCCAACAGCTTGACCCAACATAGGCTGGCCTGAGAGTATATGATATTTTCAAAGAGAGTCCAGGATGTCTGATATGGTTGAAGAGGTGGGTGATTGGCAGGAGAATGAGATGGGAGAAGGTGCTGCAGAGAGAGATTAGGACCTAACTGTGATAAATTTTAAAGGCTAGGCTATGAAACTTGGACTTGAACCTGCAGGTCAGAGTTTGCAGATTGGCAGCCCACAAACTAAATTTTGTCCACAGACATGTTTTTTTTGGCTGGAAAATAGTTGGCCTGGATAATGTTTTTAAACAAATTGAATTAGTTGCCAACTTTTTAAAAATTGAGGAGATTTTACATTAAAGTCTGGAATGCTATTCTTAAAAATAATGGAACATCTGGAATATTGAGGTTTCATTCCTGCTTGGCAACAACCAGTTGGAGTTGAGTGGAGGCTGCCTCCTTGAGTTGGGGCATAATTTTTTCTAGTTGGCCTCACTCAACAACCTTTTCTCTCTCTAATACCAGGTTCTCTTCAGTCACTTTTATTTAAAGAGGCTTTCAGGTCTGAAACCCCTAGTATAGGCAATTAAAGTTTATAGAGAAGAGAAGCAATGCTATCAGAGTTATTTTTAAATAAAGAACCCTCTGATTTTGATTCTATTGAAGATAGCCTTGAGGAAGGTGGTCAGGGGAGAAGTTAGGGCTGGTGCTATGAGGAAGGGTAGGATGGAGGCATCACCATTTAGGGAGAAAGAAGAAAATATGAGATGAGAAATTAGTCTCTTATAACTGTCTAAATGGAGGAAACAGCAAACATCTACAAATCAGCAGAAGGAAAAACTCTGAGCATTTATTCATAAGCCTCACTCTTTCTAGCCCAACTGAAATATAGATATTTAAATGATTTTTCACTCATGTTCTTAGACTGTGAATAAACTCCTCAAAGACACAGTCCACAGTATCCCATTTATCAGGGAATCCCAAGTGCCTAGCACAGGGTCTGCCAAGCAGTAAGTGCTCAATACCCCTTCAATGCATGAATTGGAGAGATTCTCTACCTGTAGGTGGAGAAAAGGCTTACTGTATGCCTAAGTATGCTGAAACCACAAGTATGGCTGCAAACCCCCAAAGCCAAACTCTCTTTGGAAATAGGATTCTAATTAAGTGGAAATAGATGCCATTCATTTATTCAACAGATATTTATTAAGTAATGACTATGTGCCATGCCAGACTGAGTCCTAAGGATTGGATGATGAACAGAATTAACAAGGTCCCTGCTATCAGGAAACAAACTTATAGTCTAGTGAGGAAAATAGATATTAAACAACTGAATGCACAATTAATATACTTGTATTTGCCTGAAGAACTATGAACAGAGGTTTGTAATATTGTGCAGGAGGTGGTGGTGAACAAAAAGAGTCCCAGAGAAAAAGAAAAGCAAGAAGGCAGAGTGGTTATCTGAGGAGGCTTTATGAATAGCAGAATAATGAAGAGAAGCAAAAAGCGAGGGAGAGAGGGAAAGGTACAATGAATTAAAGGCAGTGTTTCAAAGTTTAGCTAGAAGAGACAAGAAGGCCCTCTTCAATGAGCAGTGCTTAATAGAAAAAAAGGGCAAAAACTAGAGATCTCTTCAGGAAAATTGGAAACATCAAGGGAGAATTCCACCAAAAGATGGGCAAAATAAAGGATAAAAATGGTAGAGACCTAGTAGATGCTGAAGAGATCAAGAAGAGATAGAAAGAATACACAGAACTGTATAAAAAAGATCTTAATGAATGGGATTACTATGATGGTGTGGTTAGTCACCCAGAGCTAGACATTCTGGAGTGTGAAGTCAGGTGGGCCTTGAGAAGCACTGTTGTTAATAAACCTAGTGAATGTGATGAAATTCCAGCAAAACCATTTAAATCACTAAAGGAGGATGCCATCAAAGTTTTGCATTCAATATTTCAACAAATCTGGAAGACTTAGCAGTGACCACAGGACAAGAAAAGGTCAATCCTCATCCCAATTCCCAAAAAGGTAGTACCAAAGAATGTGCTAACCATAGGACAGTTGAACTTACCTCCCATGCTAGTAAGGTCATGCTTAAAATCTTGCATGCTAGACTTTAGCATTATGCAAACCAAGAACTTCCAGATGTTCAAGCTAGGCTTAAAAAGGAATAGGAACTAGAGATCAAATTGCCAACATTCGCTGGATTATAGTGAAACCAAGGGAATTTCAGAAAAACATCTCTATTTCATTGACTACACTAAAGTCTTGACTATGTAGATCATGACAAACTGTGGAAGGCTCTTAGAGAGATGGGAATACCAGACCATTTTACCTTTCTCCTGAGAAACTTGTATGCAGGTTCAAGAAGCAACAGTTAGAACCTGTATGGAACAACTGATTGGTTCAAGATGGAGAAAGGAGTACAGTTCTCTGTTGTCACCCTGTTTGTTTAACCTATATGCTGAGCACATCATGAGAAATTACTGGGCTGGATGAGTCACAAGCCAGAATCAAGATAGGTGGGAGAAACATCAACAGCTTCAGATAAGTGGATGATATCACTCTAATGGCAGAAAGCAAAGAAGAACTAAAGAGGCTCTTGACGAGGGTGAAGGAGGAGAGTGAAAGAGCCGGCTTAAGACTAAATATTTAAAAAACTAAGATCACGGCATCTGGCCCTATTATTGCATGGCAAATACAAGGGGGAAAGGAGGAAGTAGTGACAGATTTCCTCTTCTTTGCACTCCAAAATCACTGTGGCTGGTGACCGCAGCCATGAAACCAGAAGGCGATTGCTTCTTGGCAGGAAAGTGATGACAAACCTAGACAGTGTGTTGAAAAGCAGAGACATTACTCTGCCGACAAAGGTCTGTATAGTCAAGGCTATGGTCTTCCCAGTGGTCACATACAGTTGTGAGAGCTAGATCATAAAGAAGGCAGAATGCCAAAGAATTGATGCCTTCGAACTGTGGTGCTAGAGAAGACTCCCGAAAGTCCCTTGGAAAGCAAGGAGATCAAACCAGTCAATCTTAAAGGAGATCAACTCTGAAAATTCACTGGAAGGACTAATGCTGAAGCTGAAGCTCCAGTATTTTGGTCATCTAATGAACGCAGATAACTCATTGGAAAAGTCTCTTATGCTGAGAAAGATCGAAGGCAGAAGGAGAAGAGGGTGTCAGAGGATGAGATGGCTGGACGGCATCACCGATGCAGTGAACATAAACTTGGGCAAACTCCAGGAGAAGGTGAGGGACAGCGAGGCCTGGCCTTCTGCAGTCCACAGGATCAGAAAAAGTCGGACATGACTGGGTGACTAAACAACAATTTGTGAGAAAACTTCCAACAGAGAAATACTGGGTACTGTTAAAACATGTTAAAAGGTGAATGAATGGAGAATTTGAGATAGCTCAGGAGGTATAAGATGTCTTTCTGGAAATGCTTTATGCATAGGCATTAGCTAAATGAGTAAGGAGAAGGATAAGCCAGCATTTCAGGTACAGGGAACAGCATATGAAAAGGCATGAAGAACTATTGGGCCTTTGAGGAACTTTGAGTAAAGGCCAGTGTGAGCAAGGCTCAGAAAACAGGAGGAAAAGTGGTATGAGATCAAATCAGAGAGGTTACAAGACACCAGATCATATAGCATCTGGTTAAAGATTTGGAGATTTATACTAAGAGGAATGGGAAGCCAGAGACAGAATTTAAGTGAGTGATCAGATTCAACTTAAAAACAGCTCTCTACACAAACATATATTGACAATTGATTATTAAAAAGGTCTCAGTTCAGTTCAGTCACTCAGTAATGTCCGACTCTTTGCCAGGCCTCCCTGTCCATCACAAACCCTTGGAGTTTACTCAAATTCATGTTCATCGAGTTGGTGATGCCATCCAGCCATCTCATCCTCTGTCATCCCCTTCTCCTCCTGCCCCCAATCCCTCCCAGCATCAGGGTCTTTTCAAATGAGTCAACTCTTCGCATGAGGTGGCCCAAGTTTTGGAGTTTCAGCTTCAGCATCAGTCCTTCCAATGAACACCCAGGACTGATCTCCTTTAGGATGGACTGGTTGGATCTCCTTGCTGTCCAAGGGACTCTCAAGAGTCTTCTCCAACACCACAGTTCAAAAGCATCAATTTTTTGGCACTCAGTTTTCTTCACAGTCCAAATAATACCTTAATATGGTTGTTTTAGAAAACCACTCTGGAATAGAAAGTCCAAAAATAGACCCATATTAATGTAGTCAATTGATCAGTGACAAAGGAGCAAAGGCAATAAAATGGAGTGAAAGTAGTCTTTTCAATAAATGGTGCTGGAACAATGGCTATCTACATGTGAAAAACGAATCTAGACAGTCTTCACAAAAATTAACTCAAAATGGATCACACCTAAATGTAAAATGCAAATTATAAAATCACTAGACAATAACATAAGAGAAAACCTAGGTAACTGTGGGTGTGGTGGTGCCTTTTTACATACAACACCAAAGAAAGAACTGATAAACTGGACTTCATTAAAAATTAAAAGTTCTGCTCTTGAAAGACAATGTCAAGAAAATGAGAAGACAAGCCACAGGCTGGGAGAAAATCTTTGTAAAATATACATCAATAAAGGACTGTTATCCAAAATATGTGCTTCCCAGGTGGCACAGTGGTAAAAGAATCCACCTGCCAATGTGGGAGACACAAAAGGTGCAGATTTGATTCCAGGATCAGGAAGATCCCCTCAAGTAGGAAATGGCAACCTGCTCCAGTATTCTTGCCTGGAAAACTCCATGGACTGAGGAGTCTGGTGGGCTACAGTCTATTGAATCGCAAAGATTTGGACATGACTGAGCACAACAACATCCAAAATGTAAAAACAACTATTAAAACTCAACAAAGAAAACAAACAACTGGATTAAAAATGGGCCAATGATCTTGACAGATAGGCAAATAAGTGTAGGAAAAAAATAGCACAGGGAACTATACTTAATGCACTGTGGTGACCTGAAGGAGAAGGAAGTCCAAAAGGGAGGGTTAGGGTTAGGGTCTATGTATGGTTGATTCATTTTGCTGTATAGTAGAAACTAACACAACATAAAGCAACTATACTTCAATAAAACATAATTTTAAAAAGATGTTCC